>NC_063168.1:51105376-51705376 GCF_023159225.1 Perognathus longimembris pacificus
AAAAATTAGTGAAGACTTCAGAAGAGGGAGAAATGTTGAATTGAATCTAAGAGAGTGAGTATATGTTCTGGAAAATGTGGAGAACATGAATGTACTTTTGAGAAAAGAAGCAGACATCCCACTGAAAGACCAGCCTGTGTAAAGTGCTGTGTGGGAAATTGTCAGTCCAGATAAAAGTCTTCTATTCTTTCCCATATAATTGTCCAAAACTAAAAATATACTAAACCATGACAGCCCCAAGACTCATAGGAAACCAGTTGACTTCTCACTCTGGAAGCATGATTAGATTATTTTTATCTTCTTTATCAGAAGACCCTTTCCTATATGTGGACCCCACCACATCCTCCAGAGTAGGGAATGAGCAGAGCCTAAATGAGTCCCTGAGCCTCGCTTTCCCTAGAGGACTGCCTGTCTGACTTGAAGCAGCAACCTGGCCCATATCCACAGCAGACCTCCCTCACCAAGAGCATGCCAATTCAATTTGGCAGACCCAAAATGGCAAACACAATTTGGAATATACAATCACCCCATACCTCGGATGTTCCTAACATCACAGCAGAATTCCCAAGAGGTTTGAAATTCAGCCAGTCAAAGGAAATGTCTGCAAATTCTTCTCTGGACAGAAAGCAGACTCCCAAACTCAGTTAAATTTAGCTGCAGAGTCACTGTGGGGCCTATGGACCAACCACCTCATGTTTTAAATACTCAACACCTTACACTGAAAAAAGTACCTCTTACACTGTATGACAGACATGATGTCATAGGATAAGTCTATACCAAGGAGATCAAGGGTCCCCTTAAGCTAACTTTGTGACAGGATCCAGGTCATATGGCTAAGATAAGAGCGGTCCCTTTACGTTGAGTCCTGAATTCAAATCTAAGATAATGTCTTTGTAGTCATATGGTTTTGTTTTTCTCCTATGACCAGAATTCCAGAGGTGCAGTTCAGCTACTCCATGATGCTGGGAAGAATTGAAGTTTTTTGTTCTTCTACTCCATCTGCTTTACCTGATAGGCCTCCTTTTTTATGTTTGTTCCCTTCTGCCACAATCTTAGGCTCTAGATTTCTCTCTGGGAAGGAAACAGGAAGAAGGGTGCAGGACCAAGAGGCAAGATTTGAGCTTGTTCCCTTTTTTTTTTTTGCCAGTCCTGGGGCTTGGACTCAGGGCCTGAGCACTGTCCCTGGCTTCTTTTTGCTCAAGGCTAGCACTCTGCCACTTGAGCCACAGAGCCACTTCTGGCCATTTTCTGTATATGTGGTGCTGGGGAATCGAACCCAGGGCCTCATGTATATGAGGCAGGCACTCTTGCCACTAGGCCATATCCCCAGCCCTGAGCTTGTTCCCTTTTAAAGAGATAAATAGATAAGAGCTTTTTCTCACCTATTTCATCCAGGGCACTTCCACTGACTCCTACTTGACCAGAACTCTTCCCTGACAATTCTTAGCTGGAAGGGATAATTAAAATAAAGGTTTTGTTTTTATAGACTTAAAAATCAGAAAAAGACTAAGGAAGAAGAGGGATTAGAGGTGATAAGATGGCAGCAGTAAGGTGACAATAGGCCATGTCTAGTTTGCACTTTCTGGGTGGGCTTTCTAAATAGCATATCTTAATTTGCATTATGGAGAAATGACTTTTTTATAGAATAGCTCCGAGGTAGGAACCAGGAGGTAAGAATATCAGAGTATGTTGAATTAAAAAGAAATCCACAATCTTGCCCTCATCTGACCTTGGTGCATTTCAACAAAATCACTGAATTCTCCAATTGGCCAGAAATACATCTGTTTCGTACATACTTTCTCTCAATATGTCTTATTCACCTTTTTTCTCCTTTCACATTTTAACAGAAATGTTTGCATAAACCCCAAATAAAGATAATAATAAATGAAGAGCCCAGATACCTATCAATCACCTCCAAACATTATCATTTTGGCAATCTTGCTTCCTTCCTCTCCTCCTCCCTTTTACCTCTGGACTATTTTAAGCACATTCACTTCACTTTGAATATACTATAATAAATTCTGCCTGTGGGTTGGGTCTCAACTTTATTTTTATTTCTTTAAACAAGAAAACCTGATAATGCTTTAGCAGAATGAGAAATCAATCAATGGAAAATCATTATTGGTAAAATCTCCCTTTCTACTCTTTTACTCCATAAATTTTATCAAAGATACTTACCAAAAATTAGGAGCAAAAGTGAGGTGAGCTTTAAAAACAAAAGCAAAAATTGCAAAAGCACTGAAAAGCTAGTCATCCCTCAGAGAGATCTTCCTCTACTATGCAGGGCAAGATTTATTTGCTTCTGAAGAATTATTACTAGGTTATAGCTATGTCTCATTTAAACTACTATCACTGGCAAATGTAAGAATTAGTATTCTATTGAAATTTGTACTCATTAATATGAATAACAACTTTTTTAACTTTCAAAGCATGGGAGACAGTAGCTGGATGGGACTGGCCCCAATAGCCTGATTGAGAAGTTGAATGAATAATTTGTCTCTTCTCTCTTAGAAATTTTGATTACTTTGTCCTTCTGCTGTTTCCTTTAAGAAAGATAATCCAGAGGGTTACCAACTATTCCAACTATTACATTAGCATATGCTGTATGTGTTTATTCATCTACATGTAGTGTAATCTGTTCATTTCAGTCAACCATTTATATTTTCCGTACTAGTTTCTATAAGCATTCACTAAATTCACTTCTCAGGTTCCTAACAACATTTTATTAACTAAAAGCTTTAAGGGTGATGTGTGTTAAGAAACCAAAGAAGTGCCTCTGTTTGCATAAAGCTAAAACAAATTCATGCCCTGCAAGCTTTATGTAGGAATCGGGTAGAAATGTGTTGGGTTTTATAATCTGGAGAGTAGAACGATCCATCTGAAAAGCATACTTGCAGAAACGTGTAGTGGCAGATCATGGGGTGGGAAAGGAGCCAGGCTGGAACGATCTCTATATGTGTATTTTTATCATCCATGTGTTGGATGAAGCCGAGCGCTGCCAGATAGCTTCTTTTCCACAGCTTGGAGTTACTGTTGGGAACAGATCCATGTATGGAAGCGAACGCCGAAAGGCAGAGATAAGCTGAGAGCCAGCTATGCAAACCATGTTTAGAGACACTTAAAGGACAAGCATCCCAAGTCTTTTCTTTCTGGTAAAGCTGGAGAAGCCATCACACTGGATCTTTTTTTTTTTTTTTTTTTTTCAATTCAACCCCTGCAGATTGAGTGGCTAAGGACTGACTGAGGTAGGTACAGGGTTTTGGTGATAAAACTTACCGAAAGGATTGTTTGCCCATATTCCCTGCCAAGCCTTTCAGGGAAATTGCCAGGTCATATTTTGAAAGGAATAGAAAGATTTGTGTTGGGGCTGGCGACAGAGACTTAACAAACAGGTCTGCCTTCCCAAGACAGGGCAGCTTGACCATAAAGGGAGAGTGACAATTCACATTTGCTGCCAAATAAAATCTTGTCCTGGGTCAGTTACCATGCAGATTTTCTCTGGATATGAATCTTCCTTGATAATGCCTCCTCCTTCTGGACTGGTCCTCAGCTTCCCACGCATTCCATTCCGATGCTGTGTATTCTAGGCTGGGGTAGGTGGGATTGATTGTTTCCTTGCATATTTTTCCAAAACCAGAAAAAACTCACATTGTGGCTAGTTCTTCCTTATATATAGGAAGAGCTGCTTGCAAACAGCATTATTATTTTTGGCAGCTGAAATCATTTTTTGCAATGTGTCTCAGCAGTTGGGAGGTTGATTACATCCTGTTCAAAGATTCGTGGGTTGTTTTCACAAACATAGGATTTTGCGTAAGTCGAAGTTGCTGAAAGGAGCTGTAATGCCCTGGGTGTCCTTTGTACCTTGAACATTTCTTTCTTCTTTCTTCCTGTTCATGCTGAAAGTGTAGGAACATGAAGGGAAGTGTTTCCAAAGATTATTATCATTTTGTCGTCAGTAATGTTTTGGGAATAGTACTAAGTTGTGGCAAGATAACAAGTACTATATATGTCGTGAGTTTGGATATAAATTCAAAAGCAATAAATATCAATATCTGCATAACTGTACTGCAGTTTTTGGAATATGGGTTAGCTCAGCTACGTTATATCAATTTAACTTTGAAATGGTATCTTAGATATTTCCCAAACTGTAGTTATTAAATAATTATAGCAGCTAAATTGTGAATGAAGTCTGTGCACATGTACCAAATGCATACAAATGTCAAGGGGAAAGAAGCGCAAATCACAGCTCTAAAATAACTGGCTGTTTCCAAGATGAAATTAGAGTGATTCTCCATATGAAATTAAGATGATTCTCACACAGAATCGTGGAATTTAAATTCAGTTTTTATCTTGCGTGTATAATCAAACTTAAGGTTTGAACCAACTCCTCACTTAGTTTTAATTGTCAACTTCAGGATAGAGTAAAAGAAGGAAAAATAAGAAGAAAAAGATTAAATGTGAGGTCTCTTTCTCAACAACAAACATAACGGGGAAAATAATTAGTAAACAAGTACAATAAAAAATAAAAATAGTTTTTACACTGACCAAGGAGTTGCTCTCTGGATGAATTAGATATTTGGGAAAGACTTAATAGATACAGAGGAAATGATTATTTTGGGGCAAACTATGACAGCCTCATTACATTAAAAAAAAAGTGGTGGAGAAAGAAAATAATGGGGTTTGGCTTCAGAAAATAATGTCCTTACTAAAATAATTGTAATAAAAGGATGGATTTTTCATTAAATTTTCTTTTACACAGTTATCTACATTTACCAGACATTAAATTTACAACACATTTAAACTCATTCTGTCTATATTTCTAAATAGGCTATTTGACTTCACTGAAAAGGTGCTAACATTCTATATCTGGGCAAGAGATAGAGACAAAGACAGACAAGGAGGGAAAGAAATAAACTATGCCTCTTTAAAAAAAAAACTAACAGAGACTAACTGTCATAACTTTAGTTAAAGTGGAACAGGCCTACAAAAGGGTGGTTGGAAAATACTTAACTAAACAGTACATACCAGCCAACTTCCCCAAAGGAACAGCACAGAGGGAGCCTTTATAATTTTCAGTATGTAAAAGGTTCATATTTGTGAACAGATGCAACACATACATGTCACTGTCTACTGTTTTCTCATTTGCTACTGCCAAGTACATTTCAAAGGTGCATTCCTCAAGAGAAATGTCTGCTCTGATGCGTTTTCTTTTCCTTTAGCAAACAAATTTGAGAAGCAGACTATAATTAACACAAAATGACTTGCTGCCGTTTCCATTTATTCTATGTTAACATTTATTGGAGAAAATGAATAATAGTCAATCAAATTACTTGTACTTTTGACTCATGACATCTTAAACATTCATTGATGACTTATCCATGTAGAAAATCTTGAGATCATACTTGAGAGAAGAATTATACATGTTGGCATATTCATGTGAGGGGAAAAAAAGAAGATTCTGATGCTATAGTTGACTGAGATATGAAGCTAATTCATGGTGGCTAAATATAAGAGAGAGAGTGAAATTTTTCCAAATAGCAGGAAGCACAGTTTTGAAGTTTCTATCCACATTATACAAGCGAACTGAATAGTGTATGGGCCCTATCCAGATAAGCTCATGGAGAGGAGAATCATGGGGAACAATATTTTTGGTGGTTGAGCGGGCTTATATGAAATGAAGAAAAAGGGTTTGCTTTTCTGGAAGCATGGAAACATAGATCCATAAGAAAGATCAGTATGTGTTAATGGAAAATATGTCATTGTTTGTTTGTTTTTTTTAAAGAAAACAAGAAAAGGAGCAGCATTGTCCTAGAAGCATTATAATCCCTTTTATAACTCTTTAGTAATAATTTAAAAGAGAAAAAATATTCTTTGCTCAGGTGATTAAAGACTACAAGACATTGGATGATTTCACACAGAGAACAAAAGATTCCAAGAACACTTACAATACTGTAAATAGCATGAGTCCAGGGGACATTCTGGTGAGGAATTGGAGGACCACAGAGACTCTTTTCCTCAAGTTCAATCAAAGAAGAGTCAAAATTCCTCAAAATCAAGATCATCGGCTATCATGACAAGATATGATAGGCTCACGTAGCACCTCTTTCCCCTTCTTTCATTTTCTTAATTTTGAAGTTATACATTTTCAAGTCTCGTAGTAAGATATTAAAAGGAAGTTACCAGATAGAGAAATGATGAAGGTTCTTTTTCAAGTATAAAAACCAATGGAAGAAAAATAAGTTTATATAGCCTTAGTATTGCTGATTAGAAAATAGGCTTTGACTGCTTTGCCTTAAATGAGCCATCGTTCTCAGTTCTGCATGTCGGAATCACTCAGTGAAAAAGCATACCACACTGCCTTCCTAATGGGATTCAGCCAAAGGTAGTTTAGATTTTTAATTTATCCCATGAAATTGTAATGTGATACAAGACTGAGCACCAGTTCTTTTACACAGTAAAAGAGTAATAACAGCAACTGTGCCATATGCAATGGGGCACACTTGTTATCCCAGCAACTGGAGAACCAAAGTCAAGAGGATGATGAGTTTGAGGCCAACTAGGGCAAAGCTAGCAAGAGCCTATCTCAAATACAAAAGGGCTGGTCGCATACCTAAAGTGGTAGCTTGCTTGCCTAGCAGGCACAAGACCCTGAGTTCAGTCTCCAACAGGAGAGAAAGAAAGAGTAAAAGGAGATAGGTAAGTCAGAGAGAAATGTACAGAGAGAAAGACAGAGAGCAAGAAAGGGAAAGTGTCAGCTAGTTTAATTTATTTAAAAGAAGAAGTTAAAAAGACACACAGCTGAAATTTTAAAAAAGAAAAAATTTTAAAAAGAAAAGAAAACAGTATGCTAGTTCACACCTGTAATTTCAGCCAGAAGAAGAGGGACACAGGAAGGTGAACCCTATAGGCCTTGAACTGTCTATTTTTTTAATGTATTTTTCTTAGAAAACTGATTTCTGGCCACTGATATAATCTTTACTGAAGTTCCTATTTAAAAGTTTTAGCAAAATATAAAAGTTTATTATACAAAAGATTTATAAGCATATTAGATAGCTTATACTCTTTAACCTGAGCCCCATTCTAGCCATAAATTATTTTAAAAGTATAAAGATACATATATGACATATGGTTCTTAACTAGCTGTGAAATAAAATTTTATGTTGTTTTTACCAAAACACAGAACAGCTATCTTGAAAGGACTTATTAATTTTGGTACCACTAATGTTCCAAAAGGACAAGGAAGTTTTAATCTCTAAAAAAGGAAAGAGAAACTGTGCTTTTATGCCTTTAACATTTTACCATGCAGGACTCAAGATCACTGGAGAGATAGTGTATAATTTTATGCAGAAGATATATTTATTATATATCAAAACACATGACTAAAAACTAACTCTAGCTGTTAAGATTTATTTGTTATTGAATGAACTAATCATTTGACGTAGTGCTCCTGAATATAAATGACATAAGAAAAAATGTAACTTCTTTATGTACTTACTGTTTCCAAATTTTCAGTGGATATTTTTTCAGAGATGGAAGTTAAATACTATTGGGACTATATTCTATTCCTTGTCTGTCATAGTACTGATGTTTGAATAAATGTATATTGAAATTCTTTTTTTTTTTTTTTTTTGCCAGTCCTGGGCCTTGGACTCAGGGCCTGAGCACTGTCCCTGGCTTCTTTTTGCTCAAGGCTAGCACTCTGCCACTTGAGCCACAGCGCCACTTCTGGCCATTTTCTGTATATGTGGTACTGGGGAATCGAACCCAGGGCTTCATGTATATAATGCAGGCTCTCTTGCCACTAGGCCATATTCCCAGCCCCTATATTGAAATTCTTGACATCCATTTCACGACTCTTCATTGTCATTGGATTAACATCAGAAAAGGAGCTAAGAATCATTTAAATGAAAGCTAGTGTTGGGGCTGGGAATATGGCCTAGTGGCAAGAGTGCTTGACTTGTATACATGAAGCCCTGGGTTCAATTCCCCAGCACCACATATACAGAAAACGGCCAGAAGTGGTGCTGTGGCTCAAGTGGCAGAGTGCTAGCCTTGAGCAACAAAAAGTCAGGGACAGTGCTAAGGCCCTGAGTTCAAGGCCCAGTACTGGCAAAAAAAAAAAAAAAAAAAAAAAGCTAGTGTTGTGTTTTCACAAATAGGTAAATTCCAATCCATAAAACTAAAAAGAAGAACGAGAAACATGTTTGATATTCAATAAAATTTTAAATTATGCTTATGAGCAGTAGAATTTGGTGCACAATCGTCACCAGTATTTTGTCATACATCTCTTTTTACAAACATTTTAATGAATTTTTTTAGCTAAAGCACTGAAAATTATAGGTAAACTGGTTTACATTTCTCTTAAAAGCAAAGCTTATTTCTCTTCTTCTCACATATTCTCATGCAGCTGCAAAGAATAAATGTTACAACTTGTCTTCCAACATTTGATTTTTACTTCAGCATATATTTAAGATCACTTGTTATATTGTTTCCCCAGAGATGATTTAGCTGTCATTAATTTCAGTATTTTTTTTTGCCTTTACAATGTAAATATCTACTGTAAAACAAAGGAAAGGGCTAACAATAAAATTAGTCTTAGTGACCATGTCCTTTCTGCACAGTACATTTGTCAACTCTTCTATTTGCTGAGTTTCTGGAATGTTATTCAGGAAATTCTTGCCTATACCAATAGTTCTAGTGTTTTCCTCACTCTTTCCTATAGTAGTTTCAAGTCTTTTGTTTTGATATTTGTATCGACTGAAAGACGGGCCCAACTTCAGGCTTTTTTCATTTGGAAATCAAGGACTCCAAGTACCATGTGTTGAAGAGGCTATCCTTTCTCCAACATATATTTTAGGCTATTTTGTTGAATATGACTTGGCTATAGGTGCCTGGGTTTACCTTTGGATCTTTTAGTCTGCTCCATTTATACATACTTTAATAACTAACAGTTTACAGAATGAATATCAGGAAGGTGAAACATGCTTTGAATGGAGGGGAGGTTAGTGAGAAAGAGACAATGAATGGTAAAGGGACCAGTTGGTGAGTACGATTATAATATTCAATGTGGTTGGTGAAGAAATGGACAGAAGGAAGGGAGAGGTTGAATTATGGAAGGGGTGACATATCAAGTTGCACTCTACACATAAATGGATATGGTAAATTGAAATCCTCATGTAGAACCACTTGTAGGTTGAAAAAAAAATTTTAAATTAGAGTCGAAAACACAATCCCTTTCAGATTCCACATATCTGCTCGCCTAGCAAAGTTCACATTTTATGGTAGTATCAACAGCCATGTTAAAAGCAAATAAAAAATCATACACATTCCTAAGAATTCTAAGCAATGTGGAAAATTTTTAAAAAGCCATATTTGATTTAACAAAATGTACCGAACGTTATATTATATAACTAAACTCAAGCAACATCTATGTATTTAACTTAGGTTCAACAAATGTGACCCAGAACCAAGAAAAATGTTTCGTCTCATTTAGGGCACACAGATGACATAGCCTTCAGAGCTCCTTTGTCCTTCTTTCACAATCTTTTTGAATATAGCCAAAATAAGGAATGTCTAAGTTAGTGAATAGTGATCCATTTTATCAAGGGAATCTAGAACAAATATGCATTATCCACCTCAAGTACATAGGGGGCACACAAACATATGACCAGCTCCAAGAAATTCTGTAGAAAAGTAATCTAGGTATGACCTTGTTATGTCAAATTATGATTTAGGAGTCCAGACAAGGGGTAACTGATTCACTGTGCTCCTTAATCTCATAGCACTCATGTCAGACATCAATCACGTCATCTTTCCTGACCCAGCCTAGATGAGTCACAGAATTGGTCCCAGTAATGTGTCAGGCAGCCACCAATTGACCAGAATTAATACATAAGATAAAATACAGCTGCCATTCAATCATGGAAGATTTTCCAAGAAGGACTAACTGTAAGAGACTAACTGTCCTCTCTGTAAAAGAATTCATTAAACAGAGACCTGCAGTTGTAACATATAGAACAAGCTTTCTAATTGGGTTTATAAGAAAAGAGCGGAAGATTGTAGAGTTATAGAGTGCCTCCTTATGCTACATTGACCTCTTTAGCCTACCTTTTTTTTTTTTTTTTTTTTTTTTTGGCCAGTCCTGGGCCTTGGACTCAGGGCCTGAGCACTGTCCCTGGCTTCTTCCCGCTCAAGGCTAGCACTCTGCCACTTGAGCCACAGTGCGGCTTCTGGCCGTTTTCTGTATATGTGGTGCTGGGGAATCGAACCTAGGGCCTCGTGTATCCGAGGCAGGCACTCTTGCCACTAGGCTATATCCCCAGCCCCTCTTTAGCCTACCTTTAACATTCCGTATGCAGGCATGTCTGTTCTGAAAGAACAAGAAAGTCTTTGAAGGTGCTGTTTATGGGGAGTTGATAATTGCACACATCAATCTCCTTTGTGCAACATTTAAGATATGTTTACATATCCATTGGAATGCTGTTGTGTGTTTTTATTGTTTCCCAGGGTACCTAGAACTCTGCCAATGGAATTGTGTCATTCTCTCACTACACCAAGCTTAGTAATTACCTAGTGCTACATTGAATACCAGGAGCTAGAGTCCTGAGGGGCATGTCCATGTGGCTGAAAACCAGTTAAGTAGACAGTGGCAAGGTAGTTCAATGATAACTGTGTAAAGGAGTTAATGTCAGAGACCAGTGAAGTTATGCAAAGAGGCAATAGCAGATGCAAAACTCTGAGGAAAACATGACACATTACGATAGTTCGTTCACTTTATAAAGGATTTTAGTTACTTTATTTTTACTTTTTTATTGTTATTGTAAATGCACTATATAGACAGGGTACAATCAGTTAAGGGATATATATATATTGACAGTGTCACCTCCCAGTTTTTCCTTCTTGGCCTCTCTCTCCTACAAGTTGCATAGGTTTTTATTTTTGTTTTTGTTTTCAAAATCATGTCTAGTATCACTGCTGCATTTGTTCACCCTTTGTCCTACCATTTCTGTGCTCCCTATAACCAACCCCAAACAGATAAACTTACAAACAACACAAAAAGTAATCAAAAAACAGAGACAAAGGAGAAAAAAAGAAAGTCAAAATAACAAAAAATCTTCTTGTTTCCATTGCTTGGAGTTCATTTTGCTAAACATCATTTCATGTGATCATATGCACATAGCTATAGAGCCTTCGTGATCTTCTCCGAAGAATATCCTCCTTTGCTCTCACTGTGTGAATGTCTAGAATCCTGTATAGTTTATCATGTCCAGATGTACTTTTTTCATTAAAGTATTATATATCTACAGAAAATTACTTCTATATAGCTCACTGGATTTTCAATATGTAATTAATCCATATACCCAGCTTCTTCATCAAGAAATAGAACACTTATCAGTACCTCAAAAGGTTCCCTTATCCCTCTTCCCAGACATTTTCCCTTCAGTAATCTTTTGGAGTAAAGATTTCTTTAAGATTATTAAAGATCAGTGTATCTTTTTCACCATTTTCTATTGCTTAGCCTTTTAGATATGAGATAATTGTGGATACGCTTGGAGAGACAATATCTAGATATTTGTTAAGAGATTGAAACCTTGGTCTCAAATCACAACAGGAGACTGGTTTCTAAATAGAAGTATGGTCAGACTTGTGATACCTACCTTAATTTAATTTCCAGTACTATTTTCTGATGAAGAGTAGGATATGAATGTTGGATAAATAATTGAGTTCATTGATATTCTTACTTGTTCTGAGTATTTATTATTTAAAATCAAATGAAAATACTCAACACGAACATATCTATGCACTTGTGCTGAAAAATACAGGAGAGATCTTTAAGGTACTATCTTATTTTGATTGTAAGAACTGATGAGATAAGGCCTGTGTGATATTTCACTCCTATCACATAGAAATCGTCTGCTAAGTAGTAGTTATTCATTCATCAAGCATCTCTTGTACCACACAAACTCTTTTGGTGTGTAAAGTGATAGTTAAGATGTAGAACTTACCCTCAAGTAATTTATGAATAAATGTCTAGGATGTAAAGTTTGAAAAGAAAATAACCACACAGATTGATGACTAGTTTAAAAAGAGAATAATGACAGAGACTGATGACTACACGGTGAGGTAGGACACATGGAGGAGGCTGAAAGTCAGGCTCAATGGTTGCACTCTCTTCCAGAGTCAGAATAGTGATTTGAGGAGATGGCAAATATTCAGGGAACAGGAATAACATGACTCTAAGTTTTATAGTACAGGGGGTTTACATTACTAGGTATGCTTTTCTATGTGCACTCATTGCCCTGGAATGGACTAAGTAAAACAAATCAAAATCTTGTTTGATAAAGAGGATAGATATTAGAAAGAGAAGAAATTTACTTACTCTGAGAGTGATGTTATGATTATGCTTAGACATGATGAAGATAATTTTGATGTTTCATGGCTAGTCTTGCTTTGGGGGCAGAATAGACAGAAAAACTTTCTTTGACACTGTAAGTCCTTAGTTTATAGCACGTCAGAAACCTGGCATTTTCCTTGCATACTTTTTGTATAAAAAATGCATGCTTTATATCACTATGGTTACATTTTGGTCATGTCCCACAAGTATGGTGGGTGAGGTGGGGTCATGGATTGAGATTCCTACGAGGCAGGCAAGGAACAGCCACGAGAAAGTCATGAGGAGGCTCAACCCAAATACATTTCCATTAACTCCCCTGAACCACATGAATGAAACATTTCTCTTCCTTAGTGTATTTTCCTATCTGATTAGGAGCTGTGCTGGGTGATTTCTAGAAAGTGCTTAGCCTCTAAGTGTCTCTGATTCAATTACAGTTCCATTTACCAAAGTGAAGAGGGTAAAGTGCATCCATATTCATCAAAAGACAACTATACACACCAAGAGAGAGCGCTTGCCAATCAAAGTATCTAGAATCAAGGGAGATACTATATGAAAACTGGCAATATTATTTTTTAAATTCCAGTCTTCTTAAGTCAGTGAATATGTCTAGTTATTCTTCATTAACTTACTGATTCATGTAGATCGTTAGAAATGTATAAGAATTTATGTGTGTGTGTGTGTGTGTGTGTGTGTGTGTGTATAACCATGTAGATTCCAGGTGAGAATGTAAATGGAGTACTAGAGATACATACCTCAAACAATATCCAAGCCAGATTAAAAAAAAATAACACGTTGCATATAGAGAGATACAGAAGGAAAGACAAAGAAAAACTCTTTTAGGGAGAATGGTCAGTAAAAACATGAACAGAAAACAAAATGAAGGGAGGCAACAATCCTGTGATGATTGGGGCAAAGATAGAAAATATGAAGGTATGAAGGAACAAATATAGTTGATGTGTTCTAAGAAAAGATATAAAGAGTACTCAGGAAGTAAAAACTTTGCATTGGTGATGTATCTAGCAGCTAATTCATTAGGTCTTTGAGGCCCATAAGCTTAGAATCTCCATTTGGGACTCATTGAATAGCTGTGCAACTATTGGAGGATTTTGAGCTGGGAAATGATCTAATTTACATTTTAAAATTCTATCTTGCTGTAGTGGACAAGTTAGATTGCAGGTTGGAAAATGCAAGAAGTAAAAAACACTAAGTATCTTATAAGTTGAGTACCTCTGTAACCATTCATGGCAACTTTTTTTGAGAAAGGAGCTAACAATGGTTCAACATCAGTGAACTGGGACATATGTTTTCCTTAATTAAAGAGCTCTTCTTAAAAGTAAGTGAATGCTAAGTGGGTGTTCAAAGGAAGGCAGCTAATATTAATAACTTCAAACTCTTTCACAAAATGCTAGATTTACAAAATATTAATAGGTTATAGGCTAGAAATATTTCATGAAAGAATAGCCTAGAGATAACTCAGGTAAATTGATTTCTTTACTGAATGAATTCTTAGGACATTTTAGTAAACTAATTTGCTGTGAAAATATCTCAGTACTATTCATTGTATTTCAATGTTCCTCAAAATTATTTGTCCATATCTTTTTTCTAGGAAATAATAACTTGTCACTTTGGCCTCCCATGTAATTCATCACGGGAAAGTGGGGTGAACATAAACTGTATTTCTGAGATCTGATACAGAAATCTTAGGTTGCTGAACAAGCTCAATGGTATGAAGAACTTCCTTCCACAATTTTATTTTTAAAAAAGGTAACTGAGAAATCAGTGTCAGACTTTGCAGTGCATATTAAAAGTGTACAATGTAATTATTTGAGTTATAGATTCTGAGAGAGAAAGAGTGACATTACCAAAATTAGAGAGATTACCAATATAGTACAATACTATAGGAGGAGTCATGATTTTTGAGGTGAAAAAGAAGCCTCCTCTCATTTTCCATGAAAAGCGAACATTTGTTTTGGGGCTGTTTGGGCTTCAATTTATGCTTGGGAAGTTTTAAACCTATAGACTTCTTAGTTTACTGTCCTTCTCCCCCCGACCCCCTCGCCCCCAGCAAGAATCAAAGACAGTGGGCTAGAAAGAAATTCTGAGCCATTGAAACAGGAGTTAGACACATACAAAGGAAACTAAAGTAAGTAGGCAAGAAGATGAGATGAGAAAGAAAAGTAGCTGACCTGCTCGAATAACCATCCTAGGTCCTAGGATGGAAGCTGTTGACTGCGCTTGGCTTCAGGTCAACTTCAATGGAAGTTGCATTGGAGAGGCTGTAACCAGGACACTTGGGAGAGGTCACTGTCTAGTAGACTAGCCTACACATGACCTATAATGTTCAGAGCTACTTAAGGGAATCTGTTTTCTTCCTCAGGGTTGAGACCTTATTCTCTATTAGGCCCCAGAAACACTGATGATAATGGGAGCTTATGAACCAGGCAGATTTATTAGTATTTTCACATGCATTAATTCATTAAATGCTGAAAAGAACCACAAAAGCTGGATCCTATTATCAGAGAAAGGGAGAAACTAAGTACATCTATGTTCACATAGCCAGTTAATTGTAGAGCTGGTCAAATCTGGCTCCAGACTGAATGATTTTATCTTCTCTATTTGCAAAGCCTTAGAGAGCTTAACTCTGCTTTAATTGTGTACTGCTAGATGTGATGTTGTGGTCATACTAAATAAGGTGAATATTCCACTTCACATGATGCTAGTCCCTAACCCAACAAATGTTATTTCTCTCCAATTTTCTCTGTAGTCACTATTCCTTTAGTTGGTTTTATTATATTAATATAAGTTTCTGCTTACATTCTTGTTTGAAAATACCTCTTTCAATATGATTCTAATGTCAATTTTATTATTTATATGTGTGTTCAGGTAGTTGGCAATCATAAATAAGCTAAGAAATACTTTTCAGGTAATTCTGAGAAGTCCTAGTAACAAGACTTTGAAACCCATCTCTATTTTACTTCATCCTTGAAGATTTTTGTCAGGCTGAGAGTAAAGGTCAGTGGTAGAGCATTTGCCAAATATACATAAACCCTGAGTTCAATTCCCAGCACAATCAAAATAATAGTATTTGGGGGCCTTAAATGTCAAGCAACCTGTTTTCACCCTTCAGCTTTGATATCTATAGCAAAAGTAGTGAATATAGTTTTTTATAGCCTCATCTAATTTTCTGCCATAATATTTATACAAAGCCATGGATAGAGGCTTACAGCATATGATGCATTAGCCATCCAAAGTCAGCATCTCTGTGTACATTGTTTATGCTTCCCCTAATCATATTATCAGTCACTCCATGTATCCATTTGTCCAAGGTACTTTTATCAAACATCCTGATGAAAGTCAGGAATCATTTCTTAACAATATTTCTATGTCCCCTCATTTTAGATCACTAAATTCCATAAGGGTATACTTCTTTGATTGAGCATTAAAGTATTTGCAATTGTTAAATAGCTTGTTAGAACAATATAATTGTATATATTTAGGGGGTACAGCATGATAGTTCAATACCTGTGTGTAACATGAACTAAGAAAATTAAGATAATTGAATTAGTCCATCTTCTCAAACATCAGTCATTGCTTGTGATAGGAACAAGTAGAATCCGTTTTTGTCAAGCTATCTTATTATTTGAAATATCCTGTTTCCTATTTTGATTGTTATAATTAAAAGCTTATCTGTAAAAGTTGTTATACATTGGGATATAATTTACTTGTGAAAACCATTTGAAGAAATTTAAAGCAAAATATTTTATCATCATTTTTATCTTAGGTTCTAGTTGACTCTTATTAATGTTTACTCTTTCTACTATAACCCATATATGATGTGAACTTAGACTCCTTTCCTAGGCCTAATGTGTTGAAATTACACCAAAGCAGTCCCTAAGCACTGTACTTCATGTCACGTCAATGTTTTACATATCCACACAGCCACTGCCTTTTATAGTAAGGTGTAAGGTATTAAAATATCATGCTAAGAGATAACCTGCCTCCAGCCTGTTCGTTCCCAACCTATTTCCACTTTGTTACCAAAGCAATCTCGCGAAAAGGCAATTTTTATCAGGCACTCCTACAAATAAAATCTTTCCACAAATCCACGTAACTCTCAAGATGAAAGTCAAGTTCATTAGCTTTGTACTAAAACCCCTAAGTTCTAGTCATGTCAAGTGTAAGAAAAGAAAAAGAGGAGAGAGGCAAACTCAAAACTCCAATAGGCTTTATTCAGGAGGAAAACCTGAGAAGGGGAAGCTTCAGCCCAACTGAAGAGAAAATGGTGCACCCCACTTACTTAGTGTCCCTTTAATATTAAGTAGAAAAAAAGGCAGGCAGGGCCAAAGAACGCAGGATGAGACGGAGGCAGAGTGGGAGAGCAATCTTATTTTGAGTAGAGGATTTCAAGGTTTCAGAAGCACCTGTGTTGGCCATGGGCATCAGAGCCAGATGTGCCCCTGCTCCCAGGCTCTCTTCCAAGACCTTCAGCTTTTGTTCAGGGGAAAGGTTAGCAGCAAGGGCAGTCCTAAGATAAGGCTGTCAGGGGGAAAGGTTAGTGTTTCTCTTTCAGTTATTTTCCATCATCAAGTATTGACAGTGGCCAATTGCAGCCATAAATTTCTTTTATATTGTTTCCTACTAAACATTCATTTATTCCAGCTATATCAAACTAATTATGGTTCACTGACCTGGTGAGAATGGCCTAGCGATCTATTTTCTTATCTGCTCAATATCTTCTGTTTTTTTTTTCTTCCCATTTCAACAAACAAAACCTGTGTAAGCTTTAAGATTTAGTAAAAGAACCATTTTCTCTGTGAAACTCCATTTCCCACTAAATTCTGGTTTATAGTTTCCTTTATGGTACTACAGTGCCTGGGGACATCTCTATAATTGTACTTATTATCATCAGCATCTATTTCTCTGCCTTCTCATTAGACTTTAAGCTCCTTGAGGGCATGCACCCATCTTCATATATGCAGAATTAAACACAGTATCTGGCAAACAGTGAGTGATAACTTTTGCTGGGATCATGAGTCGAAATGATTCCCATTAGATAAAAGACAAGAAAATAAATTATAAGGAAAGTTTTCATTTATTTTTTACATGCCTCAAACAGATGAGTCCCTTCCATCCTCATTCAGCTCCACACTAATTGAAGACTCCTATTAGTGGAGTGTCTATGGCTCAAGCGGTAGAGTACCAGCCTTGAGTGCAAAAGCAAAATGAGGGTAAAAGGCCCTGAGTTCAAATACAATACTGGCAGGGGGAAAAAGACTCCTATTTGTTCATGACAGATTTTTTTTGGTGGTAAAAGTCATTTGCATCTTAAGGATGAATAGACCTCAGGGGACAATGATCGCTAAAATACAGTTTTCTTAAAGTAATCACCTTTCTCAAAAGCTATCCATTTTTCCATCCTCAAAGTGAAGTGAGATTTAGCTAGTCACTGAAATATTTCTCTTTTAGGTGAATATGTGCTTGTGGACAGTTTTTATCTTCCACTCTTGATATTATTCTGAGAATTCCATTAAATAGCCTGTTTGTTTGCTTTATGGTGGGCTAAATCTCCTTGAAGGTAAAGAGAAGCATCCGTTGACACTCTTCACAATCCTGTCTCAATCATGATCCAGTTTTCCAATTACTTGTCATACAGTATTTTTTTCTCATCAGATGTTCTGAACTCCTTTAGGACAAATCTGGCTTGGCAATAGTGAGTTTTGAACTCAGGATGTCACACTCACTTTGCTTACCCAGTTGGTACTCTTATCAGTTTATCTGTGCCTAAAATCTAGATTTTGGTGGGGAGGGGCAGTTACTGTGGAGAGAAATCCTCACAGCCTTTTCTGCCTTTGTTAGCTTTGAACTGTGATCTTTTGGGTCCCAGCTTCCTAAGTAGCTTGTCTTACAGGCATGAGCTATCAGCACCCAGCAAGCCAGATGGATTTAAATCAGAAAATAGTTTTCACTTTACCAGCAAATCCATTTGTGCCTGGAAACCTGTCTTAGTTGGTCAGTTTGCATTAGGAGAAATGTCACATAAATTTAATTAAATAAATAATCTATTTTAAGAAATACAGATACCCCAAAGGTACCAGAGACATACGCTGAGATGACATCTCAATATGACTGGAACTTTGTGTTCTCTCATTTATTAGTGTCAAAGGGAGGAAGCCCTTGTAATGAGGAAACATTGGGTACCTCATAACTCCTGGAAAGTTATTTATAAAAGCTCTTCAACTGTAGTCCTTAAATGAATCTGCTTTATTTGTGTAGGTAAGCAAGCAAGTAAGTAAGTGGTTACATGAGAATGACATCATTTCTGGCCTCTAACAACTGAATATTTGACACTCATTTATGATAAAAGGCAAGCCTATTAGTACAGAAAATAAGACATTAACAAGGATCAGATTCAATGCCTGGAAGATAAAAGGAAAACTACTACATTCAAACCTAAATCCAAGCTTCAGTTCTGTCACATGGAAAAAGTTAACAAGTCACAGATATTATGTAGACTTCTGCTTCTGCTATGAGCTGAAGATAGAATTGGGCTTCAAAAACACTAGAGGAGCATATTGACATATTGTTATAAAGAATCGACTCATCCTTGTAGCTTGTACATCTTTCAAGCTTTAGATTGAGAACGTTTGTGTTCTCAATAGGGTTTTCTTTTATTTTCTTGTTTGTTTTACTCTCTTTAAGTAATTGTACAAATGATTTGCCATTCAACAAAACAGTTTATGGATACTATGCACCTTGATCCATGTCATCCTTTTCATCATCGTTCTGCAGCCTCCCCAGACTTACCTTTTCCTTCAACATCCTTAGTTTTGTAGGATACGCACTGAATTTATGACAGCATTATCCTCCCCTTCCTCTCTTCATTCATCTACCCCTCATCCCATTGACTCCACCCAACTCCATTCAAGTATCCATTTTCTGGTGTTTATTTTGTTGAACTATGAGTTAGCCTTTCTAAAGAAATTTATGGTTTCAATTCTTTCTTGCTTATACTGTATTTCAGTTAATCTGCTTATGTGCACTTGGATACCACCCAAAGTAATTTATGAATTAATTCTACATTTCACATATGAAAGTAAACATGTGTCATTTATTTCTCTGGATTTGACTTACTTCGTGCAAGATGATTTTTAAATTATGATTTTGGTAGTATTGGTCTTTGAGTTGAAGGCCTTACATTTACCAGAAAGGTGCTCTACTGCCTGAGACATTCCACCAGGGCCTTTTTGCAGGGGGGCATTTTCAAGTTAGGGTCTCACTCATTCCTCCTATTTGTATTTCCCTATATTGCATGCCATTGCACACAGCCATTGGTCAAGATCCAGTTTTGTGACCTCTTTTTCTTTTCTATCTGCACTGACCTCAAACCAAGATCCACTAATCTCCGTCTTTCAGATAGCTAGAATTAACCCAATATAATAGCTTTTGAAAAACCTTTCCAGTACAGACATTTAAAACTAATCTCTGGTTTCCAAAGCCCAAAAATAAGTATGTGAATTTGCTTTTGAAATTAAATATTTAAAGTTAAAAGAGAATTAGAAATTATTTAGACTCACATGTCCTGGTGCTAATATTCAGAGAAGTTCTTATTTGTTCTTGGGGGTGATTTGTGTCCCCTATTGGTAGAGTCAGGATTTGAAGCAAGTTATTCTATCTGTTTGATCGTCTTTGTTATATTTCTAAGGACAACTCATTATGTATTATGTTTATGTGCTTTCTTATCTATTCTCTTGTTTGTCCACAAATCCTCAAAAGAGTGAAGTCTGTATTATTATCTATGATTCATTTAGAAAAGATGACACTAAAGGTAAAATTAAAGTGAAAAATAATGACACTGAGAGTTTTTTTGGTATTAGATATGTTTACATTGAACTTTATCCTAAGCCCAAAGCCCAAATAACATTTAAGACTATATCTCAGTTGAGGTACACTTTTATTATTGCTTATAGGTATGATTTCTTTAATTTTCACAATAATAAAAGCTGTCATGTTAAGGGATAGTGTATAAGTCCCAAAAATTGTGGAAAAGGCATAGATCTTACTGTTAGAAATATGTAGATTCAAATTCTAGCTTAGCAGTTTACAATGTGATAGCTTAACAAATGCAATGGCAAATATAATTTTCATTATTTTCTTTCTATACTTTAAAATACAGTGAATTCTGAAGAGCAGTTTACCCATATTAAGTATGTAAGCAAAGCAAGAAAGATCCATGTTCATCATAAACTCTTGAAGAGTAATCTATTCCATCTACAATCATGCCTCCTATTTTATCATCAGATGACAATGAGTAGGACAATTTATGCAAAAATGATCAGCAATATGAAGAACAAAGAGTGGGTGTCAGAGCAAATCACAGATGTGTCTCTTAAGAGAGTTAAAAATCAACATGTACTTCTTTACTGAAATACTTTCCTACTTCATCTCATATAACTTTGGACTATGTACTTTATAAAGGCAGCAAAACCACCAGTCCTGTCAGGGTTTGCTTTTGTTGTTGTTCTATTATAATTCAAGGCAGACTGGGTATGGTGCCTCACACTTGTAATTCCAGCTACTCAGGAGAGAAAGATCAGGAAGATTGTAGTTATAGGTGAGAATGGGCAAAACAGTAAGCTACATTTCAGCAAATAAGATGAACCATGGTAGTCTGAACCCATGTCTGACCTCCACTATGTGAGAGGCAGTAATTTGGAGGTTATTTATGCAGGTGGGCCCTATTCAAAAGTGTGAGATTCTATTTGCAAAATAACTAAAACAAACAAATAAAGAAGAGCTAGAGGCAATGTTCAAACAATAAAGAACATGCCTAGCAAGTATGAGACCCTGAGTTCAATCATAGGAACAACAAATAGGAAAAAAGTTGAATGAAATATATGTCCAAAGTTATTTTAGAGACCTGTGAAGTCTGGTGGACATGCACAATCAGGTGTATAGGGTCTGACCTTGAAGACATTGAGTTTCTCAAACCTAAAATAATATTTGGAGAGAAAAACAGTGGTAACAACTAAAAGAACTAAAAATAAGGAGGAGCATTAGAGGAGAGAATAATGGAGGACAGGATGAAAACCCATTACAGAGACTAATATAGCTACTGAATGACTGCTTTCCCTTGTCATAGATGTGGGGAAAGATGGCTGGAATGAAGGAAGAGAAATGGAGTTTCATCTAGCTTTTCTTACTCTGAAGTTCTGGAGTAATTATATCAGTAAACTCACAACATTTTCTGCTGGAGCTGGGCTTCTTTAATTGTAAGAGTTTCAATTAGATAGAACCCTTCATAACTCTTAAGAGGCATAGAAACAACTATGGGATACTATCCTATTTTCTACATCCAGAACCTTTCAGGATTGGATTTTTCACATTTGATATTGAAGGGATTTAAGTTTGGTAGGAGGCATATGAGTGGAAAGGCGACAAGTTGAAGTTTCAGAAAGTACATCACATTCTATTATTCCTCATGTTATATATTTTTATTCTGTATGTATTATAAAATACATACACATGCATATATGTACGTGCTTGTACATATAGAAATATATGGGTATGAGTATATGTATATGCTTGCATATATACAGATATGTAATTGACTAGCATCTGTGTCAATATGTTCCAATTAGATATCAAATGTAATTGTAGCATGCTTTATAATTTTTGCCTGTTTTACTGTTATTGATACCTTGTGTTCAAAATTTTTGCCAAGCTTACATCAGAAATCTTCCATTTGTAGTTATATTCTCAGACATCCCTGGTTATCTATATAGTTGTAAATCCACTACTTGTTTCCTGTCCCTATGAATCATCTCAAAGCATTACCCTGTTATATTCAGTTTTGTATCTTCAGAATGTACATAGACTTTTCAACTTACGTAAGATTCATTAAGTACCTAAAAGACATATGTGTCTTTGTTTCCTCATAGTTACTAGAATGCTAGGCATTTTCTATCTTCTCTTCTCCAACCAAAGTTCTAAGCATTCTTGAATGAATTAATATATTTATATTCATAAAGACAAACATTATGTATCAATTCCATATATGGGAGGGAGCTTTAGAGAGACAGAGAATATAAAATTAGGAATTTGAGATCTAAAAACTGCATGACAAAATTATTCTGTACTGATTACCTTCCAAAACAGTTTGGGAGACAAATCAATTATCAAAAGGAGACAAATCAATAATCAAAATTAAAACAGTAACTATAGCCTATTTCTCCACATCTTCCAAAGAGCCCCATGTTTGAAAGTCAGGCACATTGCATCTTCTCTCATAAATATGTGGTTGGATATTCCCAGTGACTGATGCTGGTTAGAGGAGCTATACTTGCCTAAATCATAAATAAAGTTCCCATGCAGTTTCACCAATGTTTTGTTGGGAGAAAAGCTTCCACGTATTTAATGTCATCAAAACTTTGGTGCTTTGCACTTATGAAATGAAAAGAAAAACTCCTTTTTTTCATGCTTCACACAGCACCATGTAGAAAGGTTATTAGTCCACCATTATTGAGGGTAAATGAGCTTCTCCTCTCTCTGGATTGAAAATTCTGAGGAATAAAGCTCAGTGCCAGTGGCTCCCTCTTGTAATACTAGCCACTTAGGAAGCCAAGATCCAAGTATGGCTGTTTGAAACTGACCCAGAAAAAAACAGAAACAATGGCTCAAGTGATGATAGAGGACTGACTTGAACGAAAGAGCCAAGAGAGAGTATGAGACCTGAGTCAAAGCCCTAGTTCTGGCACTGTGTGTATGTGTTTATCTGTGTGTGTGTCTGTGTATGTATATATGTATGTACATATGTATGTATGTATGATAGTATAATGGTTCCTAGCTTTCAGTAGTTACACGAGAGGTTTTCATACATCACGTCAGTTTAGGAGTACAATACTTCTTGATCAATGCTGCCTCTTTCATAATTTTTCTCCATCCCTCCTACCACCTACTCCCTCAATTTTCCTAGCTCTATTTTCACATATGTGCATTGAATATTTTTAAGTTATCTTAAGGTAATTGAACAAAGGAGGAGTTGCCATTCAACAAAGCAGTCTATGAATGCAATGTATCCCGATCAATGTCACCCCTTTCATCATTCTCCCCCATTCCTACCAACTCCCACCCCTTAATTTTCTTAAAATTTTGTTGGATATGCAGTGGATTTTATAATGACTTTCTCCCCTTTTTCCTGTCTCCACTTGTCTTTGCCTACTCTTCCTCTCTTCATACATATTAAGTTTGTGTCTGGTTGCCATGAGAATTCAACCAAGGAACCTTCTGTTCCTTTTCCTACATCAAAGACTAACTCCATGGAAGGTGGTCAAGAGCCATTAGCAGCAGCCTCAAGTATTGAATCTGAATGAAGAGGGGAAGTGAGTCTGTCCTCTCACCTTCAAGCTTTCTTCTGTCTTGTCTTCTCCATCCAGAAGGCTCAAATCTGAGTGAAATTGAGCTTCATTCAACTTCCCTTCTCAGCAGTGTCACAGTTCTTTTACACTGGTATCACTATAGCAACTCTGGCATCTCAGAGTCATTGTTAAATGTCAGAAACGCTGGTGAAAAGGCATAGACTGTGATCCCGGGGAGAAAAGTGCCTCTTGCTTTATTCTCCCTTGGACCCTACTATGAGTGGCGTCCCTTTCTCTTTCCACATTCGGAGTGCATGGCATGCTCACCTCAATGTTGACACTTGCATGTATGCTTTTGTACTAACAATCTCTCGTGCAATATCATTTCAGCACAGAAAATGTGAGAGGATTATACCTTTACTTTCCTGGTAGGAAAACTGATGTTGGTTTGGAAATTATTAGCAACATGTCTGTCACATTACCCAGGATTCTTTCATTCTAAACCTCTGTGGATTGCCTGAAACAGGGAATCTTATAACCTCCTCCGTTTAATACAACACTGCATGCGTTGTTTTTCTATATATCTCATACTGTTTCTGACATAGTTTAAGCCCTTAACAAATGGCAGTTCGCCTCTGTTGAGTATTATTGTTACTATCATTATCTGGAGGAGTGCTAATTGAGACCTTCTGCTTCCCAACCAAAATGCCATCCTTCCTCTTAGGCTGTAGTCTTCTCCAGCAATGCAGCTGCCTTCTCTGCAGAAGCAAGGCTCAGTCCCAAAACTTTATACATGGCCTCCAATTCTTCCAGAAATAATACTAGATTCTCTGTGAAGGTATTAAGAATTCTAAGACAGAAACACAATTTGGAGAGACCTTCAACAAGTGAATAAATCAAATGGTGCATAATGCTAAAATGACACGAGGAAAACAACTCATGAACTCAAGTAACCTTTAAAAGTAAAGATGATTTGGAGGTGGGAGTGAAGCAAAATACAAATCAGGAGATAAGTGGTTCAGTGCAAAAATGTTTGTTTTTCTTCTTTGTCCCCCACTCCTTGGGTCACTTTACTTCTTAGAAATAATTCACAGTTGGTTTTGTTAAAAACTACACTGTCATGTGAGACTTCCCTTTTGACAGTTAAAGGGGAACTTGCTCTTTCATTCCATGTACTGAATAGGAGTGAGAGGTAGGTAGAGGGAGAGAAGAGGAAGGCTGAGAGACAAAGAAAAGGAGAGGAAGGGAGAAATGAGAGGGAGGGAGGGAGGGAGGGAGGGAAGGTGAGATGGGGAGAGCGAGAGAGGAAGGGGAAGGAGCAAAGGAGAAAGCGAGGTGAGAATAGAGGATGGGAGGGAGGAAGGGTGATGAATTTTTGAGAGAGAGAGCAGCTTGGGAATCAGGTTTCTGCCTACATTTCTATGAAATGAGAGAGCAAGAATCAATCCTATTGGCCTGAATCTCCTAAATTTTATTGCATAGCGATTCTCTGGCATTTACAATTCATCACCAGCTTCCTTGGGGAGCTCTGGGGGGGAGAAAGAGGAAGTTCATGTAGGAAAAGCCTTCAGTTTCCTTGGATCTACTATATTTTTCCATCCACAGAAGGTGTCCCCCTTGTGGTGATAACAAAGGCTGGACTGGCATTTCATTCCATGACATTATGCACCCAGACAAAGATCTTTTATTTTCAATGTAGCCACCCTTTTAATTGCTCTTGCTTCTAAAAGAAGTACTTTTATTCAAATTCTCATCCTTATCTGAAAGTTAATGCTAAACTCAAAATCAGATTTGCAGTCAGATGGCTTTAAACTTTTTAGCCTCTCTTATTATTATTATTATTATTATTTTAAATTTTCCTTCCCTGGGTTGGCTGGATTGTTTTTCCATGAAGTGGTATCAGAGATTAAGATGGTGTTATCTGTCCATTAACAATTTACTTACTGGACCATGAAAAAGTGCTTAAGCACAAGTGTCTATTTCAATGGCATGGCTGGCTATTAAGCTTGTTCAATTATGCAGCCCTGCTCTGCCTTCTAAGCAGCACTGGGAAAACCAGTCTGGGTTAGCAGCCACTGCAATGGGCTTCCTTCACTTTGCCCCTTCTTCTTGCAATCAGAGTAAATAGTCAGCAGTGAGCATTGACTGTCTTGCTTATTTTTAAGGAAGTACCTCAAGTGAACTGCTGGTTTCCTCTTTTGAAGAGAAATTATTATTTCCCCCTTATTTGTTGAGTCAAATAGCCAATTTTCTTTTTCTAAGCTATAGGAAGACTCCAATTTTATAAGTAACTTATAAAAGCATTTCTTTATAAAGGTAACTAAGAGCTCTGGGACAATACATTTATGAAAGAAATCAAGGTATCCCCTACTTAAATGGAGAGTCAAAAACAAGAAAGAAATACAAAGTATTCCTCTCTAGGTTATATAGTGGTTAGATACTTAGAACAATTAATGAAATTGTCAAAGAAAAAGGGGGAACATTCTAAGAAATGGCAAACTACTTTTAGTCAAATGGATTTCCATTACTTGTATATTTTCACACTTAACACTTGGTAGTCAAGTATATTTTCTACATAAAATACACCTAGTTGATTAAATAATTGAAAACCATAGTGAATACTGACAGTATTTGGTTTATTTCTACCCACTTATCAGAAGATATTTGATGTAGCTTCACTGAAGGGTACGTTAATATATCAAGATAATAACAATAGGAAATATCACTAGCAAAACATCTGTGATATATTCTCCCACTTCCTATGTGTTTTTCTTTTTCTCACTGATACGTACTCTTGCATGTTTCCCAAATATGTAACAATCTCATAAACCAAAAGCAGGATATATGGTAGAATTTTGTTTTAAGGAACATGATCTAATTAAGCATCCAGATTCTGAGACAGACTGGACGGGTTCTACCAATAGTTGATACTTAGACTGAAGTGGAGTGTCTCCACATTCCCTTCCACAGTCTTTATTTGTGTGTGTGTGTGTGTGTGTGTGTGTGTGTGTGTGTGTGTGTCATGCATGTGTTTTTTTCAGCAGAAATTATTTAACTGGATTTGTTGATCATTTCTTTATAAACCTTTATTGTAAATAATTATACTCCAGTCATTCATGGTAGAGAAGGTGGAGAAGATGCATTCCCAAGCAATAATAATTAAATTGTCCATTGTCACTGATATTTGTGAAAAGAAATTAATTGACAAAATATTGCTGGGCTTCAGTCAATTATGAAAGTATTCTTTATTTTTTCTGTGCCATTGGGTACAGTCCAATAACAAATATTCCTTGCATAATGCCCTACAATCTTAGGACAAACTGCCAGGGAGTTGATATTGAGTCCTAGAATCATTATAATGCTTATAAGACAAAATTTCCACTGTTCAGAGAACTAAATTGATCATCTGGGAAATGCTGTGCTGACCTTGCACACAATGTTGTAAAAAGAGGTAGAATACAAATGGCAAGTACAGCAGAAGATCTGGAAATAACTTCACTGAGGAGCAAGTGAAGGAACTAGAACTGTCTAAATTCATCGGAGAACACTAAAGAACTTCTTTTCAATATAAAGATGTTCTTTACATATAAGTTGAGGAGCTTGGTCAGAGGCAACACCAGCACCCACAGGGGACTTGAGATTTTGAAAAATTCAAGGAAAGAATACATTTCTAATCATTAGACATATACAGCAAAAGGCTGGGCTTTCTTGCAAAGAACTCCATGCCTTAGGGTGATTAAAATTTCTTAATGATTTCCAGACAACTAATTATCAGATGTATTGCTAATGGATTGGATTAGCCCAAGCTAGCAAGTTTTCAAATGACTGACTAATTCAGAAGTTAAGTTCACATGTAGCATGTAGCAACAGATATTTGCAGAATGAATGGGGGAAATCATTGCTGAGGGACTCAGAACATGAAACTGTCAATCTTAGGTGAAGTAGAGTAGCAATTTGGCCTAGTCAAATACCCCTCTATCAAATTACGGGTGTTGGACCAATTACATGATAAGAGAAACATAGGTACCTACTTCATTATTATTGGTTCAATGCATTATTATCGTGAAGCTCTACTGAGTGAGACTATATGCTTAGGTATTCCTACTTAATTCCAGACATTATATGCTTAGGTATTCCTACTTTATACGAGATATTATCCTAGAAGCAGAAAAGTCCACAATAATCTTGGTAAGCTTATCATGATCACAGATCAATATCTTATCACAAATGATCATTTTTTTTTTTTTGCCAGTCCTGGGCCTTCAACTCAGGGCCTGAGCACTGTCCCTGGCTTCTTTTTGCTCAAGGCTAGCACTCTGCCACTTGAGCCACAGTGCCACTTCTGGCCATTTTCTATATATGTGGTGCTGGGGAATCGAACCCAGGGCTTCATGTATAGGAGGCAAGCACTCTTGCCACTAGGCCATATTCCCAGCCCCCACAAATGATCATTTTAACTCAGTACAAATCTGGAAGAACTCAGGGATACATACTGAGAGAACCCAACCTAGACTGGTTAATCAGAGCAAGTTTCCTCTTTGGAGGGACATTGGAGCAACATTTTGAAGAATAGTAAACCCTCAAACCTGTTAGTAAAGGAAGCAATTCTGTACAGACAAGTGAAACTACGCAAGTAAAAACAACAGAAAATATGTGGCATCACGTGAAGACGCATTGATAGTCATAGTCATAGTCACGTGGTTGGTTATACACTATGTCATCATCATCAGGAGCTATCTACTTCTCAAGTAAGAAACAATCAACCAAGATACACGTCTTAAGTACATATACCCAGGAGGTGAAGAATTATATTTCATAAAATTTGAACTCAGTGTTAGTAAAACACTTTTGATGATGCTTCCTATCTCTAAAACTATGTCATCTATGTGACAAACTAAAAGTGTAAATGACCAGCAGAGATATAAAAAGTGTTTGTTTCTAAGCCTGTAACATTGAAAATAGGAGTAATAGATACACTACTGAGACACTATAAGCCACACAATGTTTACCATTTACTAGTATTTCAATAAACGGTTGAACAATTCATTCCTTTTATGATGCTCTAATTTATTTGATTAATTAACATTTCTGATAGTTTTGGCCAATGAGTTAATCTATTATTACCACCTTTCCACACACACACATAGTCTATTTATATTAAAATGTGGTTACTCTAGAGACAGTAACAATTTTAGTCATTAATGAAGCAGTTGAGAGCATTCTGCTTCTATTGTGTGCTTCCCTTTAAAGGAAGAAATCAGAGAAAAATGACAATGATGCCTGAGATAAAGACAGATTGCAAAAAAAAAAAAAGAAAGAAAAGAAAAATCAACTGATCAAAGGGAGGAAAACTCCATCTTCCTTGTTGACTTACTATCCCAGGCATTTAAAAGTAGATGTTCATGTGAACAATCAGAAATCAAAGATAACAATCATATAAACCAACATTATTTTCTTCTTGTTCTACTAAGACAGTAATATAAAAGGTAGTCATTGGTAGAAATTCTACAATCACTTGGAGACATGAACACCTAATACAGAAAGGACAATTCCTGTTCTCATGTAGTGATCAGGCCATTTTCATAGACCACTACCTCATTGTCCTTGTCTCTGATGGGATTGGCTTCAGGCTGATGACTTACAGGATGAAGGCAGTGGCAGGGTACAGGGATGGTTTTTATTTCCTTGCCTAGTTGTTCCAATGTCTCTTCCTCTCTTTTGGCAAACACAACCAGATTAACATTGTGTGTGAAGAGACAGAATGAACACAAAAATTGTCCAAAAACTTGTATTCTTCAGTAGGGTGACTTCTGGATTTTTTAGAGATACTGAAAGGGAACATTGCATTATCATTCCTAAGAAGCAAATAATTCATTTCTACAAAGTTTACCCCTCTGTCCCATACCAAGTGACTGAGACCATCACACACCACGTGGCCTTATTTTATAAATAATGACATGGTAATATCTCTTTTGTGTCAGTGGCCCACATCCAGTCCAAAAGAGGCACTTAACATACCCCTAGGAAGATGTTTATTGAGGTTCATGAAATTTCTAAGTACATATTAACTTCTCAAATAACTTGTCAAAGCCTCTCTGACTACATTCAAATAGTAGACATAGGGAGTATGAAGTACTTTTGTAAAATATGGAATCCTCTGGAAGGCCTTTCTAAGAAGATAATATACAAATAAATTTTGTACAGGGTTGCTGGAAAGCTAATAAGCTTTTCAGGAACAGCAGGCTTGGAGCACAGTTGGAACCAAGGTGAGGACTGGCAGGCAGATTCCACCCACATACTTGCATTAGGGACCGTGTGCTCTCACAGACTCCTGGGGGCCAAGCAGCAGATCCTCTATTATTGGATAATGCCCTTTTTGCCACATGGCACTCTAATCACTCTGGGCCTAGAAATGGAACAGAGTCATTGCTTCCATCATCACCCAAGATAGTTCTAAAGGAAACATTTTAATAATAATCTGACCAAGTGTGATTAGAATAACATTTTCTCCAAAAGTAAGTCTGTAGGGGAAAATTTTTGTTTTGGATGTGTAGTGAGAATGTATTGTTGGGTTTTTTTTAAATAGTCGTATCCCATTAGTCCTATCTGCTCTAGTCAATGGAATCTTCTTAGCAGACTGATGGTTGAGGTCACCATTCTCAGCAAAGGTTTTTAATCAACTGGGGATAAATTCAACTGAAAACGACAGCTCCTGAATGAAGGTGTCTCTCCAATGAATGTAATCTGGAGTACATCAGTTTGGGACTGCTGTACTCCTGTTATCTTGATACTTTGCTACCTTGTGACTTTTCTATTTTAGAGGTTAGGATTCTACTTCTCCTATCCTCCTGATGACATTTCCATCTGTTTCCCAAAATGCTTATAAGTCTATGGCCACTTTGCCACCACCTTCCCCCTCTATTCACCTACTTGGCTTATTAGACTGTGATCTTTTGTAGGTCAAAGTTGTATCTTCTTTCTTGTTTATTAATCACTCAGAGAACCCAAAAGTGTTTGCCATACATGTTTCACACTATATGTATTTGGAGTGACTTATATATTTTAAATTTAGATTTAATATTCTTTAAGTACTTAAAGAACCCTAAGAGCACTAACAATACAAAAATGCTCATTCTATTGTCCTCAGGCACTTTTAATTATTTAGTCCACTGAGAGTATTGGGTGTGGCTTCTGTAATGGAAGTTAGGAGAGGCCGTGTCTAGCTATGGGTTTCAGAAATCAGGAAGTATCTAAAAAAAGGCATTGTGGTGTAATACTAAAAAGAACATAGTGGAGACAAGCTGCCTGGATTTAAATCTCAACACTACCACTTGTTAAGATCCATGACCCCGGAGCAAGTTACTTATTGCCTCTGTTGCTTGGCTTCTTCATCACATAAAACAGATTACAACCAGGATGGATAGTCTTAACTTGTACTCAGAAGTGGTTGTATTGTGAAGCTAATGGGATCTTTCACATGATCTTCTCCCTAGCCATGGGTGAACCCCCACCAAGATGTTCATATTACCATGCATTTCAAGTACCCTTCAAATTACATAAGGTTTTTATTCTCTACAAAACCCATCCTTTAATGTTACCACCTGTGAAGAGGCAGATTTCATCTTTGGAATTTTTTTTATTATCAAAGTGATGTACAGAGAGGTTACAGTTTCATACGTTAGGCAATGGATACATTTCTTGTACTGTTTGTTACCTCCTCCCTCATCTTAGGAATTTTGGAGGGAACACAAACACTTAACTCTTTAGAGGCAGCTTAACATTTGGTGGCAAAATTTTTTAAAAGGGCGGGGCAAGAGTTCATATTAGGGAAAGAAAGGAACTTTTAACTTCCTCTTCTGCTGTCTCAAGAGGATTTTCGTTTCAATCCTACAGGTTGCATGATTGGTAGCTGCTTCATTGGCACTAGAGAAAATTAGAATGCAATATGGAAAGAGACAAAGTCTTGGGTCTGTCCCAGCCTTGCTTCCTCCATGCCTCTTCGTCCCACAGTAAAACTCAGTTACTCTGGAAACATTGTCATGGTCCTTAGTCAGTTTTTATAACTCTATCAACAGAAGGTGGCATCAGACGGAAATTGCCCTGGTACTTTAATTACTGGCTCAAGGAGTAAGAACTGAGGCTAAGCAGTTGCACAGTTACCAAATCGACTATTAGGAAGAGACAACTACTGCAGGAAATGAGCAGGTTTTGCTTTTCCTACTCAATATTAATAAATATTAAAATTTTTTCATTCTCAGCAGCTAAAATTGGGGAATCATTCAGCTGTCTTTATCTCTTTTTTATCTCTTTTGTTTTGGCCTCATTGATTGTGGCTGTTTTCTTAGAAAGGTTAGGATTATACTTCCTCTCCAGTCCTAGTGCTGAAGTGTCCACTTATTTCCCCAAATTCTTAGAAGTGTATGTCTATCTCCTCCATTCTCTCCCTCTATTTGCATACTTGGATTATTGAATTATGAGTTTCTGTGGGTCAAAGGTATGTCTTCCACAAATATAGAAATATTAGGTTGTCAAAGCACTTTCTCATCAAATCTGAGATAAAAATATCCATTAGGAATGTTGTAGTAGTTGTTTTTCCCAATTAAGATAAACTCAATGTAACAAGGCACAGGAACCTGAAAAAGGTTCTTAATGTTCATACAATATTTTCTCTTTCTCACCCAGACAAGGAACTTCTGTGTTTAATCCTGTATAGAATGAATAAAATATCTTTATTTTGTCTAAATAAGAACATTTTGGGAGAGAAGGTAGTATCCAGACTGGTTATCAAGACAGATTGCTATGAGTTTAAAAATACTGAGGAAATACTAGGGCATAAAGAATAGCAGGTACTGTGATAAACTTCTGTAATTCTACTCCCTGGGAGATTGAACGAGAGCACATCAAGCTCAGAGTCAGCCTGGCCTTCATAGTAAGACCCTGTCTCAAAATTAAGTAAGGAACAAACAAATACATGGGGTACATATCTCCCTAGAACAGAGAAAAATTAGAATCAGAAGTTAAATTGTATATTAAGAATTTAGAGGAAGTGGATCTATGGCTCAAGTGGTAGGAGTGCTAAAAGCTTAGAAACAGTGGCTGGGGATATAGCCTAGTGGCAAGAGTGCCTGCCTCGGATAAACGAGGCCCTAGGTTCGATTCCCCAGCACCACATATACAGAAAACGGCCAGAAGCGGCGCTGTGGCTCAAGTGGCAGAGTGCTAGCCTTGAGCGGGAAGAAGCCAGGGACAGTGCTCAGGCCCTGAGTCCAAGGCCCAGGACTGGCAAAAAAAAAAAAAAAAAAAAAAAAAAAAAAAGCTTAGAAACAATGTCCATACCCTCAGTTCAAGTCCCAGAACCAGCAGACAAAAAACATTTTTTAAAGCTCAGAATCTAATGTAACAATTGATTATTTGTAATTATATGCTGAAAAGATAAAATAATTAGGCAGAAAACAAAGATATTCACAAAAGAATGCTAAAAATAATCAATCAAAATAATCCAACAATAGACACATATTAGATGTTTATAAATTCTGAAATATTCATCTGAAGAAGTAAAGTTTATAAGTTTTTCTGGTTTATACTTAGTTGGTAAATAATGAAAGGCAACATACAGGCGGAGAGATGTGAATTTTGTTCAGACAGATGTAAATTGTGTTTAGAAAGTCTATCGAAGAATAAAAATCCTATCATAGTCATGCCCTTTCTAAGCTTCTTTGGAACACATCAGAGACTGATTTTTCAAATGGGAGGAGAAAGAAGTACATTTTATATTTGTAAGAGAGATTTTCAATGAAAAAACCTTAGAGAAAAAATATATCTGAGGATTTTGAACACATATTTGATTAGCTAACTCACATTGCTCTTTTCTTAATGTTTGTACTGGTAGATAGAGATGATAATGTGTCACAATTAGTTGAGACCTTTAGATCTGTAAAGGTCATATTGTGTTTTGTGATGTCAGTAATGCATAAACAGAGAATCAAAGACAAGTAGGTTCAGCCCTGTGCTCTATGACACAAACACTCTTTACCTGACAAGTTCAACTGCCTTGAATCTACTTTGCTTTATTTTATAGAAATATCCCCCTCCCCGTGTGTGTGTGCGCCCGCACGCGCACATATGCTAGCTAAGGCACAGCAGAATATTAAAAACAGAACAAAGAAGTTTAGTAAGCAGAAAGAAAAGAGAAAGTAAAACAGCTCTCCATTAGCTGTACAGTTGAATTTTCATATGAAATTAATGTAGTGTCTAGCAGAAGGAAGCAGACTGGAAGATTAACAGTGCCTTGTATTTAGAGCACACCTTTTATTCAGAGAAACCCTAGATACACTATGGTCATCTGGCCTTTCCCTGAGTTTCGATCCAAATGGCTCCTGAAAAATACTGACTTCCATATCCATCTGTGCTAACTTAGAAACTGACATTTAATGGGCATTATCTGGGCCACTAGAAATGTTTAAAATCTATGGCTTTTTGTTCACTCTTCAGGTTGCAAAGCTCTAACTCTGTCTCTGTTTCTGTCTCTGTCTTTCTGTGTCTGTCTCTCTGTGTCTCTGTTTCTCTCTCTCTCCTTCTCTGTCTCTGCCCATCCTTCTCTCGCACACACATCACTATACCACATAGTACCCTTTCACACATCTTTATTGAAAATTATCAGTTCAACTGAAGGGCAAATCCCTCATGTGGCTGAAGAAGTACAGAGCAGAAAATAAGGCAGCTAAATTCATCTTCAAATAGATGAAGGAAACTTCTCTGCCAACAGACCCCTCCTGTTTCCTTCTTTTCTTTTGCATTTGCTTGATGCCTGAAAAGTTCAGGGATCCCTTCTGAAACATTGTTTAATTAACAAGAAATGATCTTCCTTTTAACAACAAGTATTAAAAAAAAAAACAGGGAAGGGAATAGAAGGAACAGGTGGATCATTTCACAGATAAATAACCAGAAACAGCTAGGGCTGAATTGATTTACACACTTGTGTTCAGACTGTTCTAAGAATAGGAAGCTACAAAGCCTCAGATCCCCTTTTCAAGCCTGCATCACAGTGTTCTTGCTTTTAAGAAAGTAGAGACCTAACTGTTCCTGAAACCATTGTTGCTTCTTAAAAATAAAGTAAACCATGTTGCTCAAGAAATCTGTTGTTTAACGGGCTCTCTGTGCTTATTTTTGAAGAAGAGTATTAAATATTTTTAATCATTCAGTATTACAATAAATGCCTGACACTGCATAGGCCAATGTGACATATTTTATAGGAAAAATATCCTTACCATACTCATATGTTTCCAGAACAACAACAGAGAAAAAGATGTTTAAATTTCATTCACCAAATTACTGATTCATTCCTTCAAAATTAAGCAGTGGGCAATAGATTAGTAATGGAATGAAAAAGGAAGACTATTGAGAGAGGATTCTGTTTGAAATTATAAAATAGGCCATCACTCTTCCTAAATACCCCCAAATTCAGAGAACATTGTGTATCTTCTATTCCAATTAGCTTTCTGGAGAGAAAAGAAATATTCATTTATCCATACTAAGTCACCTAACTCTTCTTTATAGCCACATGACCACGACAAAATAGTATTGGTAGCAGATTCCAAGTGTGCTTGGATGTTTTGGTTTCCATACCTGGATTTAGGGGATAAAACAAAACTGAAATCCTTTTATACAGGAAGTGATGAATGAGCCTAATGAAATTAGTGAGGAAACCATTTAATCTGGGGATGGTAAAGAGATTTCATTCTGAAATCTGAAGCTGTTAAAAAGAGCTGCTGAAGTGAGTTTGTTGCAAACCAAAGTAGAAGTAGTTGAAATCCAAGAGTTAAACTTTTATGTCCAAACCCCAGAATTCATGATAGATAGCTAAATACCGAAGGCCAGGTAGCTAACCTGTTACATAAAATTTGTGTGTATATTTCAGCACCTTAATTAAAATCCCAACTTGCATCAGGATGGCATTCTGAGCATCATATATCTCAAGGTTTATTGTTCAATATTTTTTTCAAATTCATTAAGCATTCTAGATATTTAAACTTCATCTTCATTCCAGGAACCAACCTGTCTCTTTGGCCATGTGTTTTTTTACATGGCAATTGCCTCCCCTAAAATACTTTCCTAGAAAACCTTAGTGATCTTTGAAACTCAGTCTGCCATCAGCATCTTGGAAAGGTCCTTCTATGTTCTCCCCATGTTGCTATTCTGTGTTCTCTTTCTGTGATACTCAAATCCTAACACTAGTCTTTCTTTGTTTCCTTGGCCATCCATCTTCCCCTACACTAAGCTGGAGGCTTCTAAAAAGCAAATTTTTGACTCACTCATCTTTGCCTTTCCCTTACAGACCTAGCTGGCAGGATGATAGGAAGTGTTGTCAATTGGATGAATGGATGAACAAGGAAAGACAGCATTCCTATCTAAATTGAGCATCCACTTTTCCTTGGCCTCTCCTTGCATTTCTAGAAAAATGCCAGGATTTCCCACACATTTACCTTATTACAGCAAGTTCCAGTTGCTTAGAGACCTGTTTTCCCAGCTTTGCCCAGAGTCAGATCCCAGTGGCAAAGGGCAACAGTAGTTATGTCAAGCATTGGCTGGAAGTAACAAGTACTCTTTCTGAATCTACTATCGGCACCACTTCTTGTATTCTCCTATCTTGAATTGGGCCTGAACTATCATATCCTGCCCACATCGCTTATGTTCCATCTCCTCCTAACTTCTGCTTTCCTTCAAGCTGTCTATGGCCTCTCCTGACAGCTCCTGTCCTGTGACATGCATTAATTATTTAGCCAGTGCTGACTCCATTTGCCTGCATCATCTGGAATCTGAAAGCTCATTCATGCATTTTTATTGGCATTGACAATTTACAGCAATGTACAGCTCAGAACAAAAATCTATCCTCCCTCTCCTTTTCTGCTAACTTAATTTTCAGCAAACTCTCCTGTGAGCTGTGCTTAGGAAAGATCAGTCTCCCCACACTGTTCTCATTGGAGTGAAACCCACCAACATCTCTCTCCCTCTGGTCTCCCTGCTTCCATCTGGCCCCAGGCAGCATCCCTAGTGTTCTCAGACTCATCCTTGTTTTAGCCTCAGGCATTCTTGTAAAACAATGTGACAAGCCCTCCTGGTTTTCTCACAGTCTTATATAATCTATCCTTCAACTAACGCCCATCTCATCTCCTACACAGGTTCAGGCATCCTAAAGTAGCCTGTCAAGGTCTTCTCTCTTAAACTATCACTTGCATACCCTTTCCCATTTCCAAATAGTTACCATTTGTTTGACTTCAGCAACATCTGCTCCTGCTATTTCTTCAAATGCCATGAAGTCAGGTTTCTTCTTCTGACCGCTGGAAGTGAACATGTTCTCTGGCCTCCACCCAGAATACTCTTGCTTCAGAAATAGACTCCTCCCTCACTTTATTCCTGCGTCTGTTCAAAAGTTACCTTTGCAGTGCCTTCCCTAATTACTTCTCCCAAGACCCTTCCTGTCATTCCCTTTCCCCATAACTTGCTTCACTTGGTTTTTGTCAGACTTACCACAATGTCAATAGCATATTATATCTCTGTTGTTTTCAGTCCTTCCAAGCAAAGGCAAGCTTCATATTCTGCCTCTATGCTTATGTAATCAGGTAAAGGATTTCTGTGAAGACACAAGTGACTCTGGGAAGGAAACACAGCGCACTCATTGCTTTAGGCCTTCGGTCTGGAGCTGTATAGAATCCAAGAGAAGACAAATGACTAGAGACTATTGCCAAATGCATAATGGAAAAAAATAACATGTTTCTAACTAAACTCAAAATGCTTTAATTGACTTCTGAATAGTGTGTCTTTGATTTGTCATTATTTATTTAATTCCATGCTTTAAAAAAAAAAACACAAAATAAAAGTACTTAAAGTAAGTTTGGGCATGCCAAAGCTCTCACATTCATCTTTATGCTGGAAATGAGGGTTTTATTTTTTTTAAATCTGTAAATAGTTGTTCAAAAGAGTTTCAATTCAACGTGTCAATTTATCAATCAAATGCATTTTGATAAATGTCACCCTTCCTCTATTTCTCCCCCATGTCTCCCAACCCCAAGGAATGATTTGAAGAATTTTCTCTAAATCTCTAAATATTGTGAAAAATTGTAGGAAATCTTTTGTTGTTTACTTAAGTAGCTGGACAAAAAAGTTACCATTCAACAAATCAGTTTACAAATACCATGCATTTATTCTAGTCACATAAGCTAAGTTCTTTTGACAGGGTCAAAAGCTTGAGAATTGCTACTCTGAAGCATACCCTACCAACAAATATATTCCTAAATAAATATCTTATACAATTAATTTTAAAAATTAAGACAAAGACCTTGACATTCCTCTGAGTGCTATGACAATTGTGATTTTTTTCTGCATTCTTTATGTTTTCCTATTTTTACAAGGATTTAAGCCTAGACTCAGCTACTCGTTCCAATTTATTTGTATAGGGATTTAAATAAAGCCTTACAAGCATGATTCCATGGAAACCTATGGGAAGTTGCATAGTCTAGCACTGGGACCACACACATGGGCCTGGATTTATTCCACTGTCATATGATTCTGTTTCCTTAGTTCTAAATTGTGTGCAATATTAGTACTTAAATCAAAGGACCAATAAGACAGCAAAAAAGAAACTTTGATATTTATAAAGTAGACAGAATAGTGTAATGCCCATTGAATAAAGTTAGCTACTACCATAGCTAATTTAGTCATATTAGGTATCATTTTAATCATTATTGCTAATAATACCAAAACACTACTGTAAAGAACTCTAGAAATAAAAAAGAGGAAATGCTATTAAAACCTTAGGACTAATTTTCCTTTGGTTGGTCATGAGACTTAAACTCAGGGCCTGGGTACTGTCTTTGAGCTTTTTCTCTGAAAGCTAACACTCTACCACTTTGAGTCACAGCACCATTTGTGATTTTCAGGGGATTAATTGGAGCTAAGAGTCTCAGGACTTTCCTGCTCAGGTTGGAACGATAATCCTCAGATCTCAGCCTCTTAAGTAGCTAAGATTGTAGGCATGAGCCACCAGCACCCAGCAGATCTTGGGAAGTATTATGAAAATCAAAGGAATTAAACATTGAATGGTAAATTTAATCTCTCTACTGAGTCAGTTTCCTTTCCTAAGAAATAATTTTTGTGTTTACTCAGGAGCAAATTTCCCTTTCTTGTACACTAACAAGTAAGGAAGCAGGTGAAAAAAGTGCATTGTGTAGATAAAATACATACTTTCACAAAGAAAACAAAGACAGCACCTCATGAAGATTAGCAGCTACAGCACAGGCAATCTGTTAGTTCTCAAGCTTATTGCTTCATATTTAAGATCATACCTCTTTAGGACATTTGCCTGACTCATCATCCTGAGGCTCACTGATAACAAGGCTATAGGAAGACAGTCTATTGAGGCCAGCTCTCTCATTGTTTGCAGTGTGGATTAATCTCGAATGAAATATGGCTCAGGCTGGGAATAAGGCCTAGTAGTAGATTACTTGTTTCACATGCATGAAGCCCTGGGTTCGATTCCTCAGTACCACATATATAGAAAAAGCCAGAAGTGGCGCTGTGGCTCAAGTGGTAGGCTGCTAGCCTTGAGCCAAAAGAAGCAAGGAACAGTGCTCAGGTCCTGAGTCTAAGCCCCAGGACTGCCCCCCAAAAATAAAGTATAGATCGCATACATTATTTTTAGGTTTGCATTTATCTCGTATTTTTAGATTTGTGTTGTCACTACAACTTGTAGAAGTGATAGTTTAGTCCTAACTCATTTTATTTCTACATTTACATTGACTTTCAATTTGTGATTAAATTAAGACTGCTACATACAGATTTTTGCAGGGTAGCAGAATTTAATTCAATGTAAGAAGCAACTTTGACACATTACTGTTGCCCAACCATTCATGACATAGTGAGTTTCTCATCAGTGGCTGTGATAAAGGAAAGCTTCTATATTTCCATTACAATAAAACAACAACATAAGGTCCAGCTGATTCTGCCAATTACTCACTGCCTGAATACTCTAGTGAGCAAGACAGCAGCCCTTCAATTAGTTGTGATGGAAGTAAACCACTCTGCCAGCAACTTACTTCAAATTCTTGAGAACACTCACTCATTTATTAAATATTTTTCTGAGCCACTCCCCTAGGAACCTGAAATACAGCAATCAACAAAACACTTTTTGCCTCCAGCGAGCACCTGCCTAGCAAGCTGTACTACCAAAAAAATATTGCCACTACATGACACATGATTTGGGGCAAAGCAAATTAATAAACAATAAAGGAATAATAACTTTGTCAGAGAATATTAAGTGCCTGAGAGAAAAATAAAGCAAGAAAAAGGATAGAAATGTTGAGACAGAGAGGCAGAAGTTAGTTTTAGATGACAAAATATTCCCAGAACAAGGACAAGAGTAAAGATTGCAGCACAGTTTACATTTAGTCATTGATTGAAATTTACTGTCTGCATTCACATCAAATAAATATAAATGTATTCCAAATTGAGTTGTTTTAGGAGTCTTTAATCTCCCAGGCTAAATATCTTGGGCATTTTCATAATTTCTCATCTGCAGGGAATGTTCTGCATTCAATGTTTCAGCTTTCCTTCCTGTGAGCAGACCCCTCAGGAATATATACTCAACAGCAAAGCCAAATGGGAAAATTTGCCTCCATTCACATTCTGCACCCTGTCTTCTTAGGGGAACAGTACTTACATGCAATTGCCTTTATTATTTTATTTGCATTCTGAGGCAAGGCATTGGAATATATCCCAGGCTGGCTTCCCTTGCTGCCTCTGCCACCTGAGTACTGGGCTTGCAGGCATGTACCACCATGTCTGACTGACTGCTTTTCTGACTCTTGCATCAGAGTTATGTGAGTCCTCTCTATATTGTTATTCTACATAATACATTATTCTGTATTGACTCACCTTAAATTTGGCAAGTGACAGGGCTACTCTCTATATACCATAAGCTCATGACAGTGGCTGTACTAAATATTCTGTTCCATTATTATTCTTGATCCTATGTAGGGGCACATTAGAGGGTGAATCAGATGAATAGATATCTCCCATAAATCTAGTAATCTGTAATTTTAGTCTCCAGTGATTTGATATGCAAACTCTATGAGGGCAGGAAAATGTCATCATGTTTACTGATATACTGGTAGCCCCTCAAACACAAAACCCATTTGTTGGAGGACTGTACATTATGAAACAGCTAGGATAAGTATTGCTTAATTGGCAAACCATTCCAAAATTGTCTCACTTTTTAAAAATTTTATTGTCAAATTGAGGTACAGAGAGGTTACAGTTTCATATGTTAGACCTTGGGTACATTTCTTGTACAATTTGTTACCTCCTCCTTCATTCCCCCCTCTCCCCCTCCCCCTCCCCTTCCCCTTCTCCCTTCATGAGTTTTTCAGTTGGTTTACACCAAATGGTTTTACAAGCATTGCTTTTGGAGTCATTTGTCTTTTTATCCTTTGTCTCTCAATTTTGATATTCCCTTTCACTTCCCTAGTTCTAATACCAGTATATACAGTATCCAGTGTATTCAGATGAGATACAATGATAGCACGAGTACAACCACAGGAAGGGATATAAGAGGATCATCAACAAAAGAAGCTACGTCTTCACATGGTGTGTTGAAAGAAATTAAAACAGTGATTTAACACTTGTTTCCATAACATGGAGTTCATTTCACTTAGCATCATCTTATGCGTTCATAGGGGCATAGCTATTAGACTCTTGTGATCCTCTGCTGTGACTAGCCTAAACCTGTGCTAATTATTCCCTATGAGAGAGACCATGGAGTCCATGTTTCTTTGGGTCTGGGGCACTTCACTTAGTACAATTTTTTCCAAGTCCTTCCATTTCCTTACAAATTCAGCCTCACCTTAATATCATGCTTTCTATTTTACAAAGTGCTTTCTCATCTGTGATCCCATGTAATCTCTCTGACTCCATGGGATATGTAAGATGGAAAGCTTCATTTCCATTTGATTAAAGGAGAAGTTTTTATGAAGCTCCTGGAGATTAAAGCAGTGATTTAAACGAAAGATGTTGTCAGGCTTGAATGCACATCTCCCAGTGCAAGCTCCCACTTTCTTTTACTCCACAAAATGCTGGTGTACATTTACAGCCAGGTTGACATGTAAATACTTCTTTCCCATATGAAAGTCAACCTACACTTTCTCTGTATCTTATCTGAGTATATTGGAAACCAGGTATAGTGGTATTAGAACTAGGAAATTGGAAGCAAATACCAAAATCGAGAGACACAGGGTAAAAAAAGACAAACAACTACAAAAGCAATACTTGCAAAACTGTTTGGGGTAAATGAACTGAACAACTCATGGGGGGGGGGGAGAGAAAGGGGGAGGGGGAATGAGGGACAAGGTAACAAACGAAATGTATCCAATGCCTAATATGTGAAACTGTAACCTCTCTGTAATTCAGTTTGATAATAAATATATAAATATAAATATAAATAAATATATATATACATATATATATATATATAGTCAGAAAGGCTCCTTTCTCAGCATGTTGCCTTCCATAACAGGTTGCTTCCTCCATTTCCATATTCCAGGTTTACCACTCCCCTGGTTCAGATGTAGGTTACCTGTGTCTACGCTAAATCATAGTCCATCCCTTTCTCTAGTAGGAAGAATTCTTCTCTATACTAATGTACCCTTTTCAGGTACTAAACAATGTGCCATGTTGTAGGTAGATAAACTGATTTTACATGTCTTGATTTTTCTAATATTCACCAACATAACACAAAGAAAGTGTATTGTGAAAACTGGTCTTAAGAAACGTTCATTTAAAATGGACCTTGCCCGATCATGGCCAAAGTTATCTTTATTTTTACTATGTGCAATTCCACAGGAAGTTGTTTCAATTCATTGCAATTGTGGGGATCCTTTCAGATTTCCTTGTCAACTTTATTGCCTGTGAGTACATGCAGAGGGTATTTCCAGACAGATGCCTGAGGTCAGTAACTTCTTATTTTAATGAAGGGTGTGCTTCCTCTATATGACTGATAGAGAAACATTATTTTTAGGCAGCACCAGAAATTCAATGTGTTTGGTATGTAATTTATTGCTGTCTCTGCGTTCTGTTGGCAGGGGGCAGGGAGGAATATGTTCCTGTTTCCCAGGGTCTGAAATTTTGCTAGTACCAAGAATGCTTAGACATTGACGGATCAGGTAATCTATTCCAACAGAAATGTGGTGGCAGAGAGTTAAGTAACATATTCTCTGTGGGGTCAAAGTTTGTCACATAAGACTCTGCAGGTAGAGAAGAAGTGAATGAGACATGTGGAATGCAGAGATCCACAGGGGAGGAATGGCCACTGGGGTTACAAACAGTTCTTGCCTCTAATTTAATCTAACTCTATATAACTTTTCTCTCCTATGAAAAATATTTTTTTAAGTTGTGGCAGAGGATAGCTCTGAAAATTAGATAGCAATAAGCAGAGAATCTCCATGAGTTACAAAATGTTGGCAATGGCAGGTTTCTGTTTGACCAACTAAGCTTACAATGTAAAGCTTACAGAAACCCAGCCTGGCCAGTCATGTGTGACCAGCAGCCATTCTGTTGCACAGTTTAAAAGCAGAGTTGCAGAGCTCATGATAATAGAAAGCCATGTATCTTTTTAGAATCTGCTAGAGGTGCAAGGGAAGAGCAGACAGTAGTATGTGCTAGACATTGGTGGCAAGACCTAGAGATCATCTCTAGTTACAAATTAAAAACTGATTTGTTGGGGTTTTGCATCTAAAGAAGTATTTTTCATTGTCAATTGAGAATACTTCTCTAAGGATAAACACAAGTCTAATTTCCATTTCCTTTCTGTTGTGAAAAATTGTGCATTACTTGAAAATACGTAAATCAGGAAAAAAATGTCATCATACAAATCTTAATAAACACAGTGGAAAGGGTATATTTTTAGAATTGTTTTCCATGTCCATATGAATGTATTTGTAGTTAGAGGTATACGAGTATTCTTTTAACAAATGTTGGTCCAATTACAGTTGATGTTTTCATGACTTGTTTCTAAAACAATGTATGATCATATCTGCTAAGATTAACATAGATGCTAGAATTTTTTAACGGCTACCTATTGTTGTCATAATTGTTTAGAAACTGTATTGTGACACCTGTAGATTGCAATGTTTTTGTGTCATTATAATCAATGCTATTCTAACTGGGTGTACATATGCGTGCTGTTCAATTACTTTCTTTTCCTTCATTCTTTAAAATTTTTTATATTTATTGTAAAAGTGATGTACATCTGAGGGGGTCACATTTTCACAGGTCAAGTACTCAGTACATTTCTTTAGTTCAATTACTTTCTTAGTAAAAGTTACTTGAAGTGGAACAACTCAAAGACTATGAGCATTATAAATTTTACCAGATTGTCTTCCCCACAAAAATACTGCTTTGATTTAAGCACAATAGGACATTTTTGTGTCCCTGTAAAATGTAGAGCTTTAATTGAAGAGCATTTATTTTTAATGCTGTTTTTTCCAAAAGGAGAAAGCTACATAAAAATGCAGATTTATTCCTATAAGTGAAAATAGGAAGAGAGCGTGCATAAATTGGATTTAGTTAAAATATTAAAACACTGTTCAAATTGAACTTCAACTTAACCAAAGAATTGATAAGAGAAAGTTCTGCTTGTTAAAATCCTAGGTAAAGAAGAAAGAGTTTTAAAAAGTTAAGGTTTGGGAATCTCCAATGAAATAAAGTATCTAGGTAAAAATTCAGTGCTTGATAAAAATATTAGGTAGGCAGCTTAATAATCAATTGAATAAATCTGTCAATACCTGCACACACTGACAATTTTAATAATGTGAAAAGGAAGCAGCCAGACTATATTTACTTGTTTATAAGACAAAATAGAAAATGTATACATGAAACTACACCACAGATATGGAGGATGAGCATCAAAGTTTATAGGGAAAAAAGTAGACAACAAAAACCAACTAGAAGACACCAGGATTCTACAACCAGCACATTCCAGAGTATATGAAACTTGGCCAAAGATAAAAAATGGTTGCTCAGATATTGAATTCCAAGAGTGAAGGGGAAATTTATAAACATTGTATGTGTGCATGAAAAGACTTCTCAAATATAGTTAATGTTTACATCTTGCATGCTTGGATCATTACCCTCTCAAAACATTGTTAATGAGATGGTTATAAACCATTGATTAGATTACGAAAATAACAGTATTGCCGCAATTATGCAATATAGTCATCCTTCAGAAGCATAGACTGAAGTATGTTTTGATAAAGTAATATGATAGCCAAGATTCACTTTAAAATAGCCAAACATAGGGATGAAAACAAATAGATGTGACAGTGGAAACTGATGAAGCTGAAGTTGAGTACCCTCTTGCCTCTACTTCATGTTTTAAATCTACTACAGTTTGTAAACTGCTATATACTTCAGATTTGTAAACACCAAGAACATGAAAAATACAAAAAAGGTGTTATTAACAACTACTTAAAAATATAAAAGTATGATAATCTAAAATTTCTATCCAAGTTTTTACAAGGCATGACTTAAAACCAAAATTCTTCATAACAAAATAAAATCAGGACTAGCCAGATGAAATGGCTCACATCTGTAATCCCAGCTACTTGGGAGGCAGAGATCGGAAAGGATGGAGATATAAACCCTACTGCCTGCCAGGGACAATAGCACTACATAGGGTACCCCAGGTTTCTCACAATAATATTGAAAGAAACAGAAAAGCTTTTAGCTTCTGCAATTTGCAAGGGAAGCAAGGCTCCAAGCAGCTGTAGGTTGACCATTCAGCTTCTTGATAATTTCGAGTGCCAGCCACCAGCAGAGCACAGTTAATACGTTCTCCTTGCATCAGTTATCAGAAAAGCATATCAGTTTCCAGTTTTCTGCCATCAAAAGAGTCTCATTGCTACCTCTTAACAAATGGCATCCTCATAATTCAAAATTCCCCCCACCTGCTCTTAAAATAGGAGAATACAGTTATAACTATGAGAGAACTAGAAACTTGGAGACATTAGCAATTATTTCACACTAAATTTCATTCTAGTCCATTTTGTGCTGCAATAACACCTGAGACTGTAAAATTTTTTACTATAGTTTTTTGATATAATTTTATTGTTATTATTAGAGTGGGTACTGTAGAGCTGCTACCATTTCATGAGTCAGGTAATTAGTACATTTCTTTTCAGACAATGTCAACCCTTTCTTCACTTTCCCCCAGTATTCCCCTTCCATTTCTGCCCACAGTTGCAAAGTTCATTTTCCGCATAGCATATTGAATGTCATGAATCCATATGCTAACTTTTCTCCCTCCATTTCTGGACCTTCTTTTCACACCCCCTCCCAGAAAAAAACCACCTCAAATCAAAAACAAACAAACAACAACAACACTATTCATATATGGAAGAAAATGTGTGCCATTTGTCTCTCTAAGCTAGGCTTATCTCACTTAACATGATTTCTCTAGGCCCATACAGTCTCTGTAAATGACAAAGCATGCTTTCTAATGGATAAGTTAAATTTCATCATATATATATATCACTTTTTTTTTAATCCATCCATCTACTGTAGGGCATCTGGGCTGATTCCTTAACTTGCCTATTGTGAATAGTGCAGCAACAAACATGGATGTGCAGGTGTCTTTATGGTATCCTGGCTTGTGATGTTCTGGGTAGATACCTAAGAGTGGTATGGCTGGGTCCTAGGGAAGATCTTTATGTTTCTGGTTTTTTTTGATGAGCCTTCAAACTGTCTTCCAGAGTGGTTGCACTAGTTTACATTCCCACCAATACAATAGAGTTCCTTTATCGCCACATCTCTGCCAGGATTTGTTGCTGTTTGAATTCTTGATGTGGCTAATCTAACTGGGTTAGATGGAATCTCAGCGTTGTTTCGTTGTATATGTTCTTTATGGACAGGGATGTGGAACATTTCTTAATGTGTTTATTTGACATTCTTACTTCTTCTTCTGAGAAATTTCTCTTTAGTTGCTTTGTCTATTTATTGATTGGCTTATTGAGTCCCTTTTTCTTGAGTGTGTTAATAACTTTCCAAGTGGTAAAGTTTGAAGAGTACATTTGATTAAGGAAATAATAGTACTTTTACAATTATACAATATAGTTGTCTTTCAGAAACATAGACTGAAGTATGTTTTGGTAAAATAATATGATAGCCAAGATTCACTTTAAAATAGCCAAACATAGGGATGGAAACAAATAGATGTGATAGTGGAAACTGATGAAGCTGAAGTTTATTACCCTTTTCCCTCTGTTTTGTGTTTGAAATCTACTAGAGTTTGTAAACTGCTATATACTTCATATTTATAAACCTTGAGAACATGCAAACTACAGAAAAGGGATTATTAACAACTACTTAAAAGTAGGCAAGTATGATGATCTAAAATTTCTATCTGCAATTTTAGAAGTCATGACTTAAACCAGTAAACTCTTCATAACAAAATAAAATTAGGACTGGCCAGATGTAATGGCTCACACCTGTAATCCCAGCTACTTGGAAGGCAGAACTCTGGAAGGATGGACATATAAACCCTGCTGCCTGCCAGGACAAAAATACCTAGAGATCCTATCTAATCTAGCTGTTGTGGGGCATTCCAACTATTCAAGAGAGAGAGTTCGTATGTCTCACTCTGAAGCCAACTCCAAGCAAACAGCAAGACCTAATTAAAACCTAAACTAAACTAAACTAAAGCCAAACAGGGTTGGAGGCATGACTGAAGTGGTAGAGTAAGCACAAGGTCCGAGTTCAAACCCCACTGTTACCCTTCAAATCTCTAAAAGGCATTGATTAGAAAAACTTCTTTAAATGGATAGACAAAAATTATTTTGGGGAGGAGGAGGAGAGGAAGGAGAGAGGAAAGCAGGCCGTGCCTCCCAGAGGAGTGGAGTGGAGCTGAGTTGTGGAAAAGTCTCAAGCCCGAGGCCTGTGGAGAGGCCTAGGGGTCTAAGGTCTGAGGCCTGAGGAGTGGTGATGCCTGTAGGAAAAAGGAATAGAAAGGGGCTTGTTCCTTTGGAGGTTTGGAAGTTTGGAGGTTGTGGCTGTTGAAGGTTTGGTGGTTGAGGCTGTTGGAGGCTTAGAGGTCGGGGCTGGTCTGGGTTGTGGGTTCTGTGTAATTAGCCTAGGGTAAGGTAGTTGCAGGCCAGTATTTGGAGGTGGAGGGCTATTCTGGTTCTGGGTTTTAGGGTGTCAATAAACCTTTGTAAATAAAAGGCCTTCCACCTTTAAAATTTTATTTCTGTAAAAGGTATTGACAGTAAATAGTATAATATACATAGCAACTATCTATACCTACATCCCTTTCGTTTTTAGTGTTATCAATGGATAGTACTATTTTAAATTATGTTTTCACAGAAAAATGATTTTGCACTATAAAACAATTCCTAGGAATGTAGGGAACTACTAATACTTCCATGCCTTTTTTTTTGTTATCCTTAGTTTCAATGTAGTTTAAATAGCATATAATAAGGGTTGAAAAGAAAAGAGTAGGCATTGAAACTTTATATATAATTATATCTCAATATTTTTTGAAGGGAATACCAAATAAGTTCAACTCACCCATTTTACAGATACTCAGTTTGAAATCTAGGAGCTGAAGTGATTTGTGTAAAGTTATATTGATTGCAAAAGGTAAATGAATGTGGCTTGTTTACCAATGACTCTAAAATTCTTTTTTTTTTCTTTTATTGTTTTGAGACAGGGTTTCACTAGATAAGCTCAGACTGGTCTCACAGAGTCATTTCTTTTACTTCCTGAGAGCTGGGATTTTAAAAACATACCATCATATCCAGCTAATCTGGTATACTTATGCAGTTCTATGGTTACATATGGACAAGTTCTTCCTTCCAGTTTTGTTTTCAAAACATCACTTTGTGAAGACTACAAAGATTATAAACATAGAATATAGCATCATTAACATGCTAGGTAAAAATGGTAAGATATACTAATGGATTTTCAAATGTCACAAAAACCACTATTGCTTTCCTTGGGAAAAGAGGAAATGAATTGGGAGTTAATTAAAGTGGATAGCCTTCTGTAGAAAGCCATGAGGTAGACACTATGAAGTTACTTATGTGAATGTCAAAAGGAGAGTCACACTCTTTGACCTTTAATTAAGGAGCAAAAATGTCTTTTTTTAAGCACAAATGGTAACAAATCATTATTCTGCTGGTGGGACATAAAAAAGAGACAACCACCACCACCAATTTTCTTAATTGAGAAAAAGATGATTTAGAGAAGTGAATGGAATCAGTAAGATATCTGTCCTCTCCCTATGTGTACATTTCACAGCAGTACATAGTGCCATTCCCCCCCTATAGAACCTTTCCCCTATCAAAGTAGTGCTGGTGGTCATAATAAGGTAGTCATCAGTGTCGATTGGATGGCACTCTACAGGGTAGATGTTTTCACTGTGAGTTTTTCCTTTAATAATGGCATTTACATCTGTATCCCAACATATTCTCAGCGCTAAGTAAATGAATGATATTTTCAAGACAGTCCCCTTGAGACTAATGGTGAGATGGTAAGATAGGCAAAATGTGAAACATGATCAACCAAGAGGAGGGGTCTTATTGATCCATATGGGATTAGGACAATGCCTAAGTGGTATAATTACCATACGGTATAATTTATCATCCAGCCAAATATGGGTATTTCTTCTAGTTTTATCTATCTAGTTTTATCTAGAGACTGCCTTCCTGGCATACACCAGACAGAATTTCAAATTAGTCCAACTTTTAAAACATCTTTGTAGCTTCCCTTCCATTCTCCTCCCTTTTATTTTTTAGATCACTGGTTTCTGTAACATATATGATTAATCTCAATATATAGTCATTATTATACTGAATGTTTTCTTGGGCTTTTCTAATGAAATGATGATGTCAATTAATCCTTTATAGTTTTTGAACTGCACGATATAGGTAAATGAAGTTAAGCAGCATTCACAGGAAATTCACAGCCTAAGTCACGATTGCGAGTGTTTATGCTTCATGAGAGGAAACATTCAAAAATAACATAAACTTTTAGTCATTATTACATGCACAGAATGAACTCAGGTACAGCAGAATGCAGGAAGGCACACAATCACATTTCCTGTCATTACATAGCACTACATATGGCACCCTAGGCTTTTCACAATAATATTGAAAGAAACAGAAAAGTTTTTAGCTTCTGCAATTTACAAGGGAAGCAAGGCTCAGAGCACCTGTTGGTTGACCAGTAGTTACTAGAAGTGGAACTACCACGTTCTCTCTACCCCTCCAGTAGAGACAGTCACTACACATCTTACTGGATCTAAAAACTATAGACGACCATTCAGCTTCATGATCATTTCCAAGACCAGCCGCTAGCAGAGCACAGCTATTACGTTCCCCTGCATCAGTCCCCAGAAAAGCTATCAGTTTCCAGTTTTCTGCTATTGAAAGAGTCTCATTCTGCTACCTTTATCTAATGCCATCCTCATAATTCAAAATTTCCCCCAACACCTAATAACAGTAGACTACATTTATAATTATGAGAGAACTAGAAACTTGGACACATTAGAAATTATTTCACACCAAATTTTTTCTCATCTTAGTCTATTTTGTGTTGCTATAAAATCTGAGACTGCATACATTTTTGGCTATAGTTTTTTTACTATAATTTTATTGTTATTATTAGGGTGGGTACTGTATAGAGCTGCTACCATTTCATGAGTCCGGTGCTTAGTATATTTCTTTTCAGACAATGTCACCCCTTTCTTCACTTTCCCCCAGTTTTCCCCTTGCATTTCTGCCCACAGTTGCATAGTACATTTTCCACATAGCATATTGAATGTCCTGATTCCATATGCTAACTTTTCTCCCTCCATTTCTGAACCTTCTTTTCACACCCCCTCCCAGAAAAAAAACCACCTCAAATCAAAAACAAACAAACAACAACAACACTATTCACATATGGAAGAAAATGTGTGCCATTTGTCTCTCTAAGCTAGGCTTATCTCACTTAACATGATTTCTCTAGGCCCATACAGTCTCTGTAAATGACAAAGCATGCTTTCTAATGGATAAGTTAAATTTCATCATATATATATATATATATATATCACTTTTTTTATCCATCCATTTACTGTAGGGCATCTGGGCTGATTCCTTAACTTGCCTATTGTGAATAGTGCAGCAACAAACATGGATGTGCAGGTGTCTTTATGGTATCCTGGCTTGTGATGTTCTGGGTAGATACCTAAGAGTGGTATGGCTGGGTCCTAGGGAAGATCTTTATGTTTCTGTTTTTTTTGATGAGCCTTCAAACTGTCTTCCAGAGTGGTTGCACTAGTTTACATTCCCACCAATACAATAGAGTTCCTTTATCGCCACATCTCTGCCAGGATTTGTTGCTGTTTGAATTCTTGATGTGGCTAATCTAACTGGGTTAGATGGAATCTCAGCGTTGTTTCGTTGTATATGTTCTTTATGGACAGGGATGTGGAACATTTCTTAATGTGTTTATTTGACATTCTTACTTCTTCTTCTGAGAAATTTCTCTTTAGTTGCTTTGTCTATTTATTGATTGGCTTATTGAGTCCCTTTTTCTTGTGTGTGTTAATAACTTTCCAAGTGGTAAAGTTTGAGGAGTACTTTCATATCTGAGATTCTTTATGATAACAAATACTTTAGCGTACCTTACTCTGAAATAAAATTATTTGATAGTATAACTTTTTTCACATATATTTAAAATTCTATATAATGTTTATCGTGCATAATAAAATCAATACTTTTTCATGGTATGACCATACACAGAGATGAGCACACCAGAAGATAATGTGAAGTATTCAGATTTTTGTCCCACCCTACAGAACTACATTATGGCTGATATAAACAGTACCAGGCAACATTAATTTAAGTGAAGTGATTTTCTGAAATAGTAGACAGATTTAGTTAACCTCAGAATAAAAGCAAGTACAATATCTCCCCAATATTCACAGTTGTTACATTCCTTAGAAACCAGTATATGTTGAAACATGTGAAAAAAAATGTCTTGGATAAAAATCAGAGTAAGGCTGAAGACTTGAATAATAGATTTTTCTCCAACATTGGTGCACTATAAAACACTTTGAATTTTGATGAAATTCTCCATTGCACCTGTGACCCTGTCTCACACATTGCATGATCTGTTATATTCCTGACTTCAGCCCCATGAATATCCACAGCAACTTTTTTCTGCATTATTAAGACAACAATGACAACAACAACACATTCAAATGCTTGTACCTAAGAGAGAGTAGTACTACCTCATGTGAGCCCCTTGCGCCTGAGCCTTGAAAAGAAAGGGCTAGTTTCTACCATCTTGGCTGCCTCTCGTCTAAGTTCTAATGATGACCTACTGAGGAAAAAGAGAGACAACTTCCTGGTAAAAGTGTTGTTCCTTTATGTTGAAACCTCCTGGCCACTTATTCCATTTTCTGGATGTGGTTCTATAATTTATTGTTCCTGCTGGAGAGGGCTCTTAATATCTCAGTATCTCCCTAAGGCATTGGGGGAAGCACACGTGTAACTAGCTGTTTTTACATGTCACTAGCTGAAGACCTCATACTCAATTTATGTCACATTCAGGGTATAGGCCTTGGCACATATGCAGCTCTAGTCTCATCTCTCCATTACAGTTCTGTTTCTGAGAGAATTTAAAATTTCTCCCCAATTAGAAGCTCTAATACTACCACATACCTCCCCTGTACTTTCTCAATGACTCTAGGTACAGAAGGTGGCTGGAAGCTATGACTGAGATATCAGATCTCAACCTGTCTCTCTCTCTCTCTCTCTCAAACATTTCTTAAAGAATCTTTTAACTTATCCTGATTGCTTCACCTTCAGAGGGAAGAAATGGTGGTAGTCTGCTAGCAAAGTGGACACTACATGAGGCCCTCACTGACTTGTGCTCATATGTCAGTGGAGAAATGTGAACGTCACATGAACAGGTGGAAACTCAGAAATCTTTAAAAGTTGTGAAATATCATTGTCTCCATTCTACAATGAAGCCACTGCTTCTTTTTTTCTGAATAATTATTTATTGGCAAAGTGATGTACAGAGGGGTTACAATTTCATACGTAAAACAGTGGGTACATTTCTTGTACAATTTGTTACCTCTTCCCTCATTTCCCCCCTCCTTTCTCCCCCTTTCCCTCTCCCTCCATGAGTTGTTGAGTTGGTTTACACCAAATGGTTTTGTAAGTATTGCTTTTGGAGTCATTTGTCTTTTTATCCTTTGTCTCTCGATTTCGATATTCCCTTTCCCTTCCCTAGTTCTAATACCAGAATATACAGTATCCAGGGTAATTTGTGTGTCACTCAATATTTCTTCTATTGCAAGTACAAGAGAATAATTCAAAAGAGCATATTAAGACAAGTTGTGTCCAGGAAAGAACAAGATTTCACCAAGTAATCTGAAAAGCAATCTGGAACAAATTTAGGTCATTATAGTGATTAATAGTAATCATACCAAAGACTTCTATATTAGAAAAGCAAAAAAGTGAAATTCTGTGTAGAAAATATGTCATAAACTTAAAAAAATTCCCCCAGAGGTCAAGTCTCTCATCAGTGCTAACTGGAGAGAGGATTCTACTAAGCCATGTGAGAGAAAGGAAAGTGGGAAAGGGTAGAGCAGTTTAGGTATTGTAAGGTTAACTCGTGTTCTGCTTAAGCGTGAACTGGGAAGATCATCTTGGTCATAAGAAAATGAGCCAGCCTTACAGGTTCTGCATGGCTCTGCCTTCATTGGAGCTCTTGCTCATATCCCTCTCTCCTTTACTCTCTGTCATTGTGTACCCTTGAGTCTTTCAGTTACTCCACTGCACCTTCTCACCTCAGGATTTTTGCAACCAAACATCTTCTGTCTTTGTCATTTTTTTAATGACTTCCCTAGTCATTTTTATAGACTTCCCTCTCCCCCCCCCCCCATAAGACCAGCTCCCTCTGCTGGAAAGTAGCAAAGCCCACTCTCTGCCTACCTTTTTTCCCCTGAAGTTTACCACAAAATTACTACAAGAATTAATTGAAGAATTTGCTTAATGATTGCTTCCTTTTCCAAAGCCAAAATCTCATTTTTTTTCATTGATGATTCTCCTGTGTCTAATTCAGTAACATGCTAATGGTCGGTCAAAAATAGTAGATAAGCTAAATGAAGTAACCACTTTTGTCTGTGATTTTAATTTTGGTCTAACAGTACTGAAATTCAAGTCTATTTCCACAAAACAGGAACTCATCTCTAATTTGAATTTCTGCTAACATAAGCAACTCCTTCTCACAGAAAGTAAAGTTCCAAATTTGTCAGGAAATGTTAGGTATTATTCTAACACAGCTACATAAATGATCTTATGCATTTAGATAAGCTTATTTAACCTTAATTATAACTGATAGTAATTATATTTATTTAAATAAAATAAAGAAACATTTTACATGAGAGTAAGAAAATTAACACTTATGCACTTTGTTTAAAAATATATCCTACCATATTAAGTAGTCATACAAGATTTCTCCTCATATTGAATATATAGATTGTTAGGTTGTGTTTGAATAAGGACGTATCAGAAGAGATTTCAGAAACATGCATGGAAAATTCAACCAATTAACTTCATCTCTTTAGACATGTTATCCTGAAAATAAGACTGATCTGAGCAAAACAATGTCTCCTGTAGAGAGATAGGTAGGGATCAAGGGACAAAAAGCTACAAATTGAATGTTAGAAGTACATTCAGATTTTCTTTGTTGATATCATTTATTTCTAAAATCTTAGTTAACAAAAGAACAGTGGTAGTTATGGAAAGTAAAAGTCTCAGCATGAAGTTCATTCTTCATCAAATATGACTCCATTTGGCATTCTCACATGGTAGGTTGAAGAATATAATGAGTGGAGGCAACTGTCTAGATATAAATCAGCTCCATGTCATAGAAAGAAGATCAGATCTTCTTACATTACTTTAACCTCTTTACAAACACAGCAGTATACCTGGGGACAGGCAGTGAAAGCAGTAATTCCAAGGTGCAAGGAAAAAAAATGGGGTGCATTATCTGTACTGAATTTAGACATAATCATAAAACTAACCGTGGGGTGTGTGTCTGGTCTATCATCATTCATCATCTTTGTGATGAAATATTCTCTGCATGGTAAAGCAGGCCACCATCCCCACCCTTACTCCAGAATGACAGTCTTTAAAGGGGATTTTTTCCCTTTACAATACCAACGGCCTTATAGAAACCACATGTGTTCCAGTTGAAACCATCCAAAATTATTTTCCTCAAAGTAAAGGCATGTAGCATACAGTTTTTAAAAGTATTTAAAAACTATTGATCTGGATGGTAGTGAAATTCTGCCAAGAATTGAGTTTAAAAAAATGTCACTTACAGGGCTGGGGATATAGCCTAGTGGCAAGAGTGCCTGCCTCGGATACACGAGGCCCTAGGTTCGATTCCCCAGCACCACATATACAGAAAACGGCCAGAAGCGGCGCCGTGGCTCAAGTGGCAGAGTGCTAGCCTTGAGCGGGAAGAAGCCAGGGACAGTGCTCAGGCCCTGAGTCCAAAGCCCAGGACTGGCCAAAAAAAAAAAAAAAACAAAAACAAAAAACAAAACAAAAAAATGTCACTTACAGTCCTTTGTTTGGGCCGTATTTGAGTTGATTTTAATCACCTCTTTATTGTTCTCCTTGGTCATGACCACTTTAATACACTTCAAACATTGCTACAGATATAGCCTCACAAAACATGTCTATATATCACTTACTTCTTCAAAAATCTTGAGTCTAATTCTATCTACGAGATTAAATTCCTAGAGGTCATTGATGATACCCTATAACTTAGGTCATGGCTCTGGGTGGAGTAGTCACTCACCGATTGCTCCCTGAATGATTTAAAAATCCATCTAGTATATTCCTACAAAATTCCTATTACATGATTGCCCTATAATGAGGTATTTCAACTAAGGTGCATCAGTGATTCAACTTGTTTATTTATTGGTAATCTTCTGAATTAAGTAAACACTGAAGTGTTGAATAATTTTCCAAGCTTTTCTTGACCATTTCCCACATTCAGAGATTTTATTCCTGAAAGAAAAAGAGACTAAAATATAAAGACCCCTTAGGATTCACAAAATAAAAAATTCACAAATATGTATATGTATATATTTATTTATTTATGGCTTTGTACCTAACAGCATTCATTTAAAACTTTTAGTACCTGAGTCATAAGCTGCTTTGGCCTATGAGTCTTGAATAGACTTGAAACTAAATATTAAAATCCCTACAATTAAAGGATCATGATGCTAAATAAAAATTCAAGAAGTATGTGACCAGCTACTATTTCCATTCAGATTTGTACATTTTTATTTGTTGAACTTTCAATAATTAAATGTATGGTCACAACTAATAAACCATGAATATGACTGTCCTTCTGTAAGAAAATATGTGTATGGAGCTTCTGAAGGTGTTGTCACAAGATATGTGTGCATGGCATGTGCGGTGCATTGTATGATTGCAGATAAGAATTCAGGAAGAAGGAAAAAGAAGCCTAGGATCACTGAGTCATCATTAGGTTATGTGGGGGGGAATCCCTTCTTTCCTCTCCAATGTCGTTGCCTCTGGGATGAAAGATTCACTCATCCAAGAATAATTACAGAAAGTTGGTCATCTAGATGTATTAATAAGATGCTATGCTTTTAATAAAACCAAAGACAGAAGATTGTCATTTTAGGGGCAACCTCTGGGAACCATCTGTCATTTGGAAAGGGCTGAATATATCCTTGAATGCAGAGGTATAACCCAACATTTGCTTCTGTTAACCCTCATTTAGTCTGTAGCTTCAAGGGAAGAATTCCTCAAAGAACCACAATTCAGAACAGAAACAAATATTCAGCGAAATAAAATATAGTGCTTTATCATTTCATCATTTTGGGACTTTCAGAAAAGGTTATGGCACTATCAACTGGAAATCCTAACAGTATTCAGTGCTGAAAAACTGATCAACACACTAGTATTTGCTCCCAAAATTCTATTTTATTTTTTCTGCTTTATTGCTTCCAGCCTTATTTCTACATTCATGCTTATTCTTTGTTGATTTTTATTTATTTTCTTATTACCTATTTTCTCACTAGAATGTAAGTTCCAAACAGTTGGAACCTTAATGATGTGTTTGTTTTCTGTTGTTTCTCCAGTATCTAGAATAACAATGTCTGCTCCAGAATGGGTCCTTATAAATATTTGTTGGATCGATACAACATAAAGGAACAAATGAATTAATAAGAACAGTGCCAACTCTTTCAATTTTCTCTGCTCACCTTTTTGCCTCTAATAAATTGTTTGATGACTTTGAACGTAATCAAGAAACTCAAGGGTTCTCTAATTCTTGAAAATATAAATGAAAATTCAAGCATCTGAGTCTTAAAATGCATGCTTCATAAGGCCTCTTAACAGAGGGAATAAGAGATCATCTGGCTTGTTTTATAAATTGGGTAAATGAGAGCTTATAAGTCATTCTTGAGATAGCTGACAGAGGGTCAGTTTACAGCTCAATCTTGCAGCTTAGTCAGATTGCAATCTATGTGTGGTCCAGCCTTCTGTAATGTCATGGACAATCTATCTGTCATCACTGAGCAGGTGGTCAGGCAGGACTATGGCTGTGGATATGGTAACTATGTCAGTTGCTAACCAGGGTCTGCACTACTTTGACAAAGAGATAATTGGAATTAAGTTGCAACTTACATTGGGACTGGGCCAGAACTTACTGTAAGTAAAATCTTCTCTCTTCTTTCCATGTACAGAAACCCCTTTCAGTGGACATTCGCATCCTATTAATTTGCCTACAGTGCACCAAAAACTAGACTGGATTCTTGGAGAGGAGTGAGGGTTGAACAAGATAGACTGATGTGCTATAGTGATAGCTTGGATTTTCTCCATCATATTTTCTCATCAATGTCTGTGTCTTTGTGAGACCTAGGAAGACCCTAAACCATTTGCAAACTAGTGTAAATTTCAAACACAAGTCATCAGTTGTGTGTTGTGTAAAATGTCAATACCCAGTGCAACAACAGAATCAAAAAGACATTGTCCTGGAGGTAACAGGACATTTTTTTTCATGTCTTGAACTTAGCTATGTGATCTGAGGCCCAGGGTTTCCAGTAAGCTGTACCTTAGAATCACCTAGAGAATTTACAAACAAAGCTTCCTCTTCAAAAAACTAAGCAAACAATCCAAAAGCAATCTTCTACACACATACCAACACAGCAGTCAGAACTGACCTCTGACCAGGAACTAGATAACTAAATATCTCCAAGGATATCGCCAGGCGGCCTTCAGTTGTGTTTTAAAAAGAACAACTAGTAAAATACATATGTTCAGCCCAGGTTGAGTAAATCCTTTGATATTTTCTTTCCCCATCTATAAAATAAAAACAATCCATAGATTCTCTAACTAGTTCATAAGGATTTCTCATATAAAAATTAAGTTATAGAAAGCAATATATTTAATGCCTACACAAATAACTTAGGTTCCCATCTACTCTGAGAAATGCTGAAACAAATCCAAAGGTCATGAAAGGTTTTCTGTGACAGGATAGTAATTAAGAGCTAGGGAAAATAGAATGTAGTTTCCGAACTGTACTTGATCATGATTATTAGTGACTCTTTAAGTTACACTGTGTGCATCTGAAGTTTTAAGAGATGAGAATATTGAGTTTTCTTATCCAGGCATGACTAGTGGTTAAAAAAAAATCAGAATCATTAGAATCATAGGTTAAGACACCTATTAGTTCAGTCTGTTTCTCTGCTAAGTCTCTTTGTTAGAACCATTTTCAAGGGCTACTGTCTGGGCATATTGGTAGCCATGAAAACATTGGCAGTTCTCAGAAGATTCTAATCAGAGACCAGCAATTGAAGGTTCAGGGAGGGAGCAATACATCATAGCCAGTGCCTTAGAAAAGAGATTTATTGAAGTAGCTGACGTGTACTCTCAGGGACAGTGCTTCAGAATGGGATGCTGAGAGCAAGGGGCTGCTACAGAGTGCCCCAAGGGGCTCATCCAGAGTCCCTACTGATGGAGAGTCCTTGAATCAATGCTGGAAAGTCTTTGCAAAATTAGTAGAAAAGTTTCCGTCCTAAAGGTAAAGTCCCCCATTAACAAAATGAATGTGAGCATCACAACCTTAGTTATAAAGAAATTAGTTTAAACTGAATCCCTTTGAAATTCTAGTCTCAGACTTAATAGAAAGAGATGAGATCAAATTGATATATTGACATAAAAAGAAAACGGATATTGTGGATGAATGGAACCACAGTCTGTCCTTACACAATCAGAAAGTGTAAGTAGCTTCTGCATAACAACAACAACAAAAAACATGGTTGCCCAGAGTCTAATGTTTTGGTTTTTAATATATATGGATATAAAATTTATATGATTGAAAACTTTAATACTATGATTTATAAAAAACATAATTTAATATTGAGAACTGTTTCAAGCACGTTACAATATATACATTTTATTCTACCTACATCCCCTTGAAGATTTTATGATACAAGTTTTCAAGACAAAAATATTGAATTCTAGAGACTAAAATATTTCCCCAGGGTCACACAACCAAAACAGAGTTACCAGTTCAACCCAGGTGTTCTGACTACCAAATCTTGGTTCTTAACTAGACAGGGAGTCTCTCAGACCCACTGATTCTTCTGGGTAATGATTCTGTGTTTGAGATCCCATTGATATAGTTGTGGGACACAGATAAGATATTTCCTTATTGTGATAAAGAGCAAAAAATGGAAAAGGAAGAGTCCAGATCTATACAAGTTCAACCTTCGCATGTAAGATGTCTCAAATATGTCACTGTAGGCTTCTGACATCCACAACTGTGAGAGCTGGAGGTGAGCTGGAGGAAGTCAGTCATCCTTCAGCAATGGAGTGCAGGGGAGGAGCACTGCACCTGCATATCCAGCAGGAAGCCTTCTTTTTTGCTCTGGATGTTAGTACCCTGGAAGGGATCTGGTATTATATGGACACTGAAGTTCAACTGGTCAAAACAAAGCAGAGACACAAAATTTGAACTGCCAGAACAAGGAAAGAGGAAGACTAGCAATTAGAAGTTCAGAAATAACCCCCGTAGGACAAAGAGCCCTGGATACAACTAGCAACAAAAATAAAAATAAAATCTAAAGTAGGGATGAGGTGTGGCTCAACGGTAGGACACTTACCCAGCATGTACAAAACCTTAGCTTTCATCCTTGTACTTCCCTGCAAAAACAAAATGAAAAACAAATAAATAAAATCTAAAAACTCTTCCTGAGGTTCTTGTGCAGGGGGAGGAGGATACTAATAAACTCTATTCATTAACTAGGCTAGAAGTGCTCTAATACCTTTTTAAGTCAGAAATCTATATGGGGCCAAGTCTATGAATGAGTACATAGGTAAGTGACTGATAAAGTCTGGCAGAGTAAGAAATGAGATGGAATGGAGGAAGACTAAATTGAAATAACCTAAACAATGAGGGGGAAAAAGCAAGATAAAAACAAAGCAAAATGGCAAACAGTAGTGGCACCTGACTTAGGTAATTCGAAGTTTAAAAAAAATAAAAAAAGAGAAGAAAAGAGCTACAGAAAAGTGTTAATTTTGTCGAGGATAAAAAAAAACCAATAGTGTATTTCCATACAGCATTGATCTCATTTTCTGTTGACTATAAGTTAGACATAAATCCAAATCATCACATGGAGACTGAAGGTGCATTTAGTACATGCCCTGCTGAGTATTTGTTAGGAAAGGGTTTGTGAAAATGTGAATCATCTTCAGAAAATATCAAATCTTAATGATATTCCTGTGGAGTCCCCTATGCAGCTGTCCCCTGCCACTTGGGTTATGTAGAGACCGAATAGATTATAGTAAAGATTGGTGATTTAAATCTTCAATCCGGAGGAAAGCACACCAATCAATATATAAGAATACCATGAAGACATTCTATTTATGTCACATGGACACCTCTGTCTTCTTACCAAAGGGTTCTTGCTATAGTTTCTTCTTTCCATAGCCACAGTCTGCAGGGGCCTCACTATTTCCTTCCTGAGAGCTGTAGTCTCTCCCAGCCTTGTGCTCATGATGTAGCCTTTGATAATTCTTGCAAATAAAAATCCAGTCATGTGTGACATTTAGGAGAGAGCAAAAGGTTTGATTTGCTTTGGGGACCTAGAACCATTATAAAGATGCTCTTAATAGAAAAAGAAATGCAACAAAAATTAGGGACTCAGAACGTGAGCCAGATCAAAAAGGATACCAAATCACTAGACTGCTTCTTAATTGTTTTACATAACATACATAATACAGTTCCCCTCCCCACCAAGAATCCAAATTAACCTATCAGCTTAAGCTAGAAGAGAAAAATCAAGAGGATCAAGATACAGGCTTAGTGCCTTCTCAACTGCAGCCAAGATAGATTTGGGGCTCTGAAGGAACTGAACAGGCTTCTTGTCACCTCAAGTTACAAAACATACTTTCAAGAAACATCTGGACTTTCATTAAGTGGCCCATAATAATAACCAGCCACATCCTTCCTACAAAATCTATTCCAATGAGGTAGAGTTTGCTTATATTTCGTTTGCCTTTCACGTCCAATTCCTAACTCATTATCAGTATTTTTTTAATGGTAACTGGAGTCTTTAATTACAGACTTTTCTCATTGTCATTTAGAAGGCATCCACTTTCTCTCCAAACCCGAGTCATGAAGTGTGAGCCAAATATCTGCCTCTCCCTGGAAGGCAGGGCTCTGAGCAATTTTTGGCTGAGGACATACTTGAACAGAGAGACTGTGACCTTCTGTGTCCCCCCATGTGCCAGTTGTCTGTGTAGTCTTCACAGCGGCTCTGGGGCTTCCAAGAAAATTTAATTTAGCAAAAGAAAGAAAGATTCCTGCAAATTTGCAAGACAAGAGAAGTTTGGGGTTTCTCTGGCTAAGCCCACTGTCTCTAACCACTCCACAGATGCCACAGGCCCTTTGTTGTTCTGGTTCAGGCAGCATCAGTAGCACTGTGTAAGTTTGCTAGCTATTCAGATCTTAGGCCCATTTCTGAATCTGCAATCCCCAAGCAATTCATGTCCATATCATATTTAAGGAGGACTTACCCAGAGCAGGAGTTCTCAACCTTCACTGCACATAGAAATGGACCAAAGAACATAAACATAAATTACTGGTGCCTGGGTCCCACCCCAAGAGATTCCAATTTAATCAGTCAGGGGTGTGGCCTAAGCCCAGGGAATTTTAAAAGTTCCCCCAGGAGACATGCAGTACAGCCAGAGTTGAGAGCCACTGGCTTGGGTCCAGAGAGAGGGCTACTTTTCCCAGGAGTTTCTTTGATGCCTAGGCACACCGAGATTCCTAGAGTCAAGGACTGATTTCAAGAGCTGCAATGTAAGTACCAGGGGAGAACTCCACTAGAACTTAAAGCTCTGTCCTCTGCATTGCAGCTTTCTTTTCTCTGCCCATGAAAAGCAGCTACTGAAACCCCAGCCCCAGTCCTAGTCCCAAGCCTTTGTAAACCACAAGAGTATAATATATATATTGCTACTTTTAAAATACCAACGGGGGCTCCACTTGAGACCTACAGGCTTGTCTTGTGCAAGCACACAGCCTTAGTTGCTGGGGTGAACTCCACAGTGGGTCTAGCCTTTCATCCTGCCAAGTCATTAAGGATTTGTAAGGATGAATGAGCTGTCAAGAGAGCAAGGGCCTGCTGCAATGCTCCTTTATTAATTATGGGGAAGTGATGTATTGGCAATGATAATGCTTCTCTTGGAAAGGACAATGAATGGTTCGTCGATTGCTGCATTAGGTCTTTTCCTGACTCCTTCTTAATGCTGAGTTTTCCTTTACTCCTCTCTGGACTTTTTAAAAGAGGCACAGTTTTCACACTAAACAGCCTCTTGGTCTTTATTCCCAGGTGAACTGCAATCTTTGGAAGGAAATCACAACACCCCCAAGTGTTTCAAGAGTTCTTAGCTGGGGAATCCCTCCTCACGCCCCCTGGGCGGCCTTTCCCATTTCCTAGTGTGTTTGTGACAGCATTTGGTAGCTGGAGTACACTCCTTCACTTCTGATCATGTAGGATGTTTCACACACACACACACACACACACACACACACACACACACACAAATGCATTCCCAGATCATTCTGCATCCTTAAGGAGAGGCAAGGGGTGGGGTGGGGGGACATGGAGGAAGAAAGATATATCTGGAGTAACAAATTCAGAGGTGAGGGAAACCGGTGGGCGGCTGGAGATCTGGGTTGTGTCTGTGGATGCAGCCAAGAAAGATAAAAAAGAAAAGTTGCTGCGCCTGTCCGCGTGTGCAGGCGGTCCAGGGGTTGGGCGCCCCGGAGAGCGCGAGCCGAGCACGGGGGGTTACCACGCATCGCGGGGCCCGTGCCCGGTGGAAACCTCAAGAATATTCTCAGTGCGGCCGGCTGCTGAAAGCCAGAGCCTGGTGGTGGAGGTCTCCGCCGAACCGGTACGCGCGCGAGCGAGCGAGGGAGGGAGGGCGCGAGAGAGCGATCGCAGAGGGCCGCCCCGGGAAGGGCGGGGGTCGTGCCTGGGGGCCGCTGAGCGTTGTTCGGCCGCAGCTGCAGTGGGGCCGAGCGCGTGTGAGAGCAAGCGAGTGAGCGGGCGGCGGGCGGGAGTGCGCGGGAGGGAGGGTAAGAGGGAGGGAGGGAAGGAGGGCGCGAGCGAGGGAAGCCGGGGAGCGCGCGCGCCGCCTGGCCGCTCGCCCGCCCGCCCGCCGGTCTGTCCGCACGGCCCGCCGGCCTCGGCGCAGCGTCGCGCCCGCCCGCCCGTCCGCGCGCTCCGCCGCCAGCCGCCGCTCCTGCTCGCGCGGGCGCCGCTGCACGAGAGCCGGTGGGCTGCCCGCCCGCCCGCCGCAAGCCGCCGCCCGCTTTGTGCTTCGCTCCTCCTCCCGCCCCGCCGCCCGGGCGATGGGAGCGACCTCTTTCTGATCGCGAGCTGCGGAGACGGAGGGAGGGCGCCGCGCTCCTTACTAGCGTGGAGGAACCGCGGAGAATCCACTCCCACTCCCCACACCAGGTAAGATCCCAGCACAGCCCAGCAGACCGGCACCCAGCGGGTACCGTTAACTGATTTTTCTCCTGGCTGTTCCCAAGGCTACAGTTTCCTTCGTGTTGGCAAGACTGGCTTCTAAATTCTCGGTGTGTGTGAGTCTCAGTGTGTGTGTGTGTGTGTGTGTGTGTGTGTGTGTGTGTGTGTGTATGCGTGCGTGCCTGCACATTTTTTCCCCCAATTTTATTTTCTTTTTCTAGATCCGCGATTTTGAATGTTTTTTTTTTTTTCTTCCCCTCCCTTCCCCGAGTGAAATTGCTCGGCTGGTGGCTTGGGGCAGGAGGGTGCCGGTCCCCAGCCGGCCGGGAGTGGGGGGAAAGGGCTCCGAGGAGGGATGCTGAGCCCTGCCCGGCGCTGGGCGCTCGGGGATTTGGGCTGTGGAGGATTTAAGTCCACCCAGGAAACAGCGCGGCGGGATCCGGACGCCCCCACCCACTGGACGCCTTCCCCGCGGTCCTCCCTCCGCCTGCCTGGTAATCCCTGGGGTCCTCCCCGAGGCCACACACTTGGCAAGCCACCTCGGTCGCCAGCTCGGGCACCGGGTGCCCTACCACCCCACCCCGGAATGCAGAGAGGAAGGAGGTGTGGCCCGGCAGGGCAGAAGGGACGGACGGGGAGGAAATGCAGCCGGGGAGGGGGCTGCCAGGGTTCCCAGTCTGGGCTATTCTATTCTATGCCCTGATGGGAGTTGGGGATTCTGCAAACACTAGCATCTTTTCCCCCAAGAGATATCCAAGGGAACTTTGCAGCTCCATTATCTGTCTCCGGGGTTGTGCCTGGGTTTGGGGAAATGGTCTGTGTTCTGAGAGGTGAGGATTTCCTTCTTGGCTCCTCCTTCATGAAGAAGAGGATTTAAAAAAAATATTATTTATTTAGGTAGTAGATGGACAATCAACTAGTGAAACCAAATCCACCTAAAGGATGCTTTATAAAATACGGTATCCTTGATTCTCCCTCCCCCCCCCCATCTGTCTCTGTTTGATGAATGACTTAGCTAGCAATTTGTATTTCCCTCCCCAGATAAAGTGGCAGTGGCTGGGTTTAAAAGCAGGAGTGATCAAATTTAACTGTATATATACATACATACATACATATATGTGTATATATATATATATATAATTTTTTGTTTGAAGAGAACAACGTGCGTTTTATCTGCCGGCATGGGTGGGGGGAAGTCATGTTGTGCACTAGGTATGGCTTTAACCCCCTCTTTGCCAGGCTCCAGTAAAGGCGCTTTCTACCCCTGCTCGTCAGCCACTAACTAGTGGCTGTGAATATAACAACACAAACTTTATCCTGCTCGAGGTGTAAAGACTAAAAAGAGGAAAAAAAGGATATCAGTGGGAGGTGTAGTGGAAGAAGCTTTTTTAAAAAAATGACAGATGTGGTGAAGACAGTACAGGCATCTTGATCATGGAGGAAATGACAGAGTCTGGGGAGATTGCTGAACAGATTCTGTTCAAGACATGGCTTGAGTGTTTTTAAATAGGAGCAGCTGAACATCTAAAATCTAGGACCTGTGTGAGGATTTCCAAAAGGAAATTGGGGGACGAGGGCAATTAAGAGGGATTCCTGAAAGTGTATCTTTCTCTTCTCTTCCCCCAACACACACACACATACACACTCACACACACACACACACACACACACACACACACACACACACCACAAGCTTCCTCTGTCTCTCTCTGAGCTCTCCTGCAGCAAGTCATGAAAGGAGGGAGGAAAATGAATCTAGATGTTTCATTCATTTTAGTAGAAAGAACACACAGCCAGGAGAGCGGTGGATTGTACAAATTCTGTGTCACTTGGATTTAGCTTTCTGCCTTTGCTAAACTTGCTTAATTGGGAGGTTAGCCCGGTGTGAAGGCAGTAAGAAGGAGGGACAGCTTTCTCCATCTTTGGTCTTTGTGAAAGAGCTAGTGGTGGAGACCCACTCATTTCACCCAGGAACAAGATGTGTCTTCTTAAATCCTTTTCCTTTTACAAATACTCCCTGCTTGAAGCGATCTATTGGGTCTAAGAGGTCTTTGGGTGCAATTTTTCCAACCTATTATCAAAAGAGCCTTATCTTCTCTCCCTCTCCTTAAGATGGCTGTTATATTTTATTAAAAATGAAATGAAAAATTCCTGGAAAAACAAAAGGAGATAAAGGAAGGGTCTCAGTAGAAGTCAACCATTATTCATGACTGAACTGTGCAAGGGTCAAAAAGAATTGTTCCTGATAGATTTAATGCCATGTCTTGATAGCTTAACCGGGCTAGGCGAGGCGAGTAAATATAAAGATGTGCCTTATATCTACTTAGCTACCTATCTATCTGTCGAGACACTTTGTTACTAGATAATTATTTCCACAACATATTTTGGATTTAGATTCATAATGAGCTAACCCTTTGTTGACCATGTAGGGGGAAGGAAAATGCTTTCACTCTACATAAAATTATAGCAGGAAGGTGAGATATAGTCCAGAATACATAAAATGCTAATTTGTAGGACTTCATGTTAATTGCTCTTTCGAGCTTCCTATGTTTTGAAGAAACGAAAATGTATTCTCAGAGAGCTATGGCAGTTGTGAACAAGCTATATTTAACATGTTTTTTTATCAGACAAAAATAGACTTTTATTTATCTTGCAAAGTAAACGCATGGTCCCTTCTCTTTTAGGGCTTAATCTATTTCTTTGACAAAACAAATGATGAGAAAAACCCATGAAGTTGCATTCCTCCTTTGAAATACAAGTTAATGGGGAAAGGGGAGAAGCCAACAGAAAACATTCACTTTGCATGTGGATTTTCCCAGCAGATGTTAGGACTTTTAGTATCTGTTTCTCATGTTTCTGTTCATTATGACCAGCCTTTCACCACACTGCCTTAGGTAGAGGGAGAACAGTGTGTTGGTAAGGAGCAGGCCACCCTAACAGCGTGAAATGAAATAAGATCCAAATTGAAATAGAAATTGTATCTGAGAAAAGAAATGCACAGTGTAAAGAGGATATGAGAGCCCCTGGATTGTCTGATTCGTATTTCTGTCAGTGCATGTGTATGCTGCTCTCAACTAAAAATTAAGTTATTGTTCTACATTTGTTAAGAAAAATATATTTAGGAATCAGTGCACTGTTATCTGTCTTCTCACTTTCTTTTGGCAGTTCTATTTTTAGTTTTTTGGCCTCCAAAGGATATATCATTCCCCCCCCCCCAAACTATCCATCCATACCATCCACACTTCATAGCGACATCTTCCTTTACAACCATCCCAGAGTTCAGTTAGACACCATCCCCCCCTCCCCCCTCCCCCCATCATCACCTTTACCAAATAGGCTCCCATCTGACCAAAATCTGCTGCTCCCTCTTGTGGCAAATGTTCTCCCTGACTTTGGAGCCCAGGAGCCTACATAGATAACTTGCCTAGCTGTCTATCATTCCAGCTCTTATTCTCAGTAGGAACTGTGGCTAACCAGGCCAGTGGGTTGCTGAACTAGCTGTTTCCACTCTTCTCTCTGAACAAAGGGATTTCTGTTCCCTGGAGACATCTGGTATTTAATGGAAGTAAATGTCAGGTGTTTTCTGACCCACTGGGATGGACTAGATTCTGGAAATGTGAGCTTTCTGTTGTGCCTTTGAGATTTTGATTTGAACTCAGGGCTTAATCCAGTGGGGCATTGTTAAATACAGCGGGGCTATTTTCAATCTCTCTGTCTCTCTGCTCCTGTCCTTCCTTGCCTCTCATGAATGTAAACATATCACAAAATACATTTCTCTTAGTGTATATTTTAAAGATGTAAACTCATCAGTGACTAGGTTCTCTGTACATCTTGTGAATTGACTACCCATTTTTGTGGCTTGGAAACTCCAAGAGTAACTAGTCTGCTGTATTTGATCAGCAGGAGTTCAGGATTGGAACAGGGAGATCTGGTGTCATCTTCCAGGGTGTTTTATCAGGTTGAGAAGATATTTGGTGCCCCAAGTGTTACTTGTAAAGTCTCTTGGCTGGCGTTTCTGTATATTCAACTTGGAATGCTTCGCATCGACATTTGCACTTGTCCTTTGACAATTTCTGAAGTTAAGAAATAGTGGGATCAACAAAGGTTTTAAAGAGAGTTGCATTTTGACTTTATTTGCAACATCCTAGCCACCTTTGCAAGGAGTATAAAATATGCAAGGAGAACACGTAGGCCAGCATAGGATCTGAAATTCACACAATTAGAGTCATTCACTTGAATGAAGGAATCTTATCAGTGAATCCCTATTAAAATCTAATGGTATCAGTCCCGAAAGAGCTACAATAAATTCTCAAAAGCTATTATCAGCCAATGCTCATTTTTAGACTTAGACTGGTTTAGGTAATTAGCTGGTAGAGGCCTGGGAGCCTGGAACTCAGAAAGATGGGGAGGAAGTGAAGGAGGCTTAAACCTAGGTTGGTGTCCAGTGAGTGACCCTGGGACTGTTCAGGTGGAGGAGTGTGAAGGAGCCCAGTGTCTAGGAAGAGAATTGTTGTTGGAGGGGTAGAGAATATCTAGAGACAAGCAGCAGAATTTTCCTCAGTTGCAGAATTGAGTCCTTTCTTGAATGCTTCGTTTTTTTCAGTTCTTCTGAGAGATATTTTCCACAAGTGAATTGACATTCTTAAAAATCTTCAATGGGTTCTACTGTACCCTTGTTTAATAGTCACAAATAACCTAGAATGTAATACTAAGATGAAAGGCTCCTAGACCATCTATAAAACTAAATGTAAATATAAAAGTCCAAATTAATTTTTTTAAAGACAGACAGGAAGAGTGTCACTCGGCAGATGTCTTGCATTTGAAGCCAGAATGCTGCTTTGGTTAAATCCAGTATGAGATGAAATCAAACAGATAAGACAGAGATTCAGTAATTTACATCAATTCAACTAAGCCATGCACTCCGTGTATTCAAGGCCCTGCAGTGGACATTTCAGGAGTGCAGATGAGGAAGAAAAGTTATGTGAAATTTGCTGAGTACTCACCATCTGTCATCTACTACTCTACTTGCTGTGTACTTGTTTTCTCATTTTGACTAGGATAGATCATGATTTTGCAAGAACATTGAGCATAGTTTCACGGAGAAGTTCACATTTAGTTCATTCTCAAAGAATGTAAATGGTAGAAAACAAACAGATTTGAGTTCTTTTTGAAACACGTAAACCCCGCCCATCTAATTTGTGACAAGACCAGCCTGGAAGCAATGGCCAAAGCCATTTCTAGGTTCTTCTAATCTTCTGTAGTCCAGTCAGGGCCATGCCACAAGAATTGTGGATCTGGAAAGAAATTGCAGCCTAAGCCACTGCACAAATATATTTTGCACAGGGAACTAACATTCAGGATGAACTAGTTAGAGAGAGGCTTCCATAGTCAGAGGCGAGGACAACCTGTTCCTCCCTTAACTTTGGCTTTGTTTCCATCCACATTCAAGGTTGATTTTATTTAGTTGTTTATCACTGATGAGCCTCTGCTTTCTTGATTGAGGTTTTCCAGCTTCTCGTTTCATCTGTTTCCCTTTGAAGCAGAGTTCAGTTGTCACCCTTCGGGTCTCTGCTCAATAAAGAACATCCATTCTCAATGCTGCCATTGCTAGGATTGGAGGACTGGCTGGTAGAACTGTGTTCTTTGGGGAGGCTGTCCTTGGGATGTGGAACTAAACATTTGGGTTTTCAAAAGAAGCCCCATATTTGGAAGAGCAGCTGTACAAACAGGTTTAGAGAATGAGATCCTGCGTTATAGATTATGCTTGGAGAGATGCCACCTCCCACAAGTTTCAGGTCAGTCTCCCAAACTAATATTTCAAATATTTAAGGTTTGGGGTGGGGGTGGGGGCTGAGGATCATGGTTCAAAGCCATTCCAGGCAGGAAAGTCTTTGAGACCCTTATTTCCATTGAACCACCAGAAAATTGCAATTGGAGCTGTGGCTCAAAGTGGTAGAGCCTTGAGCAATGAAGCTCGGGGACAGCACCCAGGCCCTGAGTTTGAGGCCTATCACACATACACGCGCACGTGCACAGACACACACACACAGAAAGGAAGGAAGGAAAGAAGGAAGGAAGGAAGGAAGGAAGGAAGGAAGGAAGGAAGGAAAAGACAAAAAAGAGAAAGAATTTAGGGTCCTAAATCTTCTAGACTGAAGGTCAGCAGACATATTCATAATAGTCATATTTTTTGAATTTGGCAGGTTGTACATTTAACATTACTCAAGTAGTTTCTTTGAAATCATGTTAGTAGAAAGTCTTGAGGCTTTCTGTGGAGAATACTAAGTTGATAATATAGATTTTGGCATATGAGTACATAGTAAGTTTTGACTTACAACTTTTGAGAAGAATGGTGAGAGCAAGCACTCCTGGTACTTCCTGTTGCATTTATGTGAGTATTTTAATTTGTAGAAGAGGAGGTTGTCATAAGAAGAAGAACAGTATGCACACAGATTGTGGATATACCAAATAGAATTAGGTATATAGTCTACTGTTTTTTTTAGTTGCCATAAAATAAATACTTTTTGGTTTTGTAGACTGTAGGATCTGTCACAGTTTTTAAGCTTCAAAATAGTAACAAGGAAGCCGGGGATGTTTCTATAAAACATTGTGTATGGACACTAAAATTTTAATATCACATAATTTTCACATCATGAAATATGCCCCCCTCAATTTCCTTCAATCATTAAAAAAATGGAAACAAAAACATTTTAATTTCCCAGGCTCTATAAGAAGGGGAGGCAGGTTGAATTTGGCCCCCCTAGGCATGATTTGTCAGCTCCTGACACACATTGTATATTGTGAGAGAAATAAATGCAACGTCAGTGGGTTTAGAACATCCTAGCAACTGGTGTAGTGAAGAGAAAAGAGAGATGGCCTAGAAACTCAGAGACCTCATTTTAGATCCCAGTTCTGCTGCTTCTGTGATTTGGGGCTTTGGGGAAAAAAATCCTTTTCAGTTAGTTACACTTGGTTTTAGTGAGGCCTACATTTTCTTCTTGGGAAAGGGGAAAGAGACTTTTCATCTCTATTCCAGCAACTAAAAGCAGTCATAGAGAGGGAAGATTGACATTTGAGATGAATCACAAAGGACAGGTATGAGAGCACGAGAATGAAAAATGTGGTACTTAGCTGGGTAATTTTCATACAGCAGCTCAGCTGATGACCAGGAACAGGAAATTTGGAGGTTGGACAGGTTCTTGTGATGATATCAATACCAAAGTGTAATAGTAGAATATCATTGTTACAGATTGTTCACGGAACCCTCCCTCAGATTTAATAGAGGAATCAGAGAGAGAAAGTGAGAAAGAGGCAGAGAGAGAGAGAGAGAGAGAGAGAGAGAGAGAGAGAGAGAGAGAACAAGCAGAAATGACTCATCCTAAGATACATAGGATAGGGCCAATATTAGCAATCGTTTAGTGTTTAGACCAGTGGCTTTTCCATCTACCACATTGCTACCAGCAGTGTGGCAGAAATCAGTTGGATTGCTCAGATTTCCAAGAGGGAAAGGCTTACACATATTTCAAAAGCTACCTGTGGTATGTTTCAATACCCATTTTAGAGAAGGGCAATAGCAAAAGCATCATCTGAAGGCCTTGCCCGGCATCAACCTTTGCCTGCTTTCCTGCTGCTTTCTGTATTTCAGCTTGTTCAGCAGAACCTTCCTAATACACTAACGAGTTGAGTCCTCAATGACTCACTCTTCTAAGTTTGTGTAGCACTTTTCAGAGTTAATTATTATGGGAAAGGGTGATAGTCATAGAAATTAACGTTGCCTTTCTTTTGACTAAATTATAAACTCCACAAAGAGATTGCATTTTTGTTTCTCATGGTTTTAGCCAGGATATTAGAACAATGACAGACATTTTTGAATGAATGAATGAATGGATGAATAAATGCTCTTTCACTATTCATTAATATTGGTGAAAATTGCCCTTGCTTCAGAAAAGTTTTAATAGGCAGAAATTACTTTCACTTATTAAGTGATTAAATGATTAGCATTTCTTTCTCTACTTAGTACTCCCCCCACACACACCTTTGTCCATGGCACCTTTTAGAATTACCTTTTTGATAGATCTTCGTCTGTTCTACCAATAGTAATGATAGTCTTGGTATAGGTAGTAACATGAAAACTGTAACTCTTAAGTCAACATTTAAACTATTCTTTCAAGTACCACTGTATAGACTAGCTGAAAGAGTGTCTTCACTAGATGCCCTATTTAGTAGACAAATTGTACATCTTATAAACCACTTAGGGATTTGAGTGTGAGGTTTATGTAATACTTTTGTCATTTTTCCATAGGCTATCAACACTCCATTTGCTCCTCTGAGTAATCAGATTTGACAAGCTGTTTTTTTAAAAAAATTTTATTCATTTCTTTATTGTCAAAGTGATGTACAGAGGGGTTACAAGTTGGATAAGAAATGTTTGCACTGCCCTACATACGCAACTGACAAGCTGTTTTTTAAGCTAACTGCCCTTTAAAAAACACTGGTTCCCTGTGAACTAACTGTTAGTTTTACAGCCAGGATGCTAAATATGTAGTCAGGAACTCCAAAATTCGTTGCACAAACAGCGATGAAAGGTCACCATGAAGTAAGCATCTATCTTCTTGGTAATATATACATATGTGTGTATACACATGTGTGCATGCACATGTGTGTATGTATGTAACTTCTCATTAATACTTCTGCTCTATTCAAGAGCATCTTATTCTTTCAAGGACTGTGATCTGAGACTGTGCAGGGAAGTTTGAAAGACAGGCACACATCAAGTTCCATCTCATGAAAGGCTGTGTACTTGAAGATGTGACACAGGGAAATGCCTGTGAAATTCATCAGCCCTTGCTGACATAATCAACAAGTTTTTGTTTTTTATTTAAAAATACAGTAGGAAAAAAAAAACGAGAAGAAACATCACTGCGATATTCTATCTCCCTGCCCAAAGTTGACTTCTATATCTATCACCCCCAGTTCTAAGAGACAGACTAGAAAGCAAAAAATCAGATCAGATTTCCTTTTAGGTGGAAGTGAAGTAGGAGAGTAAGAGCCTGCAATTTAAGTAACACAGCTTTTCTTACCACCCAAGTCTTCTGGTCTGGTCAGGAGCTCATGTTTCTCTGTGTTTTCTTCCTTTACTTAGGTTATTCATATGGAAATTGGATAGCTCTCTGAAGACTTCCATTTATCCTGAGTCCTAGTCCAATGTCCAAGTATTGTTCTAGAGATCCTTGCCTCTTTCTGCTTGGAGGAGGCAGAACTAGCCTGCAACAAACATTTATGCTTCATAAATGGCTTTAGTGCTTTAATTGCTTCTTTCAGAGTTTTATTGACTCTAATTAGGGTCTATCCTCCCTTACTCTGCAGTTCCTTACCCCTTGTGTGCGCTCCTGTGAGCGCACATGCGCCCGCTCTCTCTCTCTCTCACACACACACACACATACACACACACACACACACACACACACACACACACACACACACACTCCCAAAGGCCTTTTTAATATCCTTCCTGATGGCCCAGTCTGTCAGATGCAAATCTCATCTGATATATTATTCACATCATTGTCATATTGGCACTGGAAAAACAACATCTTTTGCTTTTCAGGCACGAGCTTCTTTCCAGCACCGTGTTCAGTCTTCATACACCTGCCCTGAGCCTGTTCTGCCCTCTACTCTGTTCTTCCCTTTATGTCCCTTCTGCTCGTAGCATGGGGTAAAATTAAAATGTTATTGTTCCCCTTGAGACGTGTTGTATATCTGATGGTGAGGCCAACCCCTCTGCATGTTAATGAGTTTCTCAGGTGATTTCTGGGGGTAAACTGAATTTGGAAAAGTATTCTTCTCTGCCTTTGTCCATGTCATGTCTTCCTTCTAGAATGTGCCCTCAATCTCTCCAGCTTTGTCATTTTTCTGATCCCCCCCTTTTTATGGAATATTCCTGTTCTTCTAGGAATTAATGGACATGATGGAACCTTTCAATTGGAGACTGTAATTCATTAGGTACAGGGATGGTGTTTCAATCATCTTCAAAATGCCTCCAGTACCCGTCCTGGTCCTTTGCACATTGAGACAGTTAGTGGATGCTTGCTGAATATATAAAGTTTGCACCTCCATCAGCACTAGAGATGCAGATAAAGATAACTATATTCATACATTTCTTAAGGTTAAATGTCAACAGGCTCATGAAGTTCATATTTTTTCTTAGAGAATCTTTTTGAGTGGCCTAGATAGAAATGCATGAGTAGGATTTCATTCTTTTTCAGTTTGTAAGGTAAAGTTTCAAAAGAAAGATTATTCTTTATTTTTTATTGTTATTGTAAAGGTCATGTACAGAAGGGTTATAGTTACATAGCCAGGTTACTGAGTACATTTCTTTCGGAACCCCTTCCCTTGCTTTCTTTCAGTTTTTCCCTACTAACACCCCTCCAAGTTGTACAGTTCATTTTCAACATAGTGTTTAGTATTACTGCTGCATTTGTTCAACCTTTATCCCACCATTTCTTTGCCTTCTCCTTTGCCTGCTCCCAGACAGACAAACCTACATATAAGACAAAATGTACAGAAAACCAAAACAGTAACAAAGAAGGGGAACAAAAAACCCTACATATCGAAGCCAAAATAACAAAAACCTCTTGTTTCCATTTCTCAGAGTTCATTTTGATAAATATCATTTTATACGAACGTATGCACATAGCTCTTGAGCCTTTGTGATCCTCTCCTAAGAATCTCCTCACTGTATGAATGAGTCCTGTATAATTTATCATGTCCCAAGTATATTTTCTTTTCTCTTTTACTATCCAGTGTGTGTGTTTGTAGATTTACAGGCACATTCTAGTTACAACAAATGAGGGAAAGCATGCATCTTTCTCTTCAGGATTGATAGTGAATAACTTGTCTGAAGTAGTTATCACGGCCAGAATGCCCCTGGAAGATCCATGCACTACATGGGAGACACTCTAAAGTCCCTTGTCACCAGAAGTAAATGATACTTGAAATCTCTTGGGTGTAGGACCATATGCTGAGTGATTCAAGTTTTCAGAACCCTGGTATCTTAACCTGGGAATGTGGCTAAAGGGAGTGCATCTCCATTTTTCAATGCCAAGAAATTCTCTTTAGTAAAGGAAGAATTCTGTCTTCTACAAAAGGAATTCACTCTTTAACTGTGGTAATACCCTAATAGTGTGTGAGCCCCTTTGGAGATATTTCTTAACTCATCTTTCAGACTGAATATCTGGCACAAATGAGTGGCTAAGAAAAATTTGGCAGTTGACAACATGAATGAATGTCTTGTTCTTAAAATTTTGGGGGGGATTGCTGAACAGTTTTAGATGAACACAAATAAGTCTTGACTCTAAAACAATAAATTTCTGAACTGCATTGAGATCTTGAAAAGTAATTCTTGGTGGTAGTAAAGTATTAACTTGTGATGACAGAATTCTGTATCATTTTTTCCTAGCTTGCCACAATTGCATCTTCTTATCTTTTATTTTAGCTTTTCTTGCTCACTGGTAGGATTTCTTTCCATTTTCTTTTCTCCTGAGCAAATGGGAAATCCTTGAGTTTGTTATGTGATTTTGGAATGATTTCAGACCTCAGACTTTAGCTGGTGATCCCCTGATTAGATCATCTGGCTACAAAAATGAATATGAAATGCTTACAAAACTCTTACTTGGAGAAGACTGGAGTAGAAAACATACCAAGTCCCGGTTAAATAAAGCAATCTATACACAGTCGTTCGGGGGAAGGAATGCCTGTCTGAGAAGTTACTCTATTTAATTCCCAAACTACAGAAAATTTGATTCTCAAAGAACTGTATTATTAACCTGTATAGGGATTTTTTAAATGATGTAATTCAAAGTGCTTAGATTACAATCCTCCTTCTGTCAATCAAGTTTGTATGACCATATGAACTTACTTATGTGTACATTTTATTCTTCGAATTTGTAAAGTAAGAAGGATAATGTAGATCTGATTGCACTATTTTCAAAGTGGTTAAGGGAAGTAGAGGCAAAACAACTCTCACAGGACCTGGGGCAAAGCACAAACTCTTATCAGTGACCTCAGTTCCTTATTCCCATCAGTGTCTTGGAGTGGAGTCTTTCCATCTGTGCTGAGTATGGGACCCTGGAGTGATGAAAAATCAGTACAGTTCTTGGACCCAAGATTAGAAGAAGGTCTTCACTCTGAATTTTTCTTTACTTGTTTTCTACTGGAAGACTTTTCTTCTCTTCTAGATTTTATCCTTCCACTCACATTTCCATATTAACAGGCAGAATTAATGTAGTCATATTTAAATTCATGGTTTTTCTTCTCTTTTTACAGAGCTTCTGTGATGGAGGTCACTTTTGGTTAATGTTTCAATCAGATATCATTTAGTTTTACTGAAAGATGTGGTAGCTGTGCATCCTTGAGGAAGTCTATAGCATTAAGCAATGTATGCTCAACAGGGCAGAAGCAATCAATAAACCAGGGCTGGTGTACAAAGACCCATATGAGGTGCTTAGGGATGAGATCTCAGTCTCAGGTCTTCTCTTTATGCTGGACATCAGTTTTTCTTGACTACATGAGCCTGAATTGCACATAGTCTCTCTACTGGCTAAACCTGATGCTGATTTTTCCATCAGATACCCTCTGCTCAATTTAGGGCACATTCATTTTACATAGTACTTTTAAAGGCAATGCCAGGGCTCAATTCTGATTCTGTGTCAGCATCAGAGATTTGGTAAGTGAGCACATGGCAATTATTTTATCTCTTCCAGGAACTGGGAATATATCAATGGAAAAAAATAAACAAAAATCACTGGACTGAACAAGTTTACACTAGGGCTGGAAGCAGGGCTCAGTGGTAAGAGTGTCCTGCTTTCTTGAGTTCAAATTCTACTACCATCAAAAACAAACAAAAACTATAAACAGAACTACTGGATATATAAATTGCACAGCATATACAGCTAGTAAGTGCTGTATAGGAAAGGGCTGGCAGATACACTGAGTTATTCTTTTACAACTTCTTTACTGTCCTGAATCTTAAATCCATCTACCTTTTGTTGTTGTTGTTGACAGCAGCCACATTGTTTGACTGCCGTTGCTGGACAATGTAAGTAGTTGGATTTTTGTTTTGTTTTGTTTTTGTGCCAGTCCTGGGGCTTGAACTCAGGGCTTGGGCACTGTTCCTGAGTTTCTTTTGCTCAAGGCTAGCACTCTACAACTTGAACCACAGTGCAACTTCTGGCTTTTTTGTTTTTGTGACTAATTTGAGGTAAGAATTTCACAGATGTTTCTGCTTGGGCTGGCTTCAAACCAGCATTCTCAGATCTCAGCCTGCTGAGTAGCTAGGATTGCAGGTATGAGCTATCGGCACTCAGCTAAGTAAGTATTTTCTGACAAGGAATGGGATTTTGATTCTAATTTTGTAAATTTAGGCAGAAGGGGTTGTGTTCTACCAGATAGAAAGCCAGGCCTCTCCTAGCATGTCACAGACTGCATCTGTCCCAAGATATCAAACAGCAGAGAAACAAGTCTCTATTTGGAAAATGTTAAGATTCACGGTGGAAACCAAGTTCCCTCCTGAAGTCTCAGCACAAGCTGATAGCCAGAGACAGTAACTTATACCCTAGAGAGGATGATGGAGTGACGAAAACCTTCGCGCCTTCTCTTTATTGAGAACCATTTGGAAGTGTGAACCTCACGCATGGATAAAGATTTGTACTTGTGCCTTAGAAAAAGGTTAATTGCTTAACTCTGATACTGTTAATCAGGAAGAATAACAAAGAAGGGAAATCCAGGTCCTATGAAGGTGAGTGAAGGAATTCCTTAGAATAATCCCAAGTGCCATTCAAAAGGAGATAATACCTAGGCTGTCAAATACCTGGGCCATGGAATGCTCGGCATATTCCCTTTCTCTGAGTTAGAAACTCATTGACAGTTGTAAACTGGTTACATCCTCCAACAGAGAATAAGGCATTCTGCATTCTCCTTAGTGCTCAGTCCTCTTAACTGTGGAGGCTGTTCCTCACACTGTACAACCGCAGCCTGATAATGATCTGGCTTGCTGTGACCTGTACCTTCAACACAAGTGACGAGCTTACCATCTTTTGTTAGTGTTCTTCAGGTAGTAATTTCTAAGGCAGTTGTTTGTGTTTTAAAACAAGTAGGGAGCAGAAGATAATTCAAATGTTCTTCATTCATATGTGCTAAAGGTTCATTTGGATGACATAATGGATATTTCTAGCTTGTCCCTATCCTAGATATGAGTTGCTTTGAGTCCACCATAAAAATCAGTCTACACTTGCATCCAGTAGAGCAAGGCAGTATATAAGAAAGTCAGGTGCCATCATGTACCTGGGCATTGTTACTCTCTTCCTGCTTCATTTTCCTAGAAAAATATATTTGAGGAGCAGGTAGAGAGGATAAAGTAGAACTGATGTGAGTCTTTCTTTCACTGGAAGGAAAGACTCTGAAAAAAGCAGACAAAGGAACTCACATTTAGATAACATCTATCCCACATCCTCACAAGCATTTGGATTTCATATTAATTTAATAAAGAAAGCAACTTAAGTCCAGAGTTCTTTCCAGTTGCTTCATTGCCAACAAATTGCATCAGTGCTTTGTGTCTAAAGATTTCACAAATTAAGATGCTGTCACTTTTTTAATATAATTGTGGATTTCTTAAGAACTTCCTCTGATACTGAAAATGGATTTTTTGTTTTTGTGACTAATTTGAGATAAGAATGTCATATCTACCTTTATAATTCTAGTAACCTTTTGTCTAAGAATATATGGTGAGATGTAGAATAAAGCAAGAATGAAGCAGGGTGCTTTCTTGGTTGACCTGAGAGATTGCCCTGACAGTGCATGCAGGAAGAGGTTGCCAGGAGATTGCTAAAAGCCAGGGAGTCTGTCTCTAGGAACTTGTTAACCCTTGTACTACATCATAGTCATTGATGTTTGTTTGTTTGAGTATCTCTAGTCCACAAGATAAGATTCAGGCTGTTGGAAACCTTACATAAAGCTGTTGTTAACTAGTGCCTCCTAACCCCACAGGCAAGTTAAGAGTTTTCCAATGAGACACTTCAAGATCATTTCCAGTGTTTGTCAAAGATTACTTCTTACAGTATCAGAGACAGCATAATTGAACAGCTAGTCATATCTGTCTTTGAAACGGAGTTTGGGTCTTAATTATAAAGTTTACTATGTTAAATAGACAACCTATCTAAACCTCAATTATCCCTCTTTCAAAATGGGCTAGTAATGCCTATTTTAGAGATATGGTTGGGGTACTGTGGAGTGTACAACTCTAGGGGGTGCTGTTTGCAAGGACTATAATGTAAACAGCACCACCAGGTCTTGTATAACACAGGAATGCTGGTTATTCTAAATATTAGGTATAATTGATACATCTAAAGAATTTACATAGGATCTACAATAGTGTTTTAAAATGGAATCTAGTATTTGTCTCTTAGGAAATTGATTATGAGTTGTAAGTGCTTTCTCACATCTTGATTTTAGGTAGAAAGGAGACACAATCTGCCAACTCCTGAAAATAAAAAAAAAACACTATCTTATTAAGGAAGTGGAACAAATTATGTATTCTTGGGTGCAGAGGTCAGATCATAAAAAGGCCTTGAACCAGCTTTTGAGGGGCTTGGATTTTGATCGCATGGCAATAGGCAATAGATAACCAAAAGAAAGGTTTAAGGAGAATGAGAGTATTAGGATCTGCTCTTCAGAAAATGTGTTTTGACTGAAATGTAAAAAAATGGAATAACAATTTGACAGTGACTTTAAGGGATTGGGTAAGTGCCTCAGTCTTGGAGACTGACACAGGTTTGAATCTTTCTTTGTTGTTTACTGTCTGCTCAGTATATTATTTATTATGAATATTTTATCTTTCTAATCATTATCAATTCCCCAAAGATTTTAAGTTGTAAATCTAGCAATAGAATCTCTTCATAAGTGCTTTCTCCTTTTTTAACGTGAGTTGTCTGTCATTTAATTTTAACTAGATTCCAAACACTGAGTTGATTTATAAAGCAGAACCTATTATGGTAAGCAAGAGCTGGGCTTCTTGTGCCTCTATGATTTGTGAAATCCCCTGAGCTTAAGACTTTAATTCCACTCATGAACCATTGACCACTGTACCCCCAGATCTTAAGGCCTACCTGCTCCTGAATTACCTTCTTGACACACCGATTTCTCTGTAGTTCTGGACTGTGCCAACAACTGATATTCATTGGGGCCATTGCACTTGGCTAGAATTGTCATCGCGCAGATAGCCATAAGCTTTATGGTTCACTTTCCTTTGGACGATGTTAACTTGCCAGAGAGGCCTACTTTATCCAACCAAGATCAAACCATATGTTCCATACGTTGTCACGCATGGGCACACACAACTCCTGTTCTTAGATCAATTATGCCCCACCCCAACTGCAGCACATTATATTAGCTAACATTTGGGCTTATTTATTGTCCCCTTCTAATTAGAATATAAGCTCAGTGAAGACAAGAGACTTCGTTTAACCCACTTGTGAAATCTCAGGAGGAGAAGAGATAGAGTCATTCTAAAGTTCACATTGAGCACATTCATATTTATGGCACATGTCGAGACAAAAGGGAGTTGGAACCACATGTTACACTCTTCTTGCAGGCTGGTTGAATGTCACCTTGTTTTAAACAAATCTCCCACCAGCCAGCCAAACTCTGCGATGACAGAACTAAGTGAGCATATTGACCAGGACCTTGCATATGTTGGAAATGCACTTCTTCTACATGTCAGCCTTTTACTTGGATTGGACATCAACTGTTCCAACACTCTAGAGGACTTCTTTAGTATACAAAAAATGTGAAGAAGCCTGTTTCCCATTAGGTGTGGCCTAAATAAAGGCTTTAGACTGTAGTTTCTCTGAGGTTCTACTGGGATGTGCTGGGCACGAACATTCTCCTGAGCCCTGGTACAGGTTTCTCTATAAGCCATCAGCAGAAAACATAGGCCAGAGAATATAGACAAAGGTGGGCTAGCTCTTAGCCAGCTTGACATCTGTCCTGACTCAGGACCCTTCTCCTATCCTTTACTTTATGGATTTCACAACTAGTCCCTTTTTGAGGCCTTCCTCTACCACCCATAACTCTATGCAGGCTTCTAGGGGTAGAGGTGATTTGTAAAGTCTGAGCTGAGTTTTGTATGAGCTGGTGGGGGACCTTAAGGCTATAGTGGCTTATTCCACTACTTTCTTTCTTACCATTCTTTGTATTGCTCAGTGACTCTGTTGCCAAATCTCTAAATGCCCACAGCACTTCATCACATATATGTTTTGTGGCCACTGTTGATAATGACATTAGCTATTGTTAGTAAATTAGCTAATTTACATGGAATCAGCACACCTACAATTTTAGTCACTGGAGCCCACTTAAGAACCAGTGTATGTTTTGGAATGACCATGGAGAGTAAGAAATTCATACTGGGAAGGAATATTTTACACCTAATTTCCCAGCCGTCCAGGCCCAGGCCAACCAGGTTATCTCCTGTTCCTGTTGCGAGCAGGATCTTAGATCCATTGCAGCTGGCAGATTGCAAAGTGAGATGAGTATACCCTTGCGAAGAACTATGCTTAAGGAAGAGATATTTAGCTGTGAATATATCAAGAGACTTGCTGAAAATTAAGAGGAAATGTACTTTAAAAAAATCAAAACATGGGCTGGGGATATAGCCTAGTGGCAAGAGTGCCTGCCTCGGATACACGAGGCCCTAGGTTCGATTCCCCAGCACCACATATACAGAAAACGGCCAGAAGCGGCGCTGTGGCTCAAGTGGCGGAGTGCTAGCCTTGAGCGGGAAGAAGCCAGGGACAGTGCTCAGGCCCTGAGTCCAAGGCCCAGGACTGGCCAAAAAAAAAAAAAAAAATCAAAACATGCTTTCAAAACCTCTACCTGGGACAGGGACTAGGGCCTCATGCCTGTAATCATGGCTAGTCAAGAGGCTAAGATCTGAGGATCAAGGTTAGATGCCAATCCCAGCCCCCCCCCCCAAAAAAAAGAAAAAAATCTGATGTCTAATAGATTACCAAAAAAATGGAAATGGAACTTTTACTTTAATGGTAGAGCTCCAGCTTTGAACAAAAAAAGCCAAGTGAGTGAGGACAAGGCCCTAAGTTCAAGCACAAGCATAAGCACAGAAATCAATCAATCAAAACAAAATGGAAAAATTGTACTTATCTGTGTGGAAATACTAATCAATAGCAGAATTTTCCCCTTCTCAAGAATTCATGGCCTTTGAACTTTGACTGGAGGCAGACTTGAAGATTTCTTTTCTTTCCATGTAAGTTTGGAGTAGGGTCATAGTTCATGAAATGATATATGGTATACTACAAAGTTTAAAATACTCACCATGCTTTGTGTTGACAAGGTATTTCTGCATCTAAGTTTCAAGACATGGATATTAATAAAAGCAAATTTGTCAATGAAATAATCTCTTGAAGAAAATATACTATCCATAGATTTAAAAGTTATTTAAAGCTTGAAAAGTTTTGTTTTCTTTTTGGCTGTCAGTATTATAAGTTCTACAAAAGATTGCCTAATCACTGATGTGTTCTCAAAATAATGATTCCCAAGAGATTTTTATGATAGTCAAACATACACAAATTTTTGCTACAATAATATAAATAAGTAATTAGTCATCCAGTGGATTCAGCCCTAATGATGTGATTTATTTTTCTACCCACTCCCCTCGTTTTATTTTTGCCAGTAGGTTGGGACAGTTGGAAATCTCCTTGTACACCATGCTGCGTTTAAGTCTCTCACCCACGTTTTCCATGGGATTTCATCTGTTAGCTCTGCTGGCTCTCTTGTTTACCCATGTGGACCTTGTAACTGCTGAGACTGAAAAGGAAGGAGGAGGAAATGAAAGTGTTGGATGTGCTGGCTCATATCACTGTAAGAAAGGGGTGATTTTGCCCATTTGGGAGCCCCAAGAACCTTCTTTTGGGGACAAAATTGCTAGAGCCACTGTGTATTTTGTGGCCATGGTCTACATGTTTCTTGGTGTCTCTATCATCGCCGACCGGTTCATGTCTTCGATAGAAGTCATCACATCTCAAGAGAGAGAGATAACCATAAAGAAACCCAATGGAGAAACCACCAAGACAACTGTGAGGATCTGGAATGAGACTGTGTCAAACCTGACCCTGATGGCCCTGGGATCTTCTGCTCCTGAGATTCTGCTTTCAGTCATTGAAGTGTGTGGCCATGACTTCCATGCTGGAGACCTCGGCCCGAGCACCATTGTGGGAAGTGCTGCCTTCAACATGTTCATCATCATTGCAATCTGTGTGTATGTGGTCCCTGATGGAGAGAACAGGAAGATCAAGCATTTGCGTGTGTTCTTTGTGACAGCAGCCTGGAGCATCTTTGCCTATACCTGGCTGTACATCATTTTATCTGTCATCTCTCCTGGGGTTGTGGAGGTCTGGGAAGGTTTGCTCACTTTCTTCTTCTTTCCCATCTGTGTTGTATTTGCTTGGATCGCGGATAGGAGGCTTCTGTTCTACAAGTACGTCTACAAGCGGTATCGTGCTGGCAAGCAGAGGGGAATCATTATCGAACATGAAGGAGAGGGGCCGTCTACCAAAACTGAGATTGAAATGGATGGAAAAGTGGTCAACTCTCATGTTGACAGTTTCTTAGATGGGGCTCTGGTTCTTGACGTTGATGAGAAGGACCAAGATGATGAGGAAGCTAGGCGAGAAATGGCTAGGATTCTCAAGGAACTTAAGCAGAAGCATCCAGAAAAAGAAATAGAGCAATTAATAGAATTAGCCAACTATCAAGTCCTAAGTCAGCAGCAAAAAAGTCGAGCATTTTACCGTATTCAAGCTACTCGCTTGATGACTGGAGCTGGCAACATTTTGAAGAGACATGCAGCTGACCAAGCAAGGAAGGCAGTTAGCACACAGGAAGTCAACAACGAAGTGGCAGAAAATGACCCTGTTGCAAAGGTCTTTTTTGAGCAAGGGTCCTACCAGTGCTTGGAGAACTGTGGTACTGTTTCCCTGACCATTGTCCGCCGAGGTGGCGACTTGTCCAACACAGTGCAAGTTGACTTCAAAACAGAAGATGGCACAGCCAATGCTGGCTCTGATTATGAATACACTGAAGGGACTGTGGTCTTTAAACCTGGGGAGACTCAGAAGGAAATCAGAGTTGGCATCATTGATGATGATATCTTTGAAGAGGATGAAAATTTTCATGTGCATCTCAGCAATGTCAAAGTATTTTCTGACACTGCAGAAGATACCATTCTGGAAGCCAACCATGTGGCTGCTCTACTGGCTTGCCTCGGTTCACCCTCCACAGCTACCATAACCATTTTTGATGATGACCATGCAGGCATCTTTACATTTGAAGAACCTGTGATCCATGTGAGTGAGAGCATTGGCACCATGGAAGTGAAGGTGCTGAGAACATCCGGAGCCCGGGGAAATGTTATTGTGCCCTACAAAACCATCGAAGGGACTGCCAAAGGTGGAGGAGAGGACTTCGAGGACACTTGTGGACAGCTCGAATTCCAGAACGATGAAATCATGTAAGTCTGTGTGTGCATGTGTGTACGTATGTGTCTCTGGGTGTTTAGGAACGTGCACGTGTACATCTTTTCAAGCTGAGTGGCACACAAAGAATGGAACAGGTATATGAGAAGGGCCCTTCCAAAGTATCAGTCCCTACTATACACTGATAATCTTCATTTGACATTGCGATTTTTAGTTTTGCCTTCTTCCTTTTACATATGCTCAGTATAGTGGAGACCATGATAAAATTAATCTTCTGACATAACTTAACAGATTACTTAAAGGGGGGAAAGGGTTTTTATTCTGTTTTGAATCATGCATTATGTGCATGGGTATGATTTACACGATCATTTACATATTGAACACACACACACACACACACACACACACACACAAACAGAGAAAAGGAACATTTAACACATACCCAAAGATCCCTAAATTCATTCTTGTGTACAAATTGAGAAAGCCCAAAAAGGAAACAAAACTGAAAAAATTTTTCTGGCTTACCAGGACTTACTGAGCATATGTTTGTGGCTTTTATTTGACATTGTGCATTTTTGTCAGTTCATGATCGTTTATCATATGTTAATGTTTAATAATGACTTCATGACCAAGCGTGCTTCTTCAGTTGGACACCATCGTAGGAAGAGCCCTACAGCTCTTTTTTCCCCATCTGGCTTACTTTACATAACTATACAAACCCTTTTACCCTACTAATATAGTCATGGGGAGAGAAATAAGCTTCTGTCCAAATACTGACAGGAAGAGACCAGAGAAAAAGAAGTGGGGCCAATTTACTCTTTTTCACTGGGACTTCATCGTGGCCCTGGGTCTGTATTTTAATATGGAATGACCCATTGTGTTGTGATTTGTCAAGGGTTGTTGTTAAGAAAGCCTGTTTTTCTTTCTTTGCCTAAAAGAGTTCTCTGCACTTAACTCATCTGAGCAAACTGAGAAATGGGATGGAATGAGCTGAGTCTGAATAATAGAGAAGGAAAAGGAGGAAGCGGAAAGGGAGGGAAGAAGGGAAAGAGTGAGGGAGGGAAAGGGGAAAGTTGTAGCATGAAATCAGTGCAACAAAAGATGTTGTAGTGAATTACTATGTTGGTTGAAGCATTGGCAGTTTAGGAGTTTCAGGAAAATAAAAATAAATATATTAAATAAAATGAATTCTAAAAAAATGGTTAACTCTTGTGCTAATGGAGTATAATATAGAAAATACAATTAATTGTAAAAAATGGTTTGGCCCTTTTTTAGTGGAATATAATACAACCAGATAGCAAGTACATGTTTTAGGAAATAATTTTTTCTTACTGAACCAAAGGTACAGGGAAGGGAAATGTTCAAGAGGGAACAGGTTTTTCTGGAAGAGCTTTCCAGAGTCTTTACATTTCTTTGGTATTGCCAAAGACGAGTAGTTACTGAAAACGGGATCATATTGAAATTAATCAAGAAATGATTGTAGGGCTGGTGATATGGCCTAGTGGCAAGAGTGCTTGCCTCATATACACGAAGCCCTGGGTTCGATTCCCCAGCACCACATATATGGAAAACGGCCAGAAGTGGCGCTGTGGCTCAAGTGGTAGAGTGCTAGCCTTGAGCAAAAAGAAGCCAGGGACAGTGCTCAGGCCCTGAGTCCAAGCTCCAGGACTCGCCAAAAAAAAAAAAAGAAATGATTGTAAGAAGATTAATATAAAATGACTTTCTGTTTTTGGATATGTGGAGGAGCATAGTATTTTGGTTAATATCTATTCTTTTGGCTTTTTAAATAATTTTAACACTTCATGTATTAAGACATGTCCTATTGGGACGCATATTATACCTACTCAGGATATAATAATAAATGAATAAATTAATACTCTATACATTCAATGAAAAGTTATTTTCCATTGAATATGATCTTACACAAGTGAGCACAAACAAATTTTATTCCATTGTTCTGAATTTTCCCCCATTACATCTTCTAATGATTTCACTTCTTATATCTTCCAGTAATAGCACTTAAATTGGTGTTACGTTTTGTTGTGAAATTTTGTCTTGCTTTCTCTTAAGAATTATGGCTTTGTACTTGTTTATATGAGTCAAGATTTCCCTGTCAATTTTGATTTCCAAGATTTTACCAAACCATATTGGTGGCATAATATGGAAGAAAAAAGTTAAAAGAAATAAAGTTTGACATTCACAGCAGTCAATTAAGTGAGGAATATTGCCAAACTCTTTCTTTAGAAATTTGAATTTATTTGAAAAGTATTACAGTTGGTAGAATTAGTAAAACTTCATAAGAATCAAGGCTATTTCTGTGTATATGTTCCTTGCAGTTTTCTAAGTTCAATCACCAGTTCCTAGTTCTATAAAATTCTTACAAAATGTAAAATTCTTACAAAATGTAAAAATAATAGAAATGATCAAGAATTTTATCCCTGCATTTTCTTTTTTCTAGACATTTAATTTTTAAAACTTTATAGCTATCTTATATGTGTTTATTATTGTTTGTTTTTGTTGAGAAGTTTTGGAGATGATTAGTAGGTCCACTGATTTATTAATTGCATTTCTTTATGTGATTGGAATAAACATCAAGGATTCAAACACAATATTCCTGAAAAATATGTTATCACATGGTTCTGCTTACTTGGAAGCTTAGAAATCCGTTTTTTTCTTTGTTTCATATATTTAATGGATCTTTTTTCCCTTTGGTGGTTATCTCCAGTGCTAGGTCTGTACATGCATTCAGTTTAAAGGAAGAATGTTTGTCATCGTACAGTGACGTTGGATATATAGACTAACCCCATTTTACCTTTAAGAATGAATTCCTATCCTGTTCAGTTATATAGTTATTCTTGAGAGATACTTTCTTTAAGCCTGTGTATGGGCTACTGACAAAATTGATCATATGAAGACTTTGAAAAATCCTTTTGTTTGCTTACTTTTGTGTATCAAGGCAGAGTTTTTTTTGTTCTTTTTAAAGAACCATAAAGAAATTCATGACAAAGCTTGGATTTAAAGGTTACCATATTTAAGGACATGTGACTGAAATAAAGTTCAAATCTGGTCAAGGATGGAGACAGAGACAAAGAGGCAAGATAACTTTATTCATTCTAGGATTTCAAGAACAATAGAGATTACCTAATCTATCTTGCTTTTTTCTTTCCAATATGAATTTGTCTCAAGAAAGGGAGAGTTTTAAATATAGAGGTTTAAGATAGTAATAATGATAATAATAATATATTATGTGAAAGAAAACTTTATAAGTATAGGACAAAATTAAGACTAAATTTTATTCAAGCAGGTTATGTTGTTATCTCAATATTTAGTAGCTTTTAGAAAAAAATCAGTGTTTTAATTTTTAGATAATCTTTTATATTTAGTGTAGTAGAATTCAAACTTATAAGGATATCTGCAACCATTTATATTCTTACAAAGCTTACTTGAATTATTTCAGCTAGACCTTTCTAAGATCCAAATGCAATTTAAGTAAAATATCAGAAAGTTATGAGTGGTGTTTATATTCTCTAATAAAATTTTAAGGACATATTTAAAAGCTGCAACACAGGAAACCTCATTAAATAGACATACTTAACTGCTATTACATGCTTTGTTAAATAAGCTCGATCAGTGAGAAATTCTACACCTCTGACAAGTAATCTTAACTTTCATCAGGGACTTCTGTCTAATGTTAATAAAAAGTAAATCAGTAATTTGTTTTGTGATTTGGTAGATATCCACAACTTTGAAGTGCTGCTAGTGATTGTTATTTAAAGATGCCAGCTTAGTGATAATTTTTATAAAATTTATTTGGTCTTCTAATTTCTATTAGCTTAACTCTTCCAGGGAATGTTGAAGTTAATTAATGTGGGTGCAAATAAAATGTAATTACTTATAGTTAAATAATAATTTCATTTTGGAAGGTAACTTAAATTTTTTTGTCACCATTTACTATTATGTGCTTAAATGTAGGGTTAAGAAAACAAAGCAAATTGAAAAAATTATATAATACTCCTTAGTATATTGGTTATTGGAGGTTCCTAGCCACAGCAGAATATAGTAAGCAATGGATCTATCTGGTATTAATTTTAGAAATCGTTATATTTTCAAGTATGTTTGTAACTTCATTAACTCTAGGAAATATACTATGCATGCACATGAACAAGTTTTAGGGAAACCTCAAGTGATCAGAGTAGAACAATTATGTGTGTGTGTGTGTGTGTGTGTGTGTGTGTGTGTATTTGTAAATCACAGATAATGAAAACCACTATAAGAAATATTAGGTAAAATGCTATTTGTTAGCACATAATACCTTAAAGTCAATATTCTTAGGATTTACTTTAGAGAAGATTTTATTGGCTGCATTTAGACTACTAACATGTTATTTTATATGGACAGAAAGGATTCCTAGGTAATTTACTAATGTAGGAAATTTGGATGGAATAATTTGAGTATTTCAATGGCTTTCTGCTTGAGTGTATTATCTTTGCAGACTGGAATACTTATCCCCCCCCGCCCATCCCCCATTTTAGAGCCCAACAACATGTAGTATCATCTGCAAACCTAAATTATAACTACTAGCGGTTTTTGCAAATGCATCTTTTCTGAATTCATAACTCTTATAAAAATAAGACAGAGTAAGAGCCAAAATATATTTATGAGTTGTAATTTAGGATCGCCAGGAACTTAAGTTGATGTTGTGCATCAACTAAAATAACAAGTCTGGTGACTGTACTGCGTAACCAGGCTGCTATATTTGTGTATTTGACCTAAAAATTTAATGTCCGTGTATCCTCCTCTGCTCCCTATTGCTTCTAAGGAAAATTTAAAAGACTTCTAGTAAAATGTCAATTTTTGTGAGTGTGTATGAAATAGTCTGATTTGGGGTTTGAACTTGGGGCCTTGTGTTGGCTAGGCAAGTGTTCTATCACTTGAGTCCTTTTTTTTTTTTTTCTTGAGTGTAGTTTCAGATTCAGTCTTGAGCTTTTGCCTGGGCCATCTTTGCCTCAGGATCCTTCTACCTCTACCTCCTGAGTAGCTAGGACCCACCTATAGGCGTGTCACCACACCCACTTGTAGGAATGGTTTTGTTGTACTTTAATGTAGTAGCCACTTAATGTCGGCTTTCACCTATTAGCTGTCCACTCCTACTTTATTTTCCCAGAGCAACTAGCACACTTCCACAATGTTGTAAACATACACCTGAGCATATTTTCTACTTAACTGTGAAGTAGGAAGAGCTTTTCTTTGCTTTCATTCCCTGCACATGTCATAAATCCAGGAAAGGAGATTTAAAGATACTGAACTTCATGTAGAGAAGTCTTGAGAGCTGTAGGATTATTCGTGGTCACTTCTGTTCTTGTTTGCTGTGTAGACAATTACCTATAGGAAATATTGTAATACCCTGGAAACTGCAGAGGTATACCTAGTAAAAATCCATACCTTTCTCCATCACCGTTACTAAAGTCTGATCATTGAAGATTCATTCTTTTGGGGTGGAAAAGCTGTTAGTCCCTAGTACAAAGTAACTATTATGCAACTGGGGGATAGAGAAAATTTTAATTAGCTTGGTGACAGTGGAATAGAGGTGGCCCACTGTCAGATAGCAGGAAAGGATAAGAAGATAGTTGAATATTGAGTCAGAGACAGTCCCGGTAAAAGGTGCTGATTGAGTAACAGGATTCAATTTGCTGCCTTCCCACAGTGCCTTGCCCTGGTACTGGAGAAATCCACAAGGACCTGATTAAGGAAACAAGCAGTCAACATAATGGGCCGAAGTAGGAAAGCTCCTTTGCTTCCTCTCCTGGCTCAACACACTGCCTGCGCAATACTTGTCCATTTGCCAAAGGCTGCCAGCCAAGGTCCGTTCTTTTCACAGGCCCATACAGCTGCCCCACTATACAGCGAGGCTAAATCAACAATGCCTTTTCATTTCCTGCCTTTCTGAGGACTTGGGGCTCTAGATGACATTTTCTTCCCTTCTTAAAATGTCTCCACAGGGTCAGATATGGCAGCAGTGTTGTGCTCCTTTGTGTCTGTTGAAAACATAAAGTAAAGGGGCAGGAGAAAAAAAAAGAACCAAAGGCAGAAGTTGGGTTCTGTGTCTTTTCAGGCTAGTAGTCATATGAACAGAGCAACTGGGGAGTTTCTGGTTTTGATTTTTCTGTTGTTAGGTTTTAGCATGAGAGCTCTGGGCTTCTGGGTACCCTGAAACCAAGGATAATGGCTGAAATCTAAAGCCATCCATTTTTCACTATGAGACTTCAGGAAGATAAAGATGGACTTAAAAACATCTCTCAACTTTGAGTCTGTTTTCTCACCTGTAAAATGATATTAAAGGTAGCAGTGAAGGTGGTGATGGTAATGGTGATGGTTGTTGGGACTGAGGATATGTTGGTGTTAGTGAAGTGTAGCGAGTGGTAGGTAGTTAAGGGAATGAAGTAGTGGTGATAATGGTAGTGGCCATAGTCGTGGCAATAGTGGTTCTGAATGTGTTGGTGTAGTGCTAGTGGTTGTAGGATTGAGGTGGTGGTGGTGGAGATGGTGGTAGAGATGCAGATGATAGTGGTGGAGATGGTGATGGTTCTGGTGTTTGTCAGAAGTGGTGTTGGTGGAGATAGTTGCAGGACTTAAGGCCATGACTTCAAGCATTTTATACTTAATCTTTGCAATCACATTAAGTAGGTACCTACTGTTACTACATTCATTTTACAGAAGAAATGGAGGATTCACTATTTCTGGATTGCAAAAAAGATAGATCTATACAACCTATGCTGTGTTATTAGCATCTGTGATGCTGTAACCTTGACCATCACACATGCCTGTGTAGTTCATAATGTGTGAATGACAGATGAGCATCTAAAAATTCTAGAAAAGTTAAATGCTCATCCTCCCCCAATACTCTGGAAGATCTTCCCTCTTTGCACCTGACCTGACCAATTGGTTTCTACTTTCATATTTAAAAAGCAAGCTCTCATTATAAACTTTCTGGCTTGCGTTGTGCTAGTTCTGTAGCATTTAACTTCTTTATGTGGCAGAATAGTGAATTTAGCTTTTCTTGTACTTGGAATAGCATTTTCTTGGTATATCTTTTTTTATATATGTTAAAAGACGGCGTAAATTTGCTCCAACCTAGAATTGGTAAGGTATACGTAATTTCTTTATTTAAACACTACAGAAAAGTTTAAGCTTCTCTTCTCTAATCCTGTAGGTGATTGCAGGTAGGAATTTGATTAGGAGACCTTCCTACAATATGTGATCTCTGTGACTCTTTATCAGCTGCAAACCTACAGTTCAAACTTCCACAGAAAATGGAATTTTTATACACAATCTAAAATGTCAAATTTCAAGTCCCTCTTGTTTATTCTCTCCAAGGGACAACAATAAGAAAACTTTTCTACTCATAGTCAGATGACTGTTGGATGACATCTTACACACACTTTATAAAATGTATTGTTCAGTATGTCCATAAAAGCATTGGGTTTTGGATGAGTTTTATTTTCTTCCATGCTTTACCATCTGCAAGAAAATTATTGGCGTGTTTGGATTGAGCCCATTTGCAATATATTGATTAATATGGTTATTTTTATCCATTAAGTGGAGCTTAAAACTATTCCTCTTCAAAACACTTCTCAGATATATTTACACCCACACACACATACACACATTTGTTAATTACCAAGAAAAATGCAGTTAAGTCATATTACATACAGTTTAGTTCTTGGGGCATAGTAAAACAAAAACAATTCCCAAAGTGATAAGGACAACTTTGCTTCTTGCATATTAAACATTACAGTCTCGACATTATTTTCAGAGATGAATTATTCACTTTAATATGTATCTGAAGACAGATCCAGGTGGAGTGGGGGGAGGAAGAAAGAAGAGTCAAAGAGAGGAAGACAGATAGAAACAGAATGAGTATTAAGGAGAGAGAGGGTGCCCAGAGAAAGAGAAAAAAGAGGGAGGAAAGAGGAAAGAGGCAAGTAGAGGAAGCAAGACATAGAATCTACAGCCATGATTTGATTCCAGCCATTACTCAAATGAAGTGAATCGTAGAATTAGTCCAGAGTTTTGAGCAAGCAAACAGAAAGCAGTGTGAGAGTAAGGAAATAGATTGGATTCGCTTTAGCTTTGTCTTTACTAAAAATAGCAAGCAACGTTCGTTGTCCTTGGAATCATATATGTACCAGACTATGTTTAATGAACCTGAAATAGCTGTAGAACCCACTAGGGCTGAGATCCTACTCATTGATTGCAGCTCTCAACAAGCATTCGATGAGCATTTGATCTGTGTCAGGTCCCTGGCAAGACACGAAGACAGCGGTGATATCTTAAGACAGTCTTGGCCAAAGACAGCCCCATGATCAATAGAGGAGACAGGTGAACATGTGTCCAGCCCTACAACAATGTGGGGGTACCGTTAGCCCAGAAGCTTCTGTGTGTCTACTTTGGCATCCTTGTCTAGCTTAGCACCTCCTGATGGGGCTCTTGCCATGGCCTTCAGGCAATGGATGAATTAAGATGAGCTGTCCCTGTCCTGAGTGGCCATATCTGGCAGCCACAGCCCTTGATGACTGCTTTTCCCCAGAAGAAAAGCCACACAGTGCCTGCTCCCTCTCTGTCCCCATCCCAGAAGGCTCTTGTCACAGTTTGGCTGCCCTCTCTGCTGGAGAACAGAAGAGTGGAGATTGGAAACAGTTCAAACTTGATTCATTTTTCATAGCAGTCATGAACTCTGAGGAATGTGAAGTAGGAAAGCTCCCCTCCTTGACTTTATTTCCTAATCCTAGGCATTACCAGGGTGAATGTAAGTCATTCACATGTGAGCACTTTCTCTAATTGCTATGATTTTTATTGTGTATGAACAAATGAAGCTGTTAACAGCTGTCAGCACCAGAAATTTGATGAACATATTTAATTTACTTGTACCTTGAATATACATATGCATGGCATTTTTATTTTCCGCCAGAATCTCAGTGAGTCCTGCTGGTGATACTCACGTTAGGTATGTTGTGTCTCGCACGTGGATGTGGAATAAGAATAAATGTAGATATTCCATGTGGGCACTAATGACAACCCCAAGGCATCAAATTGTGAGCATGTTCCTGGAAATGTGCTTTGTGACAGTATGAAAGCCACACATAGGCACCTTTTCCAGGTAATGTAAGGATTAAGAGCAAAGGCTTTAGAGACAGACACAATGAATTTCAATCCTCTTTGCAGCACATCAATTGCATACATCCAGACAACTTCCTTAACCTCTCTCTGTCTCTGTTTTATATGTAGAATGAGAATAATAGCACCTACTTCTGAGAATTAAATCCATTTAGCTGATACCTGCCTTACAGTAAAGTAAATGTTAGTTAGGATCTTTGCTTTTAGTTACTTTCTAGACAGTGTTTACAGACATCTGATCTCTAGGCAAAGAGAGGATATTGTAAAACCACCATCCATCTGCATTACAGCACTTAACAAGGCTTACGGGGAGTTAGACAAAGAGTGCCTCTGCTTTTACCTTCCTTTTCATTACACACACACACACACACACACACACACACACACACACACACACACTTTTGTGTCTGGCAAAATCCATTTACATGTTTGTGTGTATACATGTCCTTTTTCTCTGGGTGGGAACCCTTGTAACATAAAATTGTCTTTTGTTACCCCAGAAAGAAGCGATAGTTCCAGAGAAAGACCAAAATTATAACAAGATTATGCCTAAAGAATGGCCCTTCATTCCAGTCACCATTTGGAGGAAGGAGGGAGAGATGTGAACTATAAAGTGTAGACCCCACAGCATGAACAGGAGAGGGCTGTGTGGCTGTCTATAGGCTTCCTACACACCTGCTCCGTCCAGACCAGCACTTGGTGGTAGCCTGTAGGACTATGGTGATTACTCCCAACTAGGGGCTCAATATGTGGATTTTAAATGAATAATAGAGAGTAAAAGAAGGAAATAACAAGGACTTCTGTACTTTGGAAAATATAAGTTCACAAATTAAGCTCTTGGTCCAGAGGCATGACCCAAAGGCTACCAGCATGCACAATGATGTGGAATGAGAGCACAAGCCCCCAAGTTCAAGCCCCAGAACCAGTCTCTTACAAAAAAGTTAAAATGAAATGTTTTCAATTTATCATCAATATGTTGTTGGCATATATTGTATGAAAGGGATTTCCTGTTTGCATACATGTATGTGTACAACAGACCCCACCAGCTTCACTTCCTCTATCAGTCTCCATTATACCTTCTTAAAACAATGACAATGACATCAGGTCTCATTGTTCTATTTTCTTATATGCTTATAAAGTACTGCAACCATTTTCATGTCTATTCCCTCTCTCCATTTGCCCTTCCCCCTGCCACTGGCATTGGATCTCTAAACAAACCCTGTTTGTTTGTTCCAAATGATGGAGCTCAAATTGGAAACCAAGTATACTAGTGTTTGTCTAGTGGAACAAACACTATCCCAGTGGCATAGATATGGGGTCTAGGACTTAATCAGTGTCTCTTTCACATGCTATTAGCATGTGAACCTGCTTGCCCATTTTTTTCAAGACATTTATTTCTTTTTCAAAATCTGTTTAAGTTGAAATTTAACAATGTTTTACCTGGAGGAAAAAATTATTGAAAATTTAATTTCCCATGCCTTTCCTCTCTACCTCTGAGGAAAAGTCTATGAGATTGAAAATAGGCCTAAAAATATTTAGGGGGTGTGGGAGAGAAGTACTAGAGCACTCAGGACTTCATGAGTACTAAGCAAGCGTACTATCACTTGAACTACAATGGCAACCTCTTTTAGTTACTTTTTCAGGTTGGCCCTTGTGAAAATTTTTAAAATCCCAGGCCAGTCTCAAAATGTAATCCTTGTACCTCTGAGTGTAGTCTTACCTAGGATCACAGATGTGTGCCATCATTCCTGGTTTGATCCTTGTAACTGGGTCCTTGTTAACTTTTGTTTAGCTTTGTTTTGGGCTTTCATTTAAAGTATGATCCTTCTGTCTCTGCTCCCAAGTAGCTGCGATTACAGGCATGAGACACTGTATCTGACTCATGTTGAGCAATTCTCTTAAGATCTATGAAGTTGTCAGAGTTGTGAGAGAAGGGTTATTATTGAAATAATAAAAATATGTTTTATTGAAGTAGTAATTCCTTATCTTAGAACTTCAGTGTTTCTAGTTATAAAATGAAGATGTTAAATAAATAATCTATAGATTTTCTTCCACCTCAGAACTGCTGTTCTGAAAAAGCCTCAAAATAAATGACATAATAAAATTTATGGTCAAATATGAGGAAACTTTGGGCTGTAATTTTTTAATCGAAATTACCCCATATTCTAGTTTTCTTTATATAGTTGCTTTAAAAAAAAGACTGATTAAAGGATTACAGATCATATAAAAAACAAAAAGCCCAAAGTTTAAATCTTTCTTTTTTAGTTAGTCTTGATGAGTTCTGAACTCCTAAATCATTGAGGTTCCTAGACTGATGTAATGTATTTTGCCAAATTCATTGCTGACTCCCCCCCAAAACTGGTATTCTTTTCACAAGAGTAATTTATTGTCTACATAGTATTACCTCCACAAGTATAAGACACCACTACTAATAATTATGAAGGTATAGTAATTAGGAAGTAAATCAGTCATTCTTGTTTTAGTCCTTCTCTGTGCTATCTCAAAGAAATAGAGATTACTTTTCTGTTGATGAGACAGAAATCAACAGCTTTTTGTATTTAACGTCTGTTTGCCTCATCAATGTACATATCATTTTTTAATAAGGCTATCGAAAAATTTTCTTACTTATGATTTGCTAGTAAACATGTCTGCTGCAATAGAGAAAACATGGGAAATTAATTTGATTTAGGAACAGTGGAAGGAATCCACTATGCCTAAGCCACAATTCTACAATTCTGACTGTTTGCTAATCAAACCACATTGGCAGTTTTCCACCTTTTTCTCCTCTCTCTCATAGATTGAAACAATTGATTGTTCTCTTGTGTCTTCAGGGAAACTGCAGAGTTGCCAGTGAAGCAGATCAGTAGGATTGTACATTTTTGCCTTTGCAACATTAAAAAATATCACCGATTCTGTTCTTTTTATTTTTAAAACAAGGGAAATCCATTTTAGCTGGAAGATGGGATTTCTTCCATAGCATCACACTTGACCTTGTGTGAGATCCCTTGACCTTGTCTTACCTTGTCTTATTCTTAGCCTGGGTTGTCTAAGCCTGGAGAGTTGTGCTTGATGCATTTTTCAGTCTTTGTCCTCTAAGGTTTTCTTTATCAGACATTTTCATGAGTCCTGTGGCTGCTGTACCCAGACTTGTCCTTGAATATTCCTTTATTCTCTTTACCACAGGTGCCTAAGACATGTAGTCCATGCTCTGTGGCATACAGATAACAGAAATATGTCGATGTCTACCCCAGCATCACTGTCTGCGTAGGGCTTTTGCCAACTGATACCTATTGACTGAATAGAAACATGAATTTCTGTTTTCCTTATTTAAACAACAGTCTTGTTTCTCACAATGGCTGTGTAGGTGTAGAAAGAACAATATTGATCTTGAGGCCTAAAGCAAACCAATCCAAATCAGGTTAGCTCTATGTTTTCCATACTAACTATGTTAATGCATCATAAAAGTAAGACAAATTAAGCATACTGACTGATTTTTAAACCATGGAAGCCATACAGCAAAAATGTACCTAAAATGAATAAAGTGCCAATACTAAAAGAATCCCATACATTTTCTTCTTGTCTATATTTAATGAAGTTTATGCCCTCAAGTTTCTTATTTATATTTTATATAAAATATTTAAGCATATTATTATGAATAATAGTAAAAAAGCTATCATAATAAGTATCTATTTTAATTACTTTGAATAGGTAGTCATAGATCAGTCAAGTCATGAGCAGTATGGAATTTAGCACAGGGAAGAATCAACCATGTTAAGTTTAGAATTAGATGATTCTGTAAGAAAAAGTAATACCTGAGAGTTTTAACTGAATAGAAATATACTCAGGTGATACCAGGTAATGGATCTTGTGTCTTAGTCACAGTTCAGCCACACTGTCACATTAAAAAAAAATTCTGTGGCTTCATCTCATGAGGGGATTTATATATGGGTGTAAAGTGTGTACAGATAGATGTTTGCTTCTCAAGGTTCTAATTTTCTCAGTGACTCAGACTCCAGCATTTTTCCGAGTTTGGGGTAATTGCTTCCCAACAAAATCAACATTTAAAGTAAGAGACAAGAATGCAGTTTTGCTCATTAGCAATTCCGTAATCACTCTGATTGGTGTTTCACTTTGTAAAACACTTGAAGGGCAGGAGCAATATTTTTACATTAGAGAAATCCTGGTATTAATTTTCTATCTCTAAATTGTTTGTACAATTAAGGTGTCAGTTAAAAATGTTAGGTTCTGTTTTTCAGTTGTGTACCTCTCATTAATTTTCTTTTTTGATTGATATCAAACATGGTGCGCACACATAAAAAAGAATCTTCTTTGCCGCTGTGAGGTAATAAATGAATCTGTCTTCATGTCTGGTGAAACCTGTAAAGAGTCAGCACATAGCCCATGAGCACATTCTATATCTATGTACATCTGTTATAATCCTGTCTATTTATCCAAGAATTCGTAAATATAAGTATCTTGTGAACCAAAAAGATTTTAAATGTATCTTTTTCACATACATTATCAGCTTGAATTCCTACTTAACGAACATTGATTTGCATCATGCTGTGCCATGTTTTATATATAGGGCCGCAAACCAGCTACTAGATATGAGTGTTTTGATTGCATTTAAAGTGATACATGTATGGTCTTTGGAGAGAAAAAACATATAGAATTGTGTAGGGTACAATTGTGGGTATGTATGGAATTGTCACAAAGAAACCCCCTTTATTGCTAATGTTATTCAAAAATAGAATATTTTAACATGTAAAGCATTGCAATGCTAATAACCTCTGATTCTTCCTCACTTTGTCTTCATCAAGAAAAAGAAGCAAAAGTAATCATAACGTACCTTTAAATAGATAGTTTTAAAACATCAGCAGTAAGAAGCAGAAGCACACACACATATACATTCCAAGATCGAACTAAGCCTTTCTCATAGTATTCACATGGAATCAATAATTAACAAAAATATTTATCAGTGGTTTTGTGTCCTCCAAATTGATCTAGTTATTGTAAAGATCTGAACCTCTATCATCATGACTGATTTTTACCTTTGCAATGTTAGTAGCTCTGGTTTTATGAGCATAGTATTAGCTAGGAAATTCAACAGGAGTTTCTGAATGCATAAAATTACCTGTGCTGTTTTCGATCAGTACAGGTGGTAGTGGCCCCATAGGTTGTCAGTCAAACAATATGGAAATTTCTGTTTTTAATTATTTCATCTCTGTGACTAAAAAAAAATCAGCTACCATTCAAAATCTGCTTTTTCCAAGGTGATGTTAAATTTATGCTAGAGTATGCTAGTGTTACCATCAACAATAATCGGTGTCTTCATCCTTAATCCACTGTCTGACACATGGAATATGACTGTAAATGGATGATAAAATATAGGTATAATATTCCTAGTTGTAAAACAACTTTAGAATTGTGAAATTCACAGACTTATGCAGTAGTACATTGATGGAAATTGGTTATATAAGATAGGTTAAGAATGCCTGATATGCCAGCAGAATCATAAAGTGTCTCACCCACAAGGTTATAAACTTTATGGACAAAGGTCAGAGTTGTATAAGATCACATTATTTCTCCATGAGGTTAATATATTCTGACAAATCAATAAGCAGTCTGTGCAAGATAAGTAGTATAACAGGGCTATGGATTCTGGAATCAGACAGTTTGATTCAAAACCCAGCTTAAATATTTACTTGGAAAGTGACCTCAGCCTATTTATTTAATGTCCCTCTGCCTCATTTTCCTGGTCTAAACACAGGATAAATATTATGTCTACATCACTAGTTTTTATGAAAACCAAGTTAGATAATTGGGTAAATAGATTATAAAAGCTCAGGCCAATTGTGACCTTGGTTAAGATGCTTGATTTGAAATCACTTAGACACCTACTTAATTTTAAGTTATCTCACAAACCAGAGATCACTACCATGTATAGTTTAGAATATGTATTTGTTTGTTTTTTGTGTAAGTAATTGTTTTAAAGTATCCACTAGTTGGGCACCTGTGGCTCACACCTGTAATTCTAGCTACTCAGGAGGCTGAGATCTGAGGATCACAGTTTGATGCTAGCCCAGGGAAAAAAGTCCCCACAAGACACTTATCTCCAATCAACCACTCAAAAACTGTAAGTGGAGTTGTGGCTCAAAGTGGTAGAGTGCCAGCTTTGAGCACAAATCACTCAGGGACAGTGCCCAAGCCCAAACCAACAAAACAAACAAACAACAACAAAAATATCCACTGTATGTGTAATGGAAGCCCCTTTACAATAAATCTTGCTGTCTAAATAAGATTCCGTCATATGATCACAGTGTAGCAAACTTTTAAATTAGAATAAATGTAATCATGAAGTGTAGATATTATAAAGTTTGCAATAAGCCTCATAAGAAGGAGTTTAAGAGAATTTGTACAAGTTTACATTCATAATGACTTCGTGTAATTTTCTAATAAGACTTATTATTTGTTTGGAGATGTTGCCACTCTTTATTTGTGGAAAAGATTCCTATACAATTTTGTTATACTAGCTAGTATTTATTGAGTTTCTACTAAGTACAAAGTATTATGCCTACCATTAGGCTTAAATTTCTTTCCAATTAAGTTGTTTAGATCCTACAAGAGTGGAGTCATAGGTGAAACCTAATTCTTAACAATTGGTATGTAACCGTCTTGCCTAATCAAGTATTTTAAATAAATAAAACTTTAGTTAAAATACATGATTATTTCTTATTACTTATTGTTTTATTCCATTTTTCTTAAGTTCTTATTTCTTATTTATTTTTAAACAACTTTAGGCTGATCCTCAAACAAACCCAATCTAATTATTCCTTCTCTGAAGAATGATGAAATAAGTTTTCACGCAAAGTGCTATACTGTGAAAATGCTGTCAGTAAGAAAATGGTCATATAAAGCTAAAAATGCTTTATAGCTTAGTCCGCAGGGTGAGAGGCCCTTTGTTAAAATGTCATGTTAGTGTTACAATTATTTTCTTAGTAAGAAAACCCCCAAATTCTATTTTCCTATTCCCACATTTGCGAGTATGTTATTTTGTTTTCTTTTTACTTTTTTTTTTTTTCTGGTACTGGCATTAGGGCTTGAACTCAGATCTTGGACATTAAATGTTTTCTTTTGTTTTGTGTTGCTGACAATTAAACCCAGCACCACATACATGCTAGGTATATACTCTGCCTCTGAGCTACACCCTAGCCCAGTATTTGGAAAGGAAAAATCAGCAATGTTTTCTTCTTTCTTGAAATGCTCATCTACAATAACGTTAGGTAAAATGTATGTTACTCCTTTAACATTTATCAGGCAGAAGATTTTTAAGTGGAAGCCATGTAGAATAATTGTTCTCAGTGTCATTATCAGTACCTAGACATTGGTTTCAACCTATTTTGGCCAGTACAAGTTTAGACTGGAAGACTTTGCTGGTATTTATGTTACTTAGGACAATTTAGTGTTCCCATAATCTGATTTTTTTTTCATTACATCATTGCACTCAGAGGGGTACTGTGATAATCGAACTAATCCTCTCCTTTTATAAAGAGCTTAAAGCTTTGGTGAGAAAAGGCATATTTTATCTCGCTTGCTTCATGATTTATTGAGTTGTTAAACCAGAAAGGTTATCTCTAATAAACTTTCTATAGCATTTGCTCCCAGATTCTTTTTCTCCCTTCTTTCTTTCTTCCCTCCCCCATATTTATCTATCCACTGTTAGTCTATACCATACTTTCCTATTCACTGGGCTAATTTTTTAAACATGCATACCTCCTTTGTGAAGGGGCCATGCTAATCTTGGTGTCATTCCTAAGTTCTGTTCAGACTCCAAATAGCACCATTAATAAATTAGGAGTTTTTTAACTGGTGTGCTGATAGGCTGTTATGCAATTGAAGGCAAAGCTTGGACAAGGCGACCATGCACATAAAACTACACCTCACTGTCACTTTTGCCTTTTAAATTGGTAGTGGTATATAATGTAGCCTCAAAATTCATCATTTCTACTACATTGGAAGTAAAATACGGTACGTTGTAATTGTTTCCCAAAACTCCTAAGCATCTTCTTTGTCTTATTCCTTTCCCCTCTCCAGCCACATTAAATGCAGACATACCCAATTTCCACTTCAGCATATGAAACAGTCATTGGAGACTGCACTGTAAGAATTAGCGTATTTTAAATAGGTGACTTATATATCCACTCTTCATGTATGCAAGCACTGCTGTGTTTGGTGTGTACATTTCCAGAGGTTTATGCATTCAAAAAAACCTTTGAGAGATCAGATTTATTTGCGGCCTGCAGCTTGCATTGGACAATTCTGAAGCAGGAAGTTTTTGACAAAGAGCCTAAAAATCCATTATGTTTTGGCTATATAGAGGTCACAAACCCTGATTTCTCTATTGACTCCCAGGGTATTTCTGAACTCAGAATCTGCAGATTTGTTTTCTCAATAGAAAAATATACAAAAAGCTATAACAAATTTTGATTGGATGCTTCTAGAAGAGTATTTTAGTCAGCTAACAGGCACTTCCAGCTGAGTGCCAGAAGCTTTAGGGAAATTGGTTCTCTTTGAGGAAAGTACCTTGCATTTTTAGCTCATGGTCTCAAATATGTAAATGCTTATATAATAAGGTTCCAGAACCAGTATGTTCACAATAATATCAAAAGTGATGTTGTGACTTTTGAATATAGCCACTGACTCTGTTTTAAAGCATGTTAGTTACATAATTATAATGTCTGCTCCTATATAGTTGGAATTTCCAAAATAAATCCATGGCTATCATTATTTTTGTTATATTAGTCTCTTTTAATTTGATATTGAAGTTAGAATTTGCTCCAGTCTTGAACCTTTTAGCATATCGGAATTGATGAAGTCTACAGCCATAAGTGATTTGTATTGCTAAACTTTACTCAAGCTCATGAGTTTTAAATGTCTAATAATTAGAGCCATTTCCAAAAGCTGGGCGTTGGTAGTAGTTTACCACTTTGTCAGGGTGAAGGCCTGATTAGTGCACAGTGGCTTTTTAATTAGAAGCCATGCACTGGAGTCTTGTTTCAGCACTGGGCTGACCACTTGCTATGTCCTGAAGCTATCCTGCATACAGACGTGAGAAGCACCCAGTTGAGCTGTGTTTTATTGTGCTCCTTGTATAAAAGGAATGCCAAAGTTCCCTGTGGTTTCAGAAGGTAAACACAGAAAATGAAGCAGTAGATAGCATCTCCATTTAGTGTTTCCAATTGGCTTGTACTGATATGAGTCTATAGTGGTTTGTGGTAACATCTGAGATAGTGGAAGTAAAAAAAAATTGACAAATTGAATCAGATGAGGTTTTCTGCATTCATGTACAGTTATAAAGAGCAACATGAAACGAAGACTTTTGAGAAGAGTGGCAATGATCTGGCTCAACTTATCAAAACTCTTGATAAAAATGTATTGAACAAGCCAGGTGCTGATGATTCATTCTTTTTTTTTTTTTTTGGCCAGTCCTGGGCCTTGGACTCAGGGCCTGAGCACTGTCCCTGGCCTCTTGTTGCTCAAGGCCACTTGAGCCACAGCGCCCCCTCTGGCCGTTTTCCATATATGTGGTGCTGGGGAATCAAACTGAGAGCTTCATGTGTAGGAGGCAAGCACTCTTGCCACTAGGCCATACTCCCAGCCCACTGATGATTCATTCTTTATGGAATATATACTTTGGTGCCTGACATAATAATATGTGGTTGGCAGCATTTGTGAGTGAATAAATGCAAAGTGGACAGTAATTACAAGCACCAGTTAAGATGCTCGCAGCTCAGAAAAGTTACTCAAAATGACCTCTTTGTGAAGGAAGTTGTCTATAAGTTCAGCAAGACTTTTTTGCCTGTCTTCTTTGCATGCAAGGATCCTGCACGAGAGGGTTAGAAGACCAGAATTTCCAAAGATTCATTGGATGCATGCTAAAGTATCAAAGAGTTGTGAGCCTTGAAAAAAGTTAGAAAAAGTCTGTTGAAACAACGGACAGTTTGTTTGGGCTGAGAGCCATAGGAGCTTCCTTAAAGTGACACAGTTTTCCCAGGGCAAGGAACTTTATGGGTAGGACTGAGGTGAAGGAATTATAAATTCATAAAATAATAATGGAGATAGGCATAGATAAAAGGCAGGGAAATTAGCAAGAAAGAAGGAACCATTGAAATTCAAAGAAGTGGACAAGCCATTAAAAGCACTAAGTCAAATATCTCATTTCAGAGATAAGGAAACAGTTCCTAGAAATCTAAAGTGGCTTACACACAGATCGCAAGGCTAGGAAAGAGTAGAGGAGGTCCTGTAGAACTGGGCATAAGACTTCTTTCTCTAATCTTCACTCCACTCTCAACATCGTCATCATGAAATAGCGAGGCAACTTGGAAGAAAGAGATTGAAAGGATAAAACACAGAAAGGATTATCACACTGTTTCTCTTTTATATGCATGCAATCAGAACATGTTAAGGTATGGGGAAAGAATTCTGTACAGTGTTTAAACCCCAAGTGGGACGTGTGGGAAGTTAGATCTTCCTGCTGATGTCTCAGAGAAATGACCTACGTGATTCTTTGGCTTGAAACCAAGCAGAGGACAATGGTTAGAATGTAGATTCTGGAGAACATTCAGAATCATCCTGGCTTTCTTCTTGGCTAAGCCCTTGGCCACCACTCTTACTTACACTTTTGGGTGGAAGAGGGCCTTGGTTTTCCCATAGCTCCACTACACTGGTTTTACCACCAGTCTAGTAAGACTTTCCATTCCTCTGGTTTCTTAGCAAACCACCTATACCCAGCCTGACACCAGACTGACTGTGTGTCATCATCCTTTGCTATTATTATTGAGAAGCTAGGTATTTATAGCTATACAACTCATTGAAAAGTTTTTTTTTAAAAAACTCCTCTGTCATTCCTGTATCCAGCATTGCACAAAAATTGCCTGCTGCATATTCTAACATCTTCAGAAAATAACTGTGCACTTATGAAGAATTAGAAAGTCCAGGAAAGCACACAGCTCCAAAGACAGTAATACCTTCTGTTATTCTTATATTGACTACCAAGACTGTAGAGTTTTTGTGCTTACAAATTTTCTTTCAAACTCATGTAATCATTTTCAAGGAATAAGACAAGTTCGTGGAAGATTTTCACGTTTTTTTTTTCCAGCTAATGTTTGTTGGTACAGTTAGAATGACTTGCATCTGGAGTATTATGTTGACTGAACAGGGACAGAAGGAGAAAGGGAAGGACAGAGGAAAGTAAGAGGGAGAGATGAGTGGAGTAAAAGAGGAAGGGAGGAAGGGATGAAGACATTTTTCAGCTCAAGTAGAAACATAGTTTTATTAAACTCATTAAAGATTGAGACAGTTGACATAGGACCTCATTCTGCTTGTTCTAACATTTCTAAATGTGAACTGTGCCTAAACCAACCATACAGCACAATGCAAATACAGCAATGGAACAATGTAAAAAAGATAAAATACCTTCTCTTCCTTGGAAATTGAAACACAAACTCTGTCATGGAATTGACCGAGAAGTTGCAGTTTGTAGAATGTACTAGAAAAGGGGAAAACAGTTAGAGTCAGCCAACCTCTGAAAAACTACCATTTAAAGATATGAAAACATTCATGAACTTTTCTTAAGAAATCTATATTTAAGACATTCCCTGGCTTTAATCCACAATGTTTCCCATATTTATTTAATTTTTCTTGCAGAAATTGGTTAGCAAGTATGGACCCCATGTTAACTCCAAGGCAGTAATTCTTCTTCCGTATCTTTTTCATTCAGTAACAAGAATGAGATTCATATGTGCTCTGATATTTCACCTGTCCAAGTTCTGGAGTCTTTCCTTCTTTCCTTCTTTCTCTCTGTCTCTGTCTGTTTCTGTCTGTCTGTCTTTCTCTCTCTGTCTGTCTGTCTCTCTCTCTCTCTCTTTCTTTTTGTTGGCCGTGGGGCTTGAACTCTGGGCCTGGGCACTATCCCTAAGCTCTTCAGCTCAAGGTAGTGCTCTACCACTTGAGCCACAGGGCCACTTCCAGTTTGCTGGTGGTTAATTAGTGATAACAAACAGTACAAGAAATGTATCCAATGCCTAATGTATGAAACTTTAACCTCTCTGTAATTCAGTTTGATTATATATATATACATATATATATGTATATATATATATATATATATGAGTCTCTCAGACTTTCCTGCCCTGATCCTCTGATCTCAGCCTCCTCAGGAGCTAGGATTACAGGTGTGAGCCACCCACAACCAGCTGGAGTATTTCTTATGTAAAGTGAAACACATATTTTATTTTATTTTTTAAAACTTTTTTAAAATTGTCAAAGTGATATACAGAGGGGTTAAAGTTACATACCTAAGTCAGTGAGTACATTTCTTATCAAATTTACTTCCTCCTCCCTCGTTTTTCTCCCTTCTTACCCCCCACAATTCCCTTCCCCCCATGAGTTGTACAGTTGGATTACAGCATATCCTTTTGTAAGTATTGCTGTTGCATTGGTTTGTCTTTTATCCTTTGTCTCTCCATTTTGATGTTCCCTTCCCCTTCCCTAGTTCCAATAAACATATATACAATACCCAGGGTACTGAAATCAGTAACAGTGACATCAAGGTAAAACCCTGTGGGAAAAAGACAGAAGAAAGTGGCATAATTTCAGATGACAATGTTAAACCACTTGTTTCCATAACTTGGAGTTCATTTCACTTAGCATCATCTTATGTGTTCATATGTACACAGATATTGAGCTCTTGTGGTCTTCTGCTAGAATTATCCTAGATGGGAACACATAATTTAATAATATTTTTCTTCTGAATAAGGACTACTTGATTACTATTGACTCCAGTTATCTGTTTAAATGAGATGGGGATGGGGTGTAATAGGGATTTGCTTAGTGGTTTAGTAACTTAAAATTTTCATGGGTTTATGAATCCATGTCTGGTGGATACAGGTATTTGATTGTGACCTCTAAGCTTTTATCAGTTTTTTTGTTGTTGACTTGGTTTTGTTTTTGCTAGTTCTGGGACTTGAACTCAGGGACTGAGCACTGTCTCTGGCTTCTTTTGGCTCAAAGCTAGCACTCTACCACTTGAGCTACAGCACCACTTCTCGCTTTTTTCATATATGTGATGTTGAGGAATCAAACTCAGGGCTTCCTGCATGCTAGGCAAGCGCTCTACCTCTAGGCCACATTCCCAGCCCCCTTTCATCAGTTTTGAAGAAAAGGAAAGGATGTAGCTTGGATATAGCTTATATATAAAACAAAAGAAATAACTGTGACACTGACACACACTTTTCAGCATCCCACTGAACTGCAGTGGACCCTTTTTTTTTTGGACAGTGTTTAGTTCACAAGATAGCTTTCTGAATAATTATATATTTAAGCTAGGAAGTGATGTACAAGTGCTTACTTAAAACTGCTCAAATTATTTAGCTCTTCTTGTAAGTTATGAAAATGCAAGAAATGTCACTTTAAATCAGATGAATGATCCTTAAAGTGCATAGTCTGTCTACCTTTTTACTTATATATTAATTTTTAATTAGTTAATATATTGTCAGTGATATACAAAGGGGTTACAGTTTCATTTGCAAGGCAGAGTACATTTCTTATCAAACTTGTTACCACCTCCCTCATTTTTCTCCCACCTTCCCCCCTCCCCAACACCCCAGTTGTACAGTTGGTGTACAGCAAATTGCCTTGTAAGTGTTGCTGTTGCATTGGTCTTTTATCCTTTGTATCTCCATTTTGATATTCCCCTTCCCTTCCTTAGTTCCAATAAATGTATATACAATACCCAGGGTAAAAAAATCAGTTACAGTGACATCAGGAGTAAAACCATGGAAGAAAGACAAAAGAAAAAGGCATAATTTCACATGGTATGTTGAAAATAACAACAATTATAAACCCCTTATTTCCGTAACTTGGAGTTCTCAACATCATTGGCTATAAAATTAAATGCAAATCAAACCAACACTGAGATTCCACCTCATCCCACTAAAAATGGCCATTATCAAGAAAATTAATAACAACAGATGCTGGTGGGGATGTGACAAAAAGGGAACCCTACTACATTGTTGATGGGAATGTAAACTTGTTCAACTACTCTGGAAAACAGAGTAGAGGTTCCTCAAAAGGCTAAACATAGAGCTCCCCTATGACCCAGCAACCCCACTTTTGGGCATTTACACAAAGGATTACAAGCAAGACCACACTAAAGCTACCAGCACAACTATGTTCATCGCAGCACAGTTACCATCGTTAAAATAAGGAACTAACCCAGATGCCCCTCATTAGGTGAATGGATCAAGAAAATGTAGTACATATACACAATGGAATTCTGTGTTTCTATTAGAAAGAATGACATTGCCCCATTAGTAAGGAAATGCAAAGACTTGGAAAAAAAGAATCATACTAAGTTAAGTGAGCCAGACTCAAAGTAACATAGACTCAATGGTTTCCCTCATTGGTAATAATTAGTACATATCTAGGATAGTCCTAGCAGAAGATCACAATAGTTCAATAGCTAGTACATATGAACACATAAGCTGATGCTTCTTAAAAAAATAAATTTTGGATATAGAAGACCTTTGAGAAAATGGTGATTTGTTACTTCAGTTAAATGTCTCTTGAACTTATTTCCTCAACATACAAATCACTTCAAATACTTAATTTTTACAAATTTGAGGGTTATTTGCAAAATTATGCTTTACTGTTCTTTTAAAATACCTATAGTAAAAAAAAAAATTGCTAATACCCATTCCAGAAGTCATCGGTATAACCAATGTGTATCACAGCAGTATAGACATAATCTTGCTGTTTTCAAGTGAAACTGCAAATAGTCCAAGGTCTAGCTATAATAAGAATACACAACTACAGAGAAAATGTGGTGCCAGATATGTGTACATAATTATGTGTACATTTCTAACATAAATGATTGACAAGTGAGAAAGCAATGAAGAAATAAGTTAAATTTCATGAATTTACTTTATCTTGTTAGTCTAAGATCAGTATTCCTTATTAGATATGAGGGTATCTGTAAATCAATGATTATCTTCAGTTTATACAAAGTTGTATTTTAAAATGACCAAGTGAGGTAGTAACACCTAATATTCTGAGAAAAGAAAAGCTTTCTTCTTCTTTCCTGTAGTGTGCATGTGGCACTACCAGTTTATTTTATTTCATAGCTTTATTATTTTTATGCATTTGCCTTCAGAGACAGTGCTATTATTATTCATCATTAGTTGCACATTTGTTTTGGATGCCAAGTGCCTTCTATGAATGTTTTCTGTACTTTTCAAATGTCATACAATAATTATTCTCTTACTAGTCAAGCTAATTCTGGATTTCAGGCTGACTGTGTAGGAACCTAGAGAAGACAATGGAAGTTTGAAGAGAAAGTTTTCTAGATTAATGAGAAGAGGAGCCAAGAAATCAGGTGGCCGATGACTTGTTGGATTCAAAATTAGAGCATTGTTTGAACCTACCGGCAGAAAGGAAAGTGAGGACAATGATCTAAGTTATCGCATTGTGGGCTGTTATGTTTGTCTCTCATTACAAGAAACTACAGTTGTTGGATGGAGGTGTTTGCTCTTATTACCTGGAGCCCTAGAGACTGGGTCTTTGGAAAGGGAATCACTGAGAAAGGCTGTTTACACTGCTAACCTGATAATTCCTTCTAGGGTCATCAAGAGTACATTCTTCTTAATACTTGTGCTTAATGGCAGAATTGTTGACTCGCAAAACATTCGCTTTTGAGTAAAGGGAATTGGCATGTTATTTTGAATAGTATCAAATTGCTTGATATTTTAATCCTACCTTTTTTCTGATTGTTTCTACTCACTGAGGATTTTCACTAAATCCCAACTGAAGCCTAAATTTAAGTATGAAAATGGCTTCCTGTGGCGTCTATGAGGTGCATCGTGCATGGAACTTTCGTCTTTATACATTTGAGTGTCATTTATAGAAGACTCAAATGCCTAATTAGGGAAGAAATTCATGGTTTTCATTTTGTTAATTTTAGATCTGGTGCAGTAAGTCACAAAATGGAAATCAAATGGTACAGATGTGTCAGTAGCTAGTAACAATAACAAAGGCTTTGTTCTGAGAGAGGCAATTTCCTAAGCACGAAATTAAAGGGGTGAGTGATTATGGCCATAGTCAGAGTGAGTAGATGGATAATGACTCCAGGACACTTCCAAACTTCCCTTCCCTTTGCTGGGTGAGAGAAGATTGAGTGGAAGTCAAATGCCGTATGATGTGGTGAAGAGTTTCTTCTCTTCAGTACTGAACTTGTGGCAGCTATAAACTAAGTGAGATAAGGCTACTACCCTCTGTCCTAACAAAAATCAAAGGAACTTTGATGTTCTCTTTGACATCTCTGACATCACTTATGTTTGAGTCCATAAAAGCCTAAAATTGAACCCTTAAAGTTAGCGGTTCAGATAGAATGATATGCAAAATATATCTTTTTAGTATCCAACTATATATTTTAAAGGAGTAATAACTTCTGCATTTGAAGACATGACTCATAAATGCGACAAAGATCAAGATATTCAAATATTTTCCTCACTTTCATGAGTTATGCACAAACCACACATAAAATCTTAGATGACAAATATGGAGAAATATGGAGCAGTAGATACAGATCGTTGTCCCTCATATGGCATGTAGAGTTTAGTTAGTCAAATCTTATAGTAATGCAACCTTCCAGTACATGTCTTCCTCATCATGGAATTGGTGACTCCACGTGGCTCCTTTTCTCTCTTTTTTCCTATGTCCTTCAAATGTGGCTTTTCCCACTGTGTTCAGTGATGCCTGCTCATTTCCTGCCTTTGCTTATTATAAAGAGAATTGGCACCCAAAACCATGCCCCTTATGCCAGTTGGCAGACAGAGTCCGTAGAAGGCAGATGCTCCACTTCTGACATCACTGTCAAGATCTCTCCTAGATTTCGGAAAAGAGCACTACCCACGCTTCACCTCCCTCCAGGCTCAGCTCCCTCCTTTTTTATACTCAGAGAAGCTCAGTCAAGCTCTGAGTTTCCCAGCACAGACACACTCTTCCTTTCTGTCTGCCTGCCTCTCTCCTTTCCTTTTCATGACATTCGGGCAAGTTTCACAAAGACTGGCTTCTCCTCTACCAAAGAGAAAACACAAGATTGGAAAAGAAAAAAAAATCTAGTAGATGTATGGTTTGATTTGAGATAAATTTTTCTATCCTATGTGGAAATTTGGATTGGTATTATTATCCTGTCCTTTGTGAATTCTCAAAAAGCCCAGACAGACTGCTTTTCTTTCTCTGTCTTCCTTCTCATTTATCTACCTTCATCTTTCAGTGCTAACATCTGCCTTCAGCCTCTCACCCTGATCTCCTCAAAGTTAAGGAAATGACTTGTTAAATGGGATGCAATGCAGTGACTAATGACATAGTCATTAGTTAACTGACTGCTGAGCAATTTAGTGGTTTTCATTTATGTCATTTGTAGCCTCTTAAAACAGTTTCACAGTTGTTCATCAGTGACTTTGCTGTGTGTGTGAGAGAGAGAAAGAAAGAGAAAGAGAGAGAGAGGCTATTTATTTAGTATTAGTGTTTCCCACAGCACATCATTTTTGGGAACACAATCCAAGGTCCCAAGGGAGCATTTAAATGGTTTTTCTTCTGGTGAGAGATTAAAAATCACAGTCTTTTTTTTAACCCAAATTTTTTTTGGATCCAGACCTCTAGAGATTGGGCCACTCTAGATCTGTATTAAAATTTCTTCAGCTGACTTCTGCAAAGGTTCTGCAGACATCCTGACCTGGGTCAGGGTCTTGTGGCTACAACCCACCTCTCATGTGTTCTTGCTAATTGTCTCCCAAACTGTCCTTGTTCTCCATGGAGAATAGGAAGTGAAGTGCAGGGCATCACAGAACTCTCAGCAAATATATTTATTTTCCTAAGACATCTTGGTAGAACTACAGCTTGCCTTGTAAAATTCTTGTGGGGAATCCATGGAAAGCAGCATTTCTGCAGGTGAGGTCTCACCCAATCAGAAGAATGAAGTTACACCTCAGCCTGCCTTACCTGTTCCTTATTCACTTATGGCCATGGAAATGTTAGCAGTAGCAAATTATACTTGTAAATAATAAGTAATGCTGACTGATGGATTTATAGGAGATGCCGTGTTATTTGGAACTCAAATGGTACCTCCTATCATCCTTTTACTTTTGAAAATTATTTTCAAATTTTTTTGCCAAATATATTAAAGGCCATTTTACTGAACAACGATTATCCTTTTGTAGCATATGGATATGGCAACAAGGCATAGTAGTCTATTCATTTATTGGTAATTTGTATGTGTTTGTAGTAAAAATGGCTGATTTCTTATTGAGTCACATTGACAGACATTGCAAAATATAAAAGTCGATTACTTTTTCCTAGTCCTAGGAATATGCATCACCAGTCAGTCAAGATGGAGATCTGCAAAAGAGCTGCAATTATCACCTTAGCATAGTTTACATCACCAGAATATTCAAAAATGCCTAAATATTGATGAATGTAGAGAGAGTTATGGACATTACCAAGGGATACTACATAGCCATTTAGAAAGAATGTGCTAACTTAATAATTATTAACAAAAAGATACTCAAATATTTTATTTAATGAAAATGGGAAAATGTCATGATATGAAATATTCTATGATTGGGTTTTTAAAACAAACAAACAAAAATAACTACATAGAGAAAGCATTTGGAAATTGTATGGACAGTTGTAGCCATTAGGTGGTAGAATGATATATACAGTTTTCCACATGCAGCCAGGACTAATATAATAATGGGCATTATGTGAGATGAACTTATATGGAATGATGTAGATAGTAATGCCATTATTAAAAATTATTATTTAATAAAATATTAATTATTAATTATTTTTAATATAATGAACTTGTCTTCCTATTGAATTTCTATTTGTGTATAACAACATGTAGAAACAAAATACCTCATGATTCTCAGAGTACCTAGGAACTAGACAGTAATATGATATATGGTAGAACAAGAATTTAGATAGGCCCTATTTGCTAGTGTGCCAGCTCAAAAGGCCACTCTATGGCTAATGCTGATAGACCACACTGAAAAGCCAGAAGAATTGAAGGAACAGAGAAAAACTTAGGGAAAGTTACTGAAGCCCAGTGTGCTTCCCTTAAGCCTGGAGTCAGGTTTATATTAAAAAAAAAAAAAAAAAAAAAAAAAAAGCTTAGAAGGCTATGAGTAATGCTAGTTTTTTTCCCTTTCAATGATTGCAGAAAAAAAAAATGTTGTTTTGCCAAGCTGGCACCAGTGTCCAATGAACAGAGGGTCTCCCCATTCTGTTGTGTCCCTGGCAATGGAAGCATCCGTTGGCTCAGATGCTTAATGCATGTTTCGTGTCCCACAGGCCATTCTCCATAAGGCAGCGGCTACCCAACCATAATAAATGCAGTGTCACGTCTGGATCCAAGCATGCCATGTCCCACTTTAAGAAAGTGCTCTGGGTCATGGAGCCAGTCATAGAAATTTGTGCAAATGGTGGTGATTCCCAGAGAAGAGAAGGAATTTTTTTTTGGCCCCTGATATCTCTATGTCTGAGAAGAATTATTTTTTCCGTTTCTAATAATTTCTAAATTGCTCACTTTCCTCAGGATGGGGTCTGAGAATCGCCATGCATAAGAAGCCAAACATTGGGGAAGATAATTTGCACCGTGTTGAGACAACAGATCTGGATGGTCAGGCTTAGCAAGGTTCAAGCCCTTGCCAGCTCTCTTCCAGAATCTTTATTCTGAGACATGGAAAACTTGGTTGAGATAATTGAGTGACACTAGAATAAGACAAGCCATTTTTTTTTCTTTGCTGGACACAAACCTGAACTCTATTGACTTTAATACTTTAAAACTAAGGATAGTTCAAAGAGGGAGAAAGGGGAGACTTGTCTATCTCCTGCATGTCAAGACTTACTTTAAGTACTAACCCGTTCTTATTCAATCTATAAAATAGTACTTCACCTATTTCCTCTAAAACTCACAGGTCCAGTTCCTCCAAAGAGTACTAGAATCTCTCAACACTAAAAACAACATTTGTTACTACTTTCTCAGGGTTATAGGGATTGCAGATTTAAATTGTGTTCTTCCTGCCTAGAACTTGTCAAGCCTTAAATACAAACTAAAAACTGGTCACACAAACTAAAAACATGCTTAGCCGTAAGTCAGCAGAGACTAGGTAGAAAATTGGCCCACAATGTCAAGCTTTCATCACTGGACTAATTGTCATGAGCACAGAAAACTATAGCTCCTCTCTGATTTATTTCATTATTTTTTGTGCTTAATTCCGTTTTTGGAGAATATGATTGTTGAAAAGGATGCTGCTTAACAGAGATGTTACTCAACCAGTAATCTTTTTTCTTTTAATGAAAAAAAGTCAGGTTCCAGAAAGCAGTAATGAGTCAGGTATTTATGAAGGAACAATAAGCTATTTCTCATCATAGATATTTCATTTTGAGCTTGTCCCAGGGAATGTAAATAATTGCAACATGGCTTGTGATGTTTCAGAGTAGTCTTTCTTGGTAATACATTTGCTTCCAAATGCCTATAATAAACATTAATCATTTTACATTTACATTGGGCTCTAAATAGAAAGGCTATATTATTATTAAATGATGGGCTTGAAATTTGGGGTATAAGTTCTTTGCAGACCATCCACAAATTCATGTAAACTTAATCATTTTGCATTTACATTGAGCTATAAATAGAATGGCTGTATTATTATTATTGTTATTCAGACTTGAAGTCTGGCATATAAGTATTTTCCAAACCATCTTTAACTTGATCTAAACTTAGAGACTCAAGGTTGAGGATTTTAGTACCTGACTTCCAAATGGGGTTGGTGCTCTTTTGAGTTGCTGCCTAAGTGACAATTATACTTTGTGGAGTGAATATTTAAAGAAGATGGTCCTCATCCTTAGTGCAATTAAATGTACCATTTACAGCCAGCTACATACTTCTCACATTTTCCCCAAGAGGTCACTGATTTAAAACCAATTTATTAGATGCTTTTATTATTCTGAGAGAGGTACATTCCTTTAAGGGTGTTTTCAGCAAGACATCCAAGGTTCCAGGAAGCAATATTTTTTGTTCCCTTTACCCTCTTGCCCATTTCCATAAAGTTAAAAGGAAACAAATAGCCAAGTGTTTGTTCTTAGTAGAAAATAATAGGAAATATGCTGATTTTATAGAACAATATCATTGAGAATTGAAAAGTGATTATTTAAAAGGCAGCCCACGTTCATTCTTGGTGCATGCTCTTAGTTAAGAGTGGACCTCTCCATCTATTCTCATATAAAGCCAATATTACTTGTAGTTCTCATGTAATCTGTGATCTGATTCCATAAAGACTCTGGATAAGGATCAACTCTAATTACATGTTCCTAATGCTCCCTTTCCCATGTCTTCATTTTCAGACCTTATCACTCTGATGAGAAGGAGACATTTTGGAAAACTGAAATCCCAATAGCTTCACTTTGGTTTTCTCCCTTTCCACGGACTGACCTTATTCTCATATAGAGAAGTAAACAAGCAGGTCGCGCTGAGAGCCTGAAACCAGCCTCTGTGCTGTCTTCCTCTAATGAGAATGCTTTTATTCCCACAAGTGGGGGCATTTCCCACTAGAGCTTAGGAACCACTGGCAGGGCAGTGGGTGGATTTGACTTGAGATACTCAGAAGAATCTACCCTTCTACACTTGGGAGTATCAAGTGCACACAAACCTTTCCCATCAGGTAGGCTTTTGTATAGTTCTCTGTAGGTATATTTACAAGGCAATTTGTGATCTGAATCAGAATCAGAATTCATTGAACTTACCTAGTACCAGAAAGTATTTAATTAGGACTTATTGTTTATGAAGATTTGATGTTGATGATTTTTGGTTTCTTCTAAAAGATTCCCCAACTGCTTCAATTAGACATGTCAAAGGACATTTTTTTAACGGTGGTCTTGTTTTTGCCTTACTCTCACAGATAGATAGACTATGGTAAAGTCTTATCTTCAAGGATATTGTCTTGTGAGTCCCTGTGCCCTGCATATCTCTGGGTTTTAAAGTTGATATCCAGTAGGGGACTTAGGTTGTTTAAGCAGAAGTGATCTTCTGGGAGTTGGAGGTGTGATGCATTCTGCTAGGGGATTTGTGAGAAAACAAAGGAAATTTTGGCCACTTTCACTCCAGGAAGTTTAACTTCAGTGTTCTATTTCCTCTGTGAGACTGGGATAGAGTTCTTGGCACAAAAGATATAACAATTGACTTTGTGGAAACTTTTGCATAAATGGCAGTTTCATGGCATTCCATTTCCCTCAGTTAGCATAATGAGTAGATTAATATGTTCTTTTTTGGCAGGAATGGGAACTAATTTTTTAAAAGAAAGGTGAAGAAAAAACATGTTGTGCTAAATCCGTGTTTCCTGTGGCAACAGGAATTCTATACATTTTATAAAAAGAGCCAAACTGCAGGCACAGTTCTTTACAAAAGGAAGATAGAAGAAATTTGCTCACAAACTTTTCTCCTCAAAAATAAATAAATACATAGTAGGCATCCCAGATATGCTTCTTTTCTCTTTTGGAATTTTATTGGCATATTAAAATAGTTAGCAGTCCAGAAGATATGATTGGCATACACTTAATGGTCTCGAATATGCTTTTACAATCTTATCATATAGTATAACAAAAACTTCAGGATAAAATGAAATGTTATTTGATTTGTGACAGTCCTACTTCAGAACATCAGAGGAACACAAAGAATATGTACCATCTTTTAAGTAAAATAAGTTTTACAGCCTGGATGAATCCACATCAGTACATTCCAACAAGGTACTAGTTTAAGTGGGCAGAAATACCCAAATTGGAACAAACTAATCTGTGAGGATGGCTGTACTGGGATGTGGCTTTTCCATTGCATGTTAGAACTGCATTGGATGACTTGAACTGTTGATGTTTTTAATTCAGATAATTCTTTGTTGTGAGGGCTCTTTTGTACATCACAGTTTAGTAGCATTCTTGGCCCTTACCATATAAACGTCAATGCCAGCTACTAAATTGTACCAGCCAAAAATGTCTTCACACATATCTACATTGTTACCTAGAGCACAATTCTAGCTTAAAATCTGAGATTTAGAGTAACCCAGCTGTGTTCTCAGAACTTGTGGTGGGATGTCTGAAATATTGTATTGCCATGACAAAGGTAATATGCAGAAATACAGAAGTTACACCTTTAAGTTTTTTGGTTAATTGAGCGATTAGCTTTATGAATACCACTAGTTTAAGCAATTTGTGTTATCTTTTTCTCTTATAACAAATTCTTGCTTTTCTTTTTAACGGTGATATCTAATGGCTTCCAAGTCAAGCTTTCACAAATCATAGAGCACAGGGGTAATATTCCAAATTTTTTTTCTTTACATACATAGTTAACCCCCATAATTGTTTCTGCTGGGAGCATCTTCATATGCATTCATGTGGATCTGGAAAGGCTATACATAAATTAAATAGTACCCCCAGAATTATGATTCACCATGGGAATAAAAATGTAATAATCTTCCAACAAACGGCTGTACAGATTGCTGCAATGGACTGAACAAACATTAAGCTAAAGGAGGACAGATAAACACTTGGAGCATCACAGTCCTTCCATGGATCCTGAAAATCATCCTACAATTTGATTTGTGTGATTTTATTATACCACAGTGTCAGAGGCAGTGACCATAGGCAAATGTTGCAGCTTTTTTTTAATCTATATGCTCTAAAATATCTCCTCAAAGCAGAACATAATACTTATATGATTATGAGTGATTTTTTTACATATAGGTAATAGAATTAATTCTCTGCAGGCTGAGAATGAATCTACTAGTGAATCCAGTGCTGAGCAATTTCATATACTCCCATTTAACATAAACATTAGTGCCCAAAGCCCTCCTTTGACCCACAAAACCTATGATGTCTCCTTTGTCCTCCTCTTCATTCTTTAGATTTACTTATCATATACTGTGTCCATTAGCATTTCACTACTATTAAACAAATGGCAATGAGGAAAAGGTAACAGTTGTACTGTGTAAAGCCTCAGGAAGCTGAGATTTTGTTCTCAGTGTAGTCATGCACAGTTGTAAGGAGTCAAGAACATGGCCTCTTACGATCTTGTCTTATCAGAAATTCTATGATAGAAGCTATGGTAAAAGAGCTTTGGATACCTAGATTTGTTTTTTAGGGAAGGAACACCAGCGTCCAGGTGTGGTATATCCCAGCTGTAATCCCAGCATTCCTGAGGTAGATGTAGGAGAACTGTGAGTTTGAAGATAGGTTGGACTACGTAATGAGACCCTGTCTGAGACAGAGAGACAGAGAAAGAGAAACAAGGAAACAAAGAGAGACAAGACAAACTAGGAAACAAAGCATGAGACACATAATGCTCTTGTAAATCCTTGGAGATTTGCAGAAGATTTTATGGTTACTGTCAAATTCTTTGTGGCTCTATAACTACCCCACATTGAATAGAGGGAAAGAATTTGGGATGGAAACTCCTAGTTTACCATTAACAAACCAATTGAATTTTCTCAAAATAGCAGATTACAGCTTCCAGAAGGTATTTTTATATACCACTTTTTAAAAGCATTGGTTCAAACTCCCTAATTTCATACCAGTAACACCTTCCCGTGCTAACAAAGAGTTTTTCCCCCAAAATGGAGTATTGAAAAATTTCAGTATATTTAAGCACATAATTATATGGTCCTTAGCTTACTTTATCCTATTTTATTGTTCACATTCTAACATGAGCATAAATGATGTTCTAACACATATGTATACTAATATGCTTGTCAGGAAAAAACAGGATCCTCCTGGAGGGAAATATTCTGCAAGTTGGAAACAAATAAAAAGGAAATAGAAACAGCTTCTATAAAATGATTACCTCGTCAATAATCTCTCCCTAGAAACAGTCCCACAGAATGCTAAACATGCCTCAAGATGAAGAGCCCTTTGGCAGCTTCCTACCTTTATCCATAATTATTACTTGCCCTATTAGGCAGCTTCCTACCCGAGAGTAGATAAGAAACTGAAATCAATCTTCTGTCGATTTTGTTACAGATTGTTTAAGAAATTTGCTATTGAAAGATGCTCAGATGGAGTGGTACCAAACTGTTAAAGGTTGCAGACCTCTGATACCAAAAGGCAGTTAAGGTGAATGATAGGCATCACCATGTATAAAGAATTGGTGGAAGCCAGGTGGTTGTGTTAATGAGAACGTGCATGCTTCAACAGACTGGCCTCTGGTATATGTCTTGCTTTTCCCAGCTGAACAGGCAATAGAACAGCATAGAATTTAGTTAAAACACAGTTGCTGAGTCACAGTCTCAGAGTTGGGCTTAGTGTAGAGTGTAGGAATGGACATTCCATCAGATCTTCAGGTTTCACTAGTAATTGCTGGTCCTGGGATGTTCAGAATTACCTGGATAATTATGCTCCCATAACAAATGAGAATAGCTAGGAGGAAATCTGTAAGAAAAAGTCACAGATTTTGGAGCTGAGATGAATCAGACCCATCTTGTTCACAATTGAAAAGTTAATAAAACAATCATCCCTCTCCCTTTCTCCCCCTCCCCTCTCCTACCCCATTTCTCCTTACTCCTCACCTTGTGGTCTTTGGGCGCCTGCATCATTATCTTAGCCTTGAACCACCTTATTATCTGATTTTGTTCTCGTATAGTTTTAGGAGGTATACAATTTCATTTGAGGTTTGGAGTTAAAGTGCTTCACAATTTGCATGCTTTTTCTGATTCACTTCGGTGGTTTAAGGTGACAAACTATGATTCTGCAGTGTCACTTGGATGTGTAGCTTATAGCCTGGTTTTGTTTTGCCTGTTCTCTGAAGTAGATTAATTTTAAAGAGATCTTTCCCCAGTTCTAGAAATGACTATTCAAGGATGATTTTTTGGTTTTTTTTCTGTTAGTCTTTTCTTGATTTTGTATTACTGTAGAGTGAGTTTAGAGAAACATCAATTTTATGAAGTATGCAGTAAAAACTTGTTGTGAAACAACAAATGTATACTTTATTTTGCTACAGACACTCACACACATTATTCTGATCCAAGAAACATTCCTAAATGGCTTGCATGTTTCCTAGAGATTTAAGTTTAAGCATTTTTATGCAGTTAATTACACTCTCGAATGTTGTATTCAAATCTCTAAAGCAGGTTATGATGAGTTCCAAATGGCAGGACTCATCAGTGACATAAACATTTATTTATTCATTCGGCCAAGAAGGAACATTTTCCACATTAATTCTCTTTGAGAAGGGAACATGTGGCTTTTGGTCACAATTTAAACATGTAAATCTTAGATGCTTCCCAGAATTGCCCTTGTATCTACCAATCTATTCAATTGGCTGGATTGATTAATGTGTCAGAAATTCCTCCCTCATAGTGGTGTATGGGTCTTATTTGGCATAATTAGCATAGCTTGTGATGTCATAAAAATATAATTATGAGTTATAGTGTCATTTATTCAGATAAATGTCAGTGAAATTGAGAACCAATTGAGAAGGTACAATCAACCTGTCTTAGGTATTTTAGCTACAAATTTTGTTTGTTTGTACAAGCATTATTTATTGTTACATTGTTTATAGTTGCATGAGCAATTAAATGTGCATCACTAAGGGCCTGGATAATTAGATTAAAGCATAGCCAACAGAGGCTTCAGCAAACAGCCTGTGTTCAGCATGAGGAAATCCTCAACACACTGTACAAGAATCTGAAACTAAAGAATATAAAGAGCCAGGTGTGGATCAGCCTTCCAGTCATTACTACTCAGGTTTCACAAAGGGTATATGTACATCTGTGCTCACTTCTTACTCTTGTGGCTGGACAGATACACAAGAAGCAAGGGGCCAAGGGGATGTGTGAGAAGGTTTACATTTCACTGTTCTTTTCTCTTTTTTCTCCTTTCTGCTTTTCTCTCATTCTTTCTCTCTCACACTCCCTCTCTGCCTCCCTCCCTCTCTTCCTCCCTCCTCCCCTTCCCTCTTTCTTTCTCTTTCTTCCTGTGCTTGAGGTGAACCCCAGGGCTTAATTAATGTTAGACAAATGCTCTATTACTGAGCTACATATACAGTTTTTCCCACTTTGGAGTTTTTAATATTTTTTTCTACAAAATTTTGTGTCTGTTTTGTTAGCTTCACAAGAAAAGAGTGGGTAAACTATTTGAATTTTGAACCCTTCAGCCCATTTACCGAAGGCTCTGTCTTCTCATCCGGTCCTTGGGTGGGTATCAGGTGTGCTCTCCTTTCTTTCAGCTGCTGTTCAACCTGCTATGGGGATGGAAGCCACACCAAAAATGGTGACCCAGACTTGCTGTTTCTCCAGAGAGCAGGCACACACAGAGAAAACAATATACAAGTAGTGTGGATCTCCTAAAACAAAGCAAGTTTCTCAGGTCTCCTAGAAACAATTCCTGTAGTATAAACTTAAGTAAAATCCAATGGGGTTTGGGGAGGTGGGCAAAGATGGAGGTGGGTTCTTCAAACCCAGTGCTCTGGGAAGTCAACCAGTCAGTTCCTAGTATATTGACAAAGCTGGCAGTGGCTTTTTCACAGGTTACATAGTTCTGCTCTGTGTATTGTAGGATACACATTACTTACACTGCTGACAGCCTGTCTTTATCTTTCAAGTGACACATAGAGAGTTTGAACATGATTCAGGTTAAAATGATCTGCTACAGAAAGTGACTACACACAAAAGATGTATCAGGAAGACAACCAAGTTGGGAGTTTTCCTTCATTCCTAGTGTTTTGTAGATAACATAATTTACATCAGATGACAGAACTCACAAAGTTACCAACAAACAAAATTGACCAACTTGTACATTAAACCTACATATGACAGGAAAACATTTTTACTGCCCTACTTTGTGTTGAATACTCAGGGTGATATGTGGAAAAAGTAGCACATTCCCTAAAGAAGTAGGACACCTGATGACCCTTATTTTAGTGGAGAGGCCGTATCTAGGTGTAGTCAGGTTAGACAATAATTGCTTGTTTCTCAAGATGGTGCAAAGCCAACGGAGATCCAGTGTGGACCTTGATTTTCCAGGAACTAAGTTTACTCATTGAAATCTGAGTGTGTGATGCAAGAAAACAATACGCAGCAAAATTATTCAGCACCTTCAGCTCTTACTAGAAGCTACTTTATTTTGCTTGTATTGTGATGAGGAGGAAGTAGGTTTCTAGTGAGTCCTGTGCTGGACAATTAATGATTTCTATCAAGCTTCAACAACTACCCAAGCATCTAACGATGGACAAAACACAAGCCTCACATTTGTTTTTATCCATGTGAGAGTAGATTGTGAAGGCAAGAGCCTGGAACATTTGGCTTGTGTTTGAGGCATGGCCTGGGAGCAGGCCTTTGAAGTCTTTCTCCCTCAGATTCATTGCATGGAAAATGAGTTCAAAGGTACTCACCTATTGTACCTCTTGTACTATTATGGATATAGAACAACAAAGCAGTAACCAAGTTAAATGAAGTAAACAGAAATTCTGCATAGAACATACACTGGATGTTATGATGCTATTCTAATATCACTGAGGGTTGGTGTATACTACCAAATTACACAAACCAGATTTGAAATACTTCATAAAATTTGAGATTTTGAACCCAGCTTTATCCTGATGTCTCCTAATGGCAAAGAGCAAGACATTGTAATTTTACGATAGTTATGTGTTCTATAATAAACTTATCCTGAAGGTTTGAATAGAAGTTTTTAATGAAATAATTTCAATTAGCTGGAATTTTTTTAATGTAACAGAAACTACATAGATATGAAACAGCCGTAATTTAAAAGAGGTTTGTAGATGACCTGTCTCAACATCACCTGGGGACCTAGAAATTCATATTGTTATGTTCTGCCTCAAAATGGAACCTGAAATTCTGGAGAAAGGTTCCAGTAATCTGAGCTCTCTAAATGGATGAACCATGGACATTGGGGATAAATAGCAACCTGTATTTTAAGTATTTTCATCATTTAGTCATTGATTCCCTCCAAAGGTATTAAAAATGATTGTGGACTTAAATGAGATCTACACACTTTCTTCAGCTTTGCTATAATTAACTTAGTGTAAGGACAAACAGTTCATTACCTCTGTCAAATTCTACTGATTAGAAACAAGACAGGGTCAGAAATTATTGAGACTCATCTTAGGGTTCTACCTATTTGACCATAATAAAGATTATAACTTGGTTCTTAGGGCTACATGAAATAACTGCATTTTGGAAATGGGAAGTATTCTGTTAATCTGATTGTCTAGAGCGATGTCATGGGCCCTGCTACTACCCCTTCATTAAGGATGTATTGAACCTGCTACCCAGGCTGCCTGATGTCTTTGAAATAGTTATGCTCAAAGGCAAAGCATCCCTGGGCAGTGTTTTCTGCTTGCTGAGGGACTCTGCTCCCTATACTTTTCTTTTCTTTTTTTTTTTTTTTTTTTTGCCAGTCCTAGGGCTTGGACTCAGGGCCTGAGCACTGTCCCTGACTTTTTTTTATTGCTTAAGGCTAGCACTTTACCTCTAGAGCCACAGTGCCACTTCTGCCTTTTTCTATATATGTGGTGCTGAAGAATCGAACCCAGGGCTTCATGTATATGAGGCAAGCACTCTACAACTAGGCCATATTCCAGTCCCTGGTCTGTACTTTTGCCTGGTTTGACTGGCTATGCATGAGATGATCCTGTCTGCCTTCACATGAGAGCATTTCTTAGGGAGCACAAGCCAGCGTGCCCTATGACCAAGGACATGTCTTCAGGTTTTACAAGGCCGATTTTAAAGCTGCTTATAAATGAATGTTTAAGGTTTAGTGGAATGTAGTCATAATAGTGAAATGAGAAAAGAAGAGACCATTGCTCCTGCCTCCTTCTCATCTCAAGTGACTGATTATTTTAAATCCCCATGGATCAGCTTACACAAGAAAGATGTCATAGATTTTACACATTGTATATGCACTTGAGGTTTCCAAGAAATAGCAGAAGACTACCAGTGGAACTGCACACTTGTGACACAATCGGGGAAACTTCAAAATAGAATGACAGTGGTGTTGGAGGGGGATGGTAAATGTAGTCTAGGAGAAAATTCAGTTTACTTGGAGATCTAATTATCCTGTGGACAGTCAGACCACAAGCTCAAGGAGCCTGCTTCCATGCAGCTCCTGACTCTTCCAGTTGCTTTAGCAGTGTCTTATGAAGTAGATCTTAAATAACCCCAAATCTATAACATCTTTCAGAGCACAATAGACTACATACAACATTCTTTACACATCTTAATTTTCTTTTTTTTTTTTTTCTCAAATTTTTATTATCAAACTGACGTACAGAGAGGTTACAGTATCATACATTGGGACATCTTAATTTTCTTTGGCAACAATCCTGGAAACATAAGTCATGAAGATGTTATAGTATTTGATGCCCTATTGAAAACAAAGCATATATAAAGTCTTTGGCAATGCTCTAATTATGATTCTTTTAAAAACAAGGTATACTTTAATAAATGTTTAGGCTATAAGTAAGTGTTAGTAAAATTTCCTGTACTTCAGACTTTTAGAATTCCCTAGTGAGATTGAAAAAGAAAGGCAACCAATCAGAGAAATGTTACTGATGTTTTAAGTAGTTTCCATCTTGAATTCATCCAAGCTAAAGTACTGGTATCTAAATATATGCTGTTCTAGAACTCCCTTAGGCTTTCTGGGTTGTGTTTGTTTGCTGTTCGAGCATTGTTAATTAAGGAATAGAACATTCCTTCTCTCTCTAAATTTCTTTAAGATATCAAGTGTGTCTTGTGACCACCATCAGCTGCAAACACAGCATCAATTAACTTACCAAAACAGAAGCTCTGGTGATTAATCCATAATGACAGGGCTGTTCTCCCGACTGATTAAATTCATTATCAAGCAGCCAGAGGTAGAGCACTCTCCATGGAAGATTTATTGCTCTGGAATTACCTTTCTCTCTTATACTCATGAAACTAGGTCTGGTAAATAAGAAAGATGAAAATGGTAGGAGCTAGTGCCTTTTTTTTTTTTAAAGGATGAGGGACTCTATAATAGCTGGTCTGTATTTTCATTGCTGAGCTTAAAAAAAAAATCCTTCCTTGAACATACGTCATCTCTGATCATTCACAAAACACCATATGGATGAACAGTTTCTACAGAATCCTGTGAGTATCAGGCCAGGCAGGGGGAAATGATTGTTCTATTCTATTCTCCCTGTAGCTACCTTGGTTCACCTTATCACCCACAGGGCTGAGTTTGAGTTATAACTTTCTAAATGGCTGATTTACTCATGTCTACCTATAGCCAGATTAACTTCCCTTGCTGTGCTTGGTGTCTTATGCAAAGTTTTTTTTTGTTGTTGTTGTTGTTGTTGTTTGTTTGTTTTTTGCCAGTCCTGGGTTTAGACTCAGGGCCAGAGCACTATCTCTGGCCTCTTTTTGCTCAAGGCTAGCACTCTGCCACTTGAGCCACAGCACCACTTCTGGCCATTTTCTATATATGTGGTGCTGGGGAATCGAACCCAGGGCTTCATGTATACGAGGCGAGCATTCTTGCCACTAGGCCATATTCCCAGCCCCTCTTATGCAAAGTTTATAGTTTAAATTTCGAAGGTGTTCTCTCTCACACATGCACGGGTATACATACCCATGCATGTGTACACGTGTGCATACACACACACACAAACACACACACACACACACCTCAGCATACCCTTAGACCCCTGTTACATCCAAATGCTTATTCATTCTTTTGTCTTTCAAGTTTCCCTATTCACTGGGATCAGATATGGAAAAGATTTCCTTCTTCTCATGATCTTCCTTTTCTTTTCTTTCCTGGATGTATGTTTTGAATCTCCAGTAAACTTGCAGGTACCCAAGGATGGAAAAAAATTTCATTGTGTTTCTCTGCTTCACATTGGGCCAAGCAAGGAGTTTTATCTGTGAATATGTTGAGTCTGTCTGCAAATCATTGAGATTTATTGGGAAGAATACATTAATTTTCTCTGTCAAGTTGCCTTTCAATCTATTTGGAGATATGTGAGAAAGAACACCTGATCCTACTTTTTGAAGACATTTAGCAAACACAGGGCACAAATAGCAAAATATGGGAGAATGGAATGTACAAGCTAATGAAATCCTACACCCCAAACCATCTGTCTTGTACCGTACCTTGCTTTACTGCTTGTTTATCTACTGTTTGTTTATTTGTGGGGAGGTAAACTGAATTCTGGGTTCTGGATCTTACTATATATTTTGATTAAATAAATGTCCTTTATACCTTTCTTTTCCTTCTCTGTCAATCAGATGAATTAAGACCTATTCCGTTGCATTGTTGAACACACTAATCAGGTAATATGAATAAACTACTTGTAAAGTTCTTAGCTTAAAGTAGATACTGAGAGAGATGTTAGGTCCTCCCTTCCTACTGTAAATTTGATTGAGGTCATTGTAGGAGGAAGGAAGAGCAGGGTGGCTGTAAATTTATTATTGATTACTGATGATGTTTTCCATATCTATACTGGATTAATTACAGGTTGTGAATTTTGCACATGGTTGATGAAAACACAGTTGTGATTACGTTATTTTTTTTGAAGAGCTTCATTTTAAATAGAATTGACTGAGGCAGAGAGGAGAGTGGGTTGAAATAAGTATACATCATTCATGATTTTTTTTTTAATATTAGTTAAGGGACAGGAGGCTGAGAGAAAGGTGGTTTCACAATTGACCTTCACTCTTATAAGCTCACTCAATATTACAGTCTAAAAATAAACTTTTAAACAGATACCCTTCAAGGTAAAAAAATAAGAATATTGATTAGTTTGCCACTTCTATCTAGAACTCCTTCCTCAGTTTATAGTTAGTGGTATTGTTTGTTGTTTGTTTTCTCCTCAGGAAGTTTCCATAGAGTTGATGTTGGTATTTTGTAAGAATTCCTTTTTTTCCCTTTGTAGTCCCTCTACACCTCTCTAGATAAGCCACTAGGGATTTTCCTTCCATTCACTAGTAGGTGAGGCAATTTGCTCTCCCTTCCTATGTTAAGATCAAAGCCAGAGATAATGACTTTCCATTGTTACACCAGGGAAATTTAAGAAGAGAGAAAATATCATCCTATAAACAATGCTTGTTAACTATGGAGAGGAAGTACCTTCAGTCAGATTCCCTAAGACCCAAACTCACTGTTTATGTGTCCTCTTCACTGATAAAGACTGCAGGAAAATGTTGCAGTTTTTAAGCCTACTTCAACACTTTCCACAAAGTCTTTCCAACCCCAAGGCTAAACCATATAGAAAGAGGAGGGAAAAGGGAAAGAAGACAATGCTTTTGAAGTAAACCACAAGAAAAATTAATGTCTCTTATGCTCACTGGGGCAGACCCACAGAATATAGAAAGCGCTGTCTTTGATGTTTGTCTAGCAGTATAACCTAAGAAGAAAGCCCTGCAGGACTAACAGTGAGATTCCCCAAAGGGAGGGGACTTTGTGGCTTTTTAGAATGGAAAGAGTTACATGCACTTGAAGCTGATTAATGATTCTGCCTTGTACATTTTGCCAGCATTAACAGATCCTCGTGGCAGAATGTACACAAATTATGGGAAATATCATCTGGGTTTTCCTCCTTGTCCTTGTTCTCTTTCTTGTCTTCTTAGGAGTTCAGTGACTGTATATAGCCCTGGCATCAGGTTACAGATGGTAGGATTAAAGCTTTCTGTTTAGATTCATAGATGAAAAGTCTGGAGTTGAATGTGATTGTTGTAAATATTTCTTGATTTCTGGTGACAAGCTTTCTAATCCCTCCTGCGTTAAGAGGGGCTTATCATAATTTCCTTGCTTTTAAATTACTTGGCCTTTGCAACTGTGCCTTGGAAAAGCATTTCATTTGCTCAGAAGAGGGTAAACAATGCTTATAAGTTAAGAAATGCATGCATGTAGAGGACCTAGCATCCGGGATTTCGTGGAAGGAGATAGCCCTGCTTTTAGTTCTTGTTGCCTGGCCTGGGAAACCTTGCCGGACCTGGTTCTGCTGTAAAACCCTGTTGTCTGGCTGCTGATGGCTGCTGCTAAGGCAACAGGAGAACCAGTGATGTCACAGGCTCACAATCTGCCTGCCAGAGAAAGCATTTCCTGAGAACAGATCAACTGACTGCTCAGCAATCATTTCTTACACCCCATCCCCAGGAAACCTTTCATTTTGACACGTCCCCTCTTTAAATCAATTTGCCTGTGTTGTACAGCAAGAGCTGGATTAACTGAGTTTTTTCCATGTGCAAGTTACAATGCATTCAATATCTCAGTCTTCATAGAAACCCTCTGAGGTAGAAGATGATCATTCTGTGATTTCAAAATGAGGCTTGGTAACATCACCACTCAGGCCTGCCAGACAGCATTGTCCATCTTCACCCTGGTCAGAAACTTTCTCCATCGGATCCCTTCTAATCCACAGGACTGCTGTGACCTCTGCCTAACATCAGATCCCACTCTGTCTCTCTAAACTTCAGGGTTATTATATGAAAGGCAAAAATAAAATTTAGCTTGAGGGAGTGTTTCCTCCACTTATCAAAATCTGTCCCCTAGACTGGAATTTCAGTGTGAGTCTCTGCTTGAAATCTGGGATATGGCACATAGTCAGGACACAACTATAAACTTGATGATGGGGACTTCCAGTGTCAGACTCAGACATCTTGAGCTATGGACAAAATTAAGCAAAATAGAGATTCATATCTCCTTCAATATTTCTCCTTTTAGGCCTCCTAAGTCAGAAAATGAGATGTAGATGGTCTTGATAACCGTAGATAAGGGAAGTTATGGCATCAGATGCTAGCCAGTGCGTCCAGATATGCTATATAAATCTTGACCTTAGAATCTTGACCTCTGTGGTGTAGTCCTTCCTCAGTACTGCCCGTTCCTTGACTTCATGGACTTTCAGTTTCCTCTCTGTGTACAATGGAAGTGTACTGCATATTCCCAATACTACAAATATGGGCATGCTTTGTGATCTGTAAAATCATGGAATTGGTTCTAGATTCTTTAAATACTGGTCTAAGAACATAGTACTTCTTCCTTTTGTATTCATTAAATCTAAATATAAGGCATATTTCATAATTCATCACTTGAGTTACACAAACATTGTGCAAGAAGCTCGTCAGCATGGTAACTGTTAAGACAACTGAGAAAGGCAGCTTTCACCTGGAGATTGCATTTACAATAGATGAGGTTGTAGATTGCACAGGAAAATATATTCATTACAAAAAATACCATTAAGCAAGTTAGCCAGCACTCAAGTTCAAGTAAAATGAAGGGGGGAAAGAAAGAGACACTTTGAGAGTCTTTGCCATGTAAGAAGTTTGGAAGTTTGTGGGAGAAAGTTGGAAAAAATCTGACCCTCAGAACTTAACACCTCCCTTACGCTTCTGGAGAAAACTATGAAAGGGTTATCTTTTTCCCCTTATATAGTGACTTAGTGATGCATGTTAACCAAAGAAACTGTTTTCCTTTATTTTAACTGACATTGTACTGACTTGGTTGCTGACTCATCCACACCTTATGAATGTGCAGCATTTCAAATGCTCTCAGCCATGTTTTCCAAGACTGACAGCATCACTTTTGGTTCTCAAGTTCTCTCAAATTGTCTGCATTCTCTCTGGTCTTAACTTGGTAGCCTTAAAGAACTATGCAATATTGTTGAGGTAATTCTTAATGATACAGCACAAAGCTATCAAACTGAAGGATACTTTTGAGTTATTTTCCTTTGTGATTCCAAGCATTATTATTATTATTTCTTTCAAACCCCAGCAAGTAAAATGTGCAAATTCTCTCTCCTGATGGCCTACTCTTGAAATTGGCCTCTGTGCTTGACCTACAGATGATTCCCCAGGTTGGCTACAGCCCACGGCTCAACAATTTAATCAGGAAGACATTTATAAAGCTATGAAAGCCAGTCCAAAATGATTTGTCAGAATCTTGCTTCTTACATATCCCATGATAATGGCCCAAAGAAGTACTGAAATTACTACTGCTGTAGACAGAACCCAGACACTAGCTAAACCACAGACCATTAAGTATTATTTCCTCAACTGGGATTTGACTGGAATTCAATGAAACATTCCCCTCCCCCCGACAATTGTTGGTTTTAAAACAAATAAAACCCCTAAAATTAGCTTGGCAGAATCTAGCTAGCTTTTCTTGGAGTGGTGGTGTTTAAATTCACTCACATTACCAATTAAAAGATTATGTGTTGTTGCCTCTGTTTCCTACTTAATGATTTCTGTACCCAGCTAATAGCCATCACAGAACTGTTATATTGCTTAAAACTGCAGTTGTGGGCAAAGAAACAACCTAACATAGATGGCAATAATCTCAAGGTGGAAAGAAGAGCAATAAAAGAAAATGGTTCTCAGTTTTAATAAAAGAAAAGGCATCCCAATCCTTTCCAATAAAATTAATAAAGCCCAATTCTTCCCAATAAAACTATTCTTCCCAATAAACTCCAAATACAGAATATAAAATAGTTTGCCAAGCTAATTTTGGGTTCAGAAAGAACCCCATATCAAAACAATTTTATTTTCACCTTTTTGGCAGGGTTACTAAGAAAATAACTCAAGAAGTTTAGTCACAAAGAAGGGCGCATATGGCTTAGATAAATAAATGAATTTTTTAAGTTGATATCCATACAACATTTTTATAATTTGTTCAGATCAAATCAGGAGTGGTTCTTAAATGAATGTGTTAGGAAGTTGTCTTTAGCTTTAATGTCTTCATTGGGTTTTTTTTTGTCAGTGGATAAAAGAATAACAGTATGATAACTTAATCATATCTGTAGATAGCAAAAGTTTCATACGAGTTGGGTGCCAGTGGCTCATACCTATAACCCTGACTACTGAGAAGGTTGAGATCTGATGATCGAGGTTCAAAGCCAGTCAGGGCAGAAAAGCCCATGAGACTCTAATCTCCAATTAACAAAGAAAAATCTGGAGAGATGGTAGAGAGTCAACCCTAGGCAAAGAGAGAGCTTAAGACCTTGAGTTCAAGCCTCAGGACCAGTACAAAACAATTCAGAGGAATGTATAAATAATTCATATTAGATTAAAATTTCTTGATAGCCTGAAAAATTAACTTAAAAGACCTAAATTAACTTTAAAAAGACTTCAGATTTAAAGACTTCAGAGATAAATAGAAAGGCCTGGATTTAGATTTTGAAATATATATACCCCACTTATTCAGTAATGATGTAAGACTTGGCAGGGCACCAACTCTTGTAAACAAGATTTTTTTTTTTTATTTTTGCGGTTGTTGTCTTCAAGCTTCATGTGAGCCCGTGGTATAATGTGGCCGTAAACAAAGCTAGTGTAATCTTAAACTATATTTTAACAGTGACAGTGTCCAGATCCTGATATGTCATTGTCTCACTACACTGAGCATACCAGACCACAAGGTAAGTATTAGATTCTGTTTTGGAACTACATGTTTGGATACCATGGACAGTCCAGAAGCACCTAGAAGAGATAGGTAACAGTCTTGGTAGAATGGCACACACACTGATGACACCTCTATGTTTTTCTCCCTTGTCTTTGGTTTTCAATAGAGCAAGGAGAAGACTTACTGCATAGTTTGGTAAAATATGTTTGTAACTGAAGAAACAACTTCCAAGTGTAGAAAGAAGTAATGGAAGGGAAAAGGAAAGGGAAAGGGAAAAGGAGGAATGTGTAGGTGCCACGAAGGCACAGGGAGAATGGACAGTTAGTCAGGTGCTCAAATAGTGACCATACCCGTGTCTACAAAAGTAAAGTCGACTGGTGTTAGTAAGTTTCCATGCTGGATGAAGAACACAGATAGAAGAAGATTATGAGTTACAAATCCAGAATTGATATCTAAGGAATAATGGAAGCAGAGACTAGGAAGTAGAAGAAGGAGAGCTGAAGACAAGTGTACATTAGTACCCAGCACAGAATCACAGAGCCCCAACTGCTCTTAGCAGTAGGAGCTGTTTGCAGGATGGAAACTTCTTTGGGAAACAAAGATGGGAAACCCGGTGTGCTACTGACACATTAGGGTTCCACCAGTTTCTGTCTGTGAAAATCTTTCTGTGAAACCGATCAGAAATCCAGCAGTTCTTCTTTTTGACAAACCCACCTTCACACTCTTAAAATTCAGACGGCGAAGTTTAATCTCAGGTGGACTTTTTAAGATGCTTAGAGTTCACATCTCTAACTTAAAATGAAAAGATGAAATCTTTTGTAGAGAACTTTAGATTGACTAAACTTCTTAATTATTGTCATTGGATTACTGCCACAAACTGTTTTGTGTTAAATAGTCTGGTGATGACAGAATAATGCAAAAATGTGAATTCTTGCATTTTCACCAATGTTTTCAAATGTCTCTTGGTGCAAGCAATTCTAACAATTAACAGAAATACCATGATGGGAGGTTCATCGCTTTGATAAGGACAGAGGTAGTAAAGATAATTCTCAAACTAGAGGGATTAGCAAGAGACGGCTGTTGTTACACAGTGTATTCCTCAAGGTCATTTAAATGACCTTGAGCAAGTTACATAACCCTCTAATCCTATTGCCTCCTCTATATGATGAGGGTAATCCCATCTGAAAAACTGTATTTGGGAGGATAAACTCTGAGAATAAATGTAATTAACATTTTGACACTTTATAATGATTTAAACAGCATTTCTGATGTATGCTGGCCCATCTTATCCTCATCACAGCCTGGTGAGGCTATTATGAGATACTCCTATTTTTCTCATGAATTAACTTTCCACAATCACATATTGGTAAAACAGCCATTCATTTACCATACATCACCCTCCCTCCATTGCAAATTATAGCTACTCTGTGTCAGCACTAGCAAATATAAAAATAATGAAACTAAAAGCCATGAGTGTTGAGTGTTTATGTTGTTGTAGAACTTCTATGTATTCACTTATGTGGAGCCACACTGAGGTGTGCACTTTGACTACCCCTCCCCCATTTTATAAATAGAGGAATATACAAAGGTGCAGGTGGACTACCAGTTTTAAGAGAGATTATATGCTGAAGGATGACGCCATCCTGTTTTTTATTTAATAAAGTACAGTGATCTGTAGACTCTCAAGTTCAGTGTAATTTCACTTAGTTCAAGACCACAAAACAACTCACTCCTTTACTTTATTTTTTTTTAAATTAAAGAGACATGTGTTCCAGAAATAAACCTTAAGGTCCTTTTTTTGTTCTTCCATCTACTTCCCAGACACACCCTTTCAAAGCCACCACTTTTCTTTTCTCAACAGAAAGTATATATTAAGGAAAAATAAGTTGTGTTCCTCTAATTCCTTGTCCTTATTTCCTTATTTTTACCTTAAAGAGAAACCAAACAAGAACAAAAACCCTACAAAATGTATTCGGACCTTCCTGGCAGGCTGGCTTCTCTGTAGTAGCTAGAGGAAAAGGAAGTTGATGGAGGAAGTTAGAATTTTTTTTAATTATTTTTTCCCCATTGACCATCTGTAAGCAAGTGGGTACAGTGGTGAGAATAGTTGGTACACTGATTGTTTACCAAATAAAAGTAATTGATGTTTACCTGAGGACAGGTAGAAACTTAAATCCAAAATATTTAGGAGACAAGTGAAAGGAGCCAAATAATTGTTTAAGGGAGAGTCAAAAGGAAAAGTTACTCAATTTTACTAGGTTGTAAACTTTTCAAATGGAAAATTGCTAATTTTTTTTTCTGTTCTACTTGCTACATTTTCCAGTTCACTGTATTTGCATTTTTGCCCCCCCTCCATCAACAAACCATCAGTGATTACATAAGTTCAATCAGTTTGAAATTCAATGTTTGAGACCAGAGGGCTTAAGAGTATTTCTTGCTACTTTTTCCGTCTATGTTCAGAACATTTAACTCACATATTAATCTCTGAGAAAAATGGTATGAACTAGTATGTATTTTATTAAATGTTCTTTCTTTTTAATTGAAAAAAACTGTATAGAGGTTGTACATAATAAAAATCTACAGTGTTATCTGCCAAGTTTTCATAATTAGACAAAAAATTACCAAAGTTTAAATGTATGTTATACTAAGAACAAACGTATTAGAGAGCTGTACATTTTTTTTTGCTGTTTAATGTGAAATTCAATATTTTCTTATAGAAACTGTCTTTTTTTCTATAGATACAGAGATAATGTAATGAAAAAAATCCAGAGAAATTCTAGTCATTTTTTTTCAAACCAAGCATACTGTGCTTCCATTTTTTTTCTCTCCTCAAACTTGTAAGCACTCATGTACATGCTACAAATCAATCAATCAATCAATCAGTTTAATCAACCCATCAATCTCTCTTGGAAAATTCTTGCCTTACTGGCCAGGCAAATAATCTGACTTCCCAAAATCAATCAACCTTAAAAAAACATTGCATATTATAACTGAGGGCTTAAACTCAAAGCGATGTTTGCTGCCACAGGCACAGCCCCAGTCCTAATAACACCTGGTTGTATTCCAACCCTGACCAATGTACCATTCCTTGCTATAGAGATATAAAATGGAGGGAGGTCTCCTTCTCTGATGAGTTTGTTTCCATGCATATTTTAACAAATGTATTTTCCATGGTATGAATAAATAACCACTGAACAACAGATGATGATACAACCTTCTTTTTTAGTTAATGCTTCCGGGTATTTTGGAGTTTAACAGTAATGGCTTTTGTCTTTTTAGCCATGTAACATGTGCCATGTTAGTTCTCATGGCTCATCTCTAATCTCCACAAGTACTCCACAAAGAAATTCAGAGGACTACTGGCAGCTGACTTGCATTCAAAGCACTTAGCCTGTTTGTGGCACAAGATAAGTGATTCAGTAAACTTTAGCTGCAATTATCCACCCTCATCTCTTTAATGGTCCCTAAGGGTGGACAGAGAAAGGAGGTATATTGTGTCATCAGTTCATTTTTTTGTCTTGTTGCTAAATTTTAAGTTTAAATCCCAAAGAATAAGCAAGCATGTCGAATGTTTGACTTTGTTCATGGCTATCAATAGAGCCTCGTGTCTCTCTACTTTATTAACATGGAACCAAATCATTCCATGAATATTGTACCTTTGCCAGTGTAATGATCCTCTAAGTCCCTCATAGTTCAGGAGTACAAGTCTGATCCAGAAGTGTCCTGAACTTGTAGTTTGGAATGAAAGCCAAAGCTCTTTGTGACAGGGATGTGATTCTGGATATTTGTAGAGGATTCTTCTGGTTGTTGGAGTGACTGAGAGGTGACAGTGAAAACTCATTGTGTGGGAACTAGAATGCTAGATTAAAAAGCACTGTAGGTTGGCTTCCGATATTTAGTGCACAATCCTTAAATAACAAATGGGGGAAGACCAAATTTCTTTTTAAAAAGATTTTTTAAGGCCAAAATCATGTATTTAACTTATTTAGTGAATATAATTTCAAAAGTCCTATGGAATGTGTAAGACTAAAGGCATGACTGTAGTTGTTTGTCTTGAACAACTGAACAACTCATGGGGGGGAAGGGAAAGGGAAAGGGGGGAGGGGGGAATGAGGGACCAGGTAACAAACAGTACAAGAAATGTATCCAATGCCTAATGTATGAAACTGTAACCTCTCTATAATTCAGTTTGATAATAAAAAAAATATATATATATAAAAATAAAGGCATGACTGGTATACCGACCCTATCTTACAGGCAGGACGCTGCCCCCACTAGCTTGTGTTCCACAATTTTAAGAGTTTAATTCTCAGGGTCTACAAATGCTAAAGTATGCTCTGTAATGTAACATTTTATGACATAAGGTGGCCATGCTATGTATTACCAATTAATGTACTTTTGGGTCCTGATAAAAGCCCTATCAAGGAGTCAAGATTTCTTACCAGATTATTTAAAAACAAACAACAGACATCAAACAACTGTAAAACATTTCAAATTTTTTTGCAGATACCTTGTTAAAATGTAGCCATTTGATAGAGCAGAAACTTTTAGTTTCACCAAATTCTTGCACTGGAAAGAAATATTATAAAGTAAATGTGCATTTAAACAATTTTATTTCGCCTCTAATGCTTTTATCCTAGTGTTAGAGATGCACTTGAGATGGAAGAGGCGTAAGAAAGTAGCAGCACCTTACTGTTGAGCACACTGCATTTATTTAGTGCTACTGACCAACTCAGTAGTAATCTTTGGACTTCGCTGCAAAGTTTTCTTTAGTTAAAGCACATTAAGAATGTTTGCTCAATTGCTTTGTAAAATGAAGCAGTAGTATTTTTTTATCCTATGATGAATATATAGTGTAATTTAAAAGGTTTTCCTACAAAATGAATTTATAATATTGCCTAAACTATCATGTATGGAAACAGAGGCGTTTTAAAGGTGGGAGAGAGTCTAAATTCTGTGTGGGTGTTTGTGTGTGTGTGTGTGTGTGTGTGTGTGTGTGTGTGTGTGCATGTGTGTACATTTAATGTTTGCCCACTGAGTTATTCCAAAGATGTGTTTCTCCTAAAATTGTCTGTCTTGCCTGTAGGAAACAGATAACTTGGCACTTACATAATGTACTTGATCATATTTCAAATTTATGTTTCCCACCTTTTACAACACAAGCACATTCAAGCCACTGGGAGTGCATGTATAGAAAATACCTCTTGAGGCTGACATATTAAGAGTTGGGGAGAGGCGGTATTTTACACTCAGTCTCAATGTAGTTGGGTTTTGAAGATGAGAGGAAGTTTGTTTTGTGTGGGTTTTTTGTTGTTTTGTTTTTTGTAAATCTAGGTACAACAATAAGGGCTTAGTTTTGGGGAGCTAAGGATAGGGAGGAAAAATGCTTGAAAAGTGATGTTTAGATGAAGAAAAAAAGATGGGTATTGGTCATATATAGTTCAGTTTTAACAGGAATTGGGCTTTTTTTTTACTTGCATGTATGTTCTGTGGTTAAATATGAAAGAGTTTTCCCAACTTTCCCCAGTACTAATTTTTAAGAAGTCTCCATAATCACAAAGTGGCATTACCCCTTTGTGTGAACCAAGAGGGGTAGATGATGCCATCCCTACAGTGACTTCTGGTTTCCTTGACTTTGACACAATTCACATTGGCTCACTGAATTTCTCATTGTACTGTATGTTATTGCCAAATATGAAACCATAATATGTAGTTAATGAAAAACGGAAGGCTGCAAATCATTTTGCATGAATAAAAGTCCATTAGGGCTAATGAAACTGACTTTTTTTTTCTTGTAGCCATTCTGGGTGAATGAAAATTATAATGACAAACTGATTCCCCATTTACTAGCTTTTGTGCAGTATTGTAAAGGTAGAGAAACAAAACATTAGCACATTGTGCGTGGCTTTTAAGGTTGCTTTTACCACCACTACATTAAAAGGACAGTATATACAGTGTATTGTAAATGCCAGCTCTTGCAAATTTGCAATACTTCAGTATGCTCAATTAACATTCTAAAGTATTAAAAATAAAAAGAAAACTACTAAATAAGCATTTATAGCAATACTACGAAATCTCCAATAATTGTTTTGACTGTTGCCTTTTGCTCTTTAGTGCAACTTTTCTGCATTGTAATTATTGTATTGCTTTGTATTTCATGTTTTTACACTTCATGACTTCAGAGTTAAGTACTTGTACACCAAGTATTGCAATCACCTTTCTCTTATTGTACATGCAATGTAACAACATACAGTTTTGGTGCTTAACAATATTCCTTTTTTTCTTTAATAAAGGATATTTATTTGAAAAAAATAAAAATAAATAAAAAGCACTGTAGGAGAGAGTAATAATTTACAAAATATTTCTTTGAGTTCTAGGTCACTTTTGAGTCTTTCCCAAGAAAGTCATATAAGTAAAAATTCAGGTTATAATTATCAGACCATAGAATTTAACTTCTACATTTGAGGAATGGAGTCACTATGTAAATCAAGAGAAGATTGTACTCCATGTGCCTTATGACTTTATTAAGAATTGTTTATAATTTTGGGAAATCATATTACCCAAGGCAAAACCAGGGTACTATTTGAATCACTAAGACCACACACTTCTATTGATCTGCAGTTACAGCTGTCATATGAAGTTATACAGTTTTATTAATGTATTATTTGTATTTAACTGTCCACTTGTGTAGCATTTGAAAATATCTTGTATTTACTACCTATTATAAACAGTGACATAATGATAAATTCTTTCTTCCCTTTGACAGTTGGTAATTTGTCTAAAATGTATTCTACAGTCTTCAGTTTACCTGTTTACGTTTTCAGACACAAAGCAAATCTGGCCTGTCATTTCTCACCAAATCATTTTTTTGTGGGGATTAGTTTTTGGAGGATGTGAGGAGATCCATACATATGCATGTGAGCATGCACATGCACACACACACAAACACACATGCTATTTATTTTCTAATGCCTATTAGAATGCCTACAATCTTTTTTCTTATAGCAAAGCTTATACATTATAAGAAGATATAAATAACCGATTTCCCTTCACATGAAAATCTATGCATTGTATGTATACATTCAACTTTAATAAGGCGTGTGAATAAGTTTGATTATCTAGATATTCTCATTTTGTTTTTTTATTTTTATTTATTTTTTTATTTTTGACCAGTCCTGGGGCTTGGACTCAGAACCTGAGCACTGTCCCTGGCTTCTTTTTGCTCAAGGCTAGCACTCTGCGACTTGAGCCACAGCGCCACTTCTGGCCATTTTCTGTATATGTGGTGCTGGGGAATCAAACCCAGGGCCTCATGTATAGGAGGCAAGCACTCTTGCCACTAGGCCATATCCCCAGCCCCAGATATTCTCATTTTGAAATAATGAAGAATATTATAAAGCGTAACAAATGGAGTCATATCTGATAGGGTTGAGAAATATAATTCTAAGCAAAACTATAGAAACTGCTTCTAACTTGCAATCCCTTAGATACTTATTCATTTTCTATTTATATAAGAATTTTCAGAGGTGATAATGTGTGGCTGGCATAAGTGTGATTTAGAGATGATCAATTTGGGCTCTAATTCAATGGAGGAAATAAATAATTTCTTTTTAAGATCTCTAAGAACCAGCAATAAGGAATTTACAGGGGTTAGCCTTTCTTTTATATTGCTCCAAATAGGGCTGTAGAATTGCTGTTTGTTCCTGCTGTTGTAAGCCTACCTTTCTTATATACTTTTGTGGAGTAAGTAGATCTTTAGGGGTAAATTGGATAGTCATTGTAGAAAACTGACAATAGACAATAGACTCCCTATCTCTTACATTGTACAAAAAGCAATTCCAAGTGGAATAAAGATCTTAACATAAGACCAAACTGTTAGAAGTAAAAATAGAGAGGCTTTTGGAAATATAGGCATAGGTAACACTTTCCGACTAGAACCCCCATTGCTTAGAAAATAAAGAACAAGTTGCGGGCTGGGAATATGGCCTAGTGGCAAGAGCGCTTGCCTCCTACACATGAAGCTCTCGGTTCTATTCCCCAGCACCACATATATGGAAAACGGCCAGGAGGGGCGCTGTGGCTCAAGTGGCAGAGTGCTAGCCTTGAGCGGGAAGAAGCCAGGGACAGTGCTCAGGCCCTGAGTCCAAGGCCCAGGACTGGCCAAAAAAAAAAAAAAAAGAACAAGTTGCATCCAATTAAAAAGCAAAGGAGGCAAGCATTTTAAGTGAAGTGACCCAGACCCAAAGAAATGTAAACCCTATGGTGTCCCTCATAGGGAATAGCTAGTACAGGAATAGGCTAGTCATGGTAGAAGACCAAAATACCCCAATAGCAACATCCATATGACCACATAAGAAGATGCCAAGTGACTCCACGATACGAAACTCCACGTTACAGAAACAAGAGTTATACCACTGTCATAATTATTCTCAACATACCATGTGAACTCATACTCCTTTTTTTCTCTTTTTCCTTGTCTATTTGTTTGACTGAGTGGTTTGTCTAGTTTTGTTTCTCTTGTACTCCCTTCCTGTGGCTGTACCCTTGTTACCACTGTATTACATCCGAATACCCTGGATATTGTCTATACTGTGGAAGGGAGAGGGGATACCAAAATCGAGAGACAAAGAACAAAAAGACAAACCATTCAAAAAGCAACACTTAGAAACCACTTGGTGTAAACCAACTGCACAACTGTTGGTGGGAGAGGGGAAGGGGGAGGTGGGAGGGGGGAAATGAGCGAGGAGGTAACAAGTAGAACAAGAAATGTATTCACTGCCTTTCATATGAACCTGTAACCTCTCTGTATCACACTTTGACAATAAAGAAAAAAAATAAAAAGCAAAGGACATAATTACCAAAATCAGAAGTAAACCTGTATCTTGTGAGAAAATTCTGTGCTGGTTATTCACCAAATTAATGATTACTAACCAAAACTACACAGAGTTCCAAAAATTAAACACTTAAAAACAAATAGCCTAATTAGTGAGTAGAAATGATTAATATATATATACATATATATTACGATCTAAAACTACAGAGTTCTTAAAATTAAGCACTAAAAAACAAGTTGCTAATTATTAAGTAGGAAAATGGGTAGACAATTCTCAGAAGCATAATGGATCAATAAAAATAATGAAATGTTTAACATCTTTACTCATAAGAGAAATGGAAACCAAATCATTTTTGACATTGTGTCTCACTCCAATCAGAATGGCAATCAAGAAAACAAGAACAAATGCTGGCAAGGATGTTATGAGGAAAATAGACCCTTATATTTTGTTGATCAGAATGTAAATGAGTAGAGAGAACTGTGGAAATTAATATGGTGGTTTCTTAAAAAACCTCAGATAGAACTACCTGTTATATTCCAAAGGAATATGAGTCAATATGTAGTCAAAAATACTTGTACATCTGTGTTTAAAGCAGCACTCTTCATATTAGCCAAGATAAGGAATCAGCCTAGGTGCCTATCGATCAGTCAGTGGATGAAGAAAATGTAGAGTATTAGTCAGCCATAACAAAGAATATTGTGTCATATGCAGGACAAGGGATGGAATGCATACATTCATTCAACTGTGTGCTAATTACTACACCAATCTGTGTTGGATTCTAGAAATGCCATTTATTACTTGAGTTCATAGGATAGCAGAAGAGACTAAACATTAGACAACCATTTAAAATATAGTGTCCTAAATTCTATCACAGCAAAAACAAGGTTATGTTTCTGTGCAGAAAGTTTCCCTTGTCCATTTGTGACAGCACAAAGGGCATTTTGTATACTTCTATTATTCCCATTGACTTCAGATTACAGCATTAAGCAGAGAGCCATTTTGCTGTTCTCCCTCTACATGCAACGAGACTTCATATAAATGAGACCCTCTTGTAATGAGGTCTCAATTGCACCTCAGATCATCTTGATGAGGTGTAAGATGAGGTCCCTTTATATCAAACTACAGGTCCTGAATATTCTGAGATATTTTTAAAGCATTATTTCATAAGGAAGTATAAAAGGGAAAAGAAGGAAAGAAGGAAGGAGGGAAGGGAGGAAGAGATAAGAGAAAAGGAGGGATGGACAAAAGAGGGAAGGGAGGAAAGTTATATCCTGCAAGGACTATACTAAAAATGTGTATGAAAACTTTTAACACATCAAGAGAAAGTAAAGTGTTGATATATAGACCCACATTTTCCCAACAGTTGTTGCAAAGCAGAGCCCTCTGAGACATCATAGAATCAAGAAAAAAATTGTAATATGACACTTGAAGTAACCAGCACATACAAAATGCCTATTTGGTTGATCATAACCATTTCATTATCTGAATTGCTAGCAAGCACTTCATCCCTAGTATGCTCAGAGAGTGTCTTAAGCATTAAGCTCCATTTAGTGAACAAGAGTCTCTTGAACTCATTGTTAACATCCTACAGAGATAGTTTCTGCTGCTTCAAAATCTTCAACTTCCTAAGCCTCTGGCCTCATCTCTTTTCCCTGCTCTACCCGATGCTATCGTAAGCAAAACAATAGCTTCCTCGCAGCGGATATTTAAAGGTCCAGGATTAATATGTCTTCATTCAGTGAGATCCACAGCTATTTTCCTGTTCACTTTACCCTGTCTAGTATACTATGTGCCTGACTCTCTAGTTTAACCTTGAATTGTTACTTTGATTCACAAACTGGGTGCTCTAACAAACCATCACACTGTTGTGCCCCAAGAGAGGTGGCTGAGCCAATGGCAGAAAGGGACCAGTTGTACTCATTTTTGGAAAGATCTTTTCATGAGCTAAGGTTGTGGCTTAGTCATGGGCTCAGTCTCACAGTTACAAATAAAATGATGTGGATTCTAGATGTCAGTTCTTTAGATTTCATGCCTCTACAGCCATGCTGCAGTGGGCAAGCCTTTTAGTTTGGGAAAAATGAGAAAATTGGTGTGATCTGCTCTGTCGGTGAGAGTGGAGCATAAATAATGTACGCAAAGTGCTTAGAATAGTGTCTGACACACAGTAAGTTCTCAGGAAATGTTAACTATTCTTATTATTCAGTGAGGCGCAGGATAGCCATCTGTCACCCATAAAGAGCTCTTATATAAATATCTGTTAACCTAACCACATATAAATATATAGGCCATCCCTCTTCTGTTTTTTTTTTCAAATACTCCAACTTTGTACCATATACTTGAGTCAAGATACAACAGGATTGCTGCTTAACTCTACATCTCATGAGCTGTATAACCTTTGTTTATCCATCCCATTCCCTCAGGCAGTGGTGTTGGGCAACAGAGGGGTTTGGGGAAATGCCATCAAAATGTTCTCTATATTCATGGAGCTTAAATCGACTTTTTAATTTTTTTGAAGCCTCAATGTACTTTGCTGTGAAATGAAGATAATGTGACTTCATCAAGGTCTTGGGAGAATTAAACGTGTTAAACTTGTAAAGGTCCTGGCACAGAGCAAAGAACACTAAACAAATACTACTTCCCTTCAATTTTCTCCCTAAAAGATGCCTTCCTCAGGCTCTTGCTCACATGTTCCTGTTGATGCAAGTTTGATTCTGCTTAAAACACATTTAATGTGTGAGCTAGGAAATACTTTATGAAAGTGATGTTAGAACCTGAGTTTCCATGAAACCCACCTTAAGGCAAAAATAGCAGTAGCAGTATTTTATGCTATGTAAAGCACGACTTGGATGTTTATTTTCTGTTCCCACCTCACTGAAATCATACTTCTAGTATAGGAATTCTGTATGTGTCTATACATTTCAGGTGGAGGCTTTATTTCCTCAGTACTCAACAGTGCAGGATAAAAAAAAAAAAGAAAAAAAACTTCTGTCTCCTTGGAGGTTCTCAGAGCATATGTAATCCAGTCCTGGGTCTACTGCTGATGTTCTTACCTAAGTGTCTCTGGGAGCTGTCCACTTTCCTCATCTTGACTTTAACTAAGCTGACATGAGATCTCTTGGCTGGCCTAACACTCCACACAGTCACTTACCTTGCATATTCTCTAGAAGCCTTTAGATTTTCTCTACACAGAAACTGGAGTGGGGCCATCACACCTCTGTGTATAAAACATACTGATATTCCCATTGTGCTTAGGCTAAAAAGCCCTCATTCAGACTTAGTAAGGCTCTCCATGGACTATCTAATAAGAATATAATAGGAGCCATGTATGGAACTTTACATTTTCTAGGAACTACCTTTAAAAATATAAGCGTATAACATTGAATTTGTAATTTGTTTTTATAAACACAGTGTATCCAATCTATTAGTCCAACATAATCAACAGGTAATCACTAAATTGCTAATCAGAGTTATTTTCTTATAGATTCTTCAAAAGAAAGTGTATATTTCTACACAATGGAATTTTATGCCTCTATCAGAAAGAATGACATTGCCCCATTTGTAAGGAAATGGAAGGACTTGGAAAAAATTATACTAAGTGAAGTGAGCCAGACCCAAAGAAACATGGACTCTATGGTCTCCCTTATTGGGAATAATTAGCACAGGTTTAGGCAAGTCACAGCAGAGGATCACAAGAGCCCAATAGCTATACCCTTATGATCACATAAGATGATACTAAGTGAAATGAACTCCATTTTAAGGAAATGATTGTTATATGAGAGTTGTAACCACTTTCAACATCCCATGTGTATCTGTAGTTTCTACTATTGATGATGTTCGTGTATCACCTTCTTGTGATTGTATCTACACTATCTCTGTAATCTTATCTGAGTGTATGGGAAACAGTGTGTACTGGTATTAGAATTAGGAAATTCAAAGGGAATACCAAAATTGAGAGACAAAGGGTAAAATAGGAGAAACAACAACAAAAGCAATACTTGCAAAACTCTTTGGTGTAAGTGAACTGAACACCTCAGGGGGGAAAAGGGGGAGGGGGGAAGGGGGTATGAGGGACAAGGTAACAAACAGTACAAGAAATGTATCCAATGCCTAACGTATGAAACTGTAACCTCTCTGTACATCAGTTTTATAATAAAAACTTAAAAAAAAAGAAAGTGTATATTTCAAAATTATGACCAATTTCATTTTGAGCTGGTTTATAATTCAACTAACACTGCTATCAATGAAGTAGGCATTCCCCATCAACCTTGAGCGTCAATGTCAGGTCTGTCCTGCCTCCTCACAGCTTTACAATCACATTGATTTTCTTTACTTTCCATTCCTCCTAAACCCTGCCTGGGCTTTCTTCTGTCCTAAAGCCATTCCATACCCATCCATCATCACCTTTTAACCCAGCATTTTTTCCTTTATCTCTTAGACAAATAGTGCCACTTGTAAGTAAAGCCTTTCCTGTGCCCTGTCTTTGTCTGGATGCTTTGTCAAGCTTATAGAAGCATGCCCCTCCCTTAGAGTCTGAACTTCAATATGTCATTATAAATTTATTAGTGTAGTTACTGTATCAGCTTCTGGCTGCCTAACAAAGAAAATCCTGAAAGTAGGGTCAACTCTGGTGCACATTGGGGTCAATCTTATGTTCCTACATAGCACAAGACCAGGGCCATTGTAAGAATTCTGTTGCCTGAACCAAATGGTTATTTCATAAAATAATTCAGTTGATCTTCAGTTTGAATTTTACAAAATAAAAAGAATAAATACAGTGAAATAGGGCCAGGTCTTAAATGGGATTTTCCTGCTTGAGTTCCCTTGTTCTTTCTTTGATGCTTCAATGAGGAAGAAAATCAGAACTTGGGAAATTTCTGATATATGTATTTCCTTTAGTAAAAGTATACTGCTGGGTTTTTTTTTGTTGTTTTTTTTTTAGCTGTCCGGATGTCTATGAAAGTATACTGTATAAACGCTATAGATACCTCTATGAGCCCAATTTTTTTTAAGGATCCATTTAAATTTAGGTACAAGGTGCTAAGTTCTTCTTTTTTAATGCTCTGCCCAGATATTAATTTTAAAAATTATAGACATTTTAAGAAATTTTTAAAAGAAACCTACAGACACAAAAATTTACTGCCATGAATAATGAATGAATGGATGGATGAATTCTTTCTCGGCCCTCCTCCAGTTTCCTCATTCATAACAGGGATGAAGGCTAGACTCCACTAGCCTGTTTTGGTTTTCATTCTTTTTCTGGTTCACTTGCATATGTTGTTTACTGTTCATGAAGAAAAATAATGGGATGCATTTCCTTTTATACACACACATCAGGATTATATATCTGGCAGCAGCGAGGAACCATGCAACTGCAAAACAAAGATCTATCTTCTTAGTAGCTTTAAAATGCTCTGTGGTTGGGAGGCAAAGGAGAGGAGGAAAGAGACTGGACCAATAAGTGGACTTTTCCTTAAGAAGCCGATGTGCACCATACAAATGCCAGCCAAACCCCTGGCCCTTGAGATTATTTGGCTAGCACCCCATCATGACAACTCGGCATTGTGTATACTGCTTACTAATGCAAAAAAGGTTACTTCTCTTCTATAGTAAGGGCAGAAGTATTGTTATTTATGTCTTTCTTAATGTAGATTTATGTATTTTTTAGAATACTATTCTTGAGAGTATCTGCTTATAAAAGTATACTTCCCGGCTCCAGTGAATTAGGAAGTTACTTTTATGAGCCTCTCACTTCAAATTCCTCATATTCATAAAACTTCTCATTGCTAGGTTGTATAGGCATAACTGGAATACTCAGTGTGGTGATTGTCATTATTTTCTGAGTACTTTTTGAGTATCATTGTTTACAACAATGGACAAGATGATTGGTGACAAGAAGCAGAGAAGACATGGCATTTACCATAGGTTTTTATGCTTGTGGTTTAAGGAGATGTACGGTTTGTTTTTCTGTAATTGAGCTAGAAACATGACTACTCTTGCCTGACATTGCTTCTTGTCTGTTAACAAGGTATGTTGAAGGTGTTAAGCAGTGAGAGCAGACAGCCCAAAAAGGAAGTGCTTCAAGCACAGTACAATGTAACTGTGTCTCTCTCTCTCAGCACTCATTGTATCTTGCTTCACCTTTGAGCCATTCTTCTCTTTACAGGATCATGACCAAGTATGAGACCCGAATCAGAGCCTTTAATAGTACCCAGATTCTCTTTGAAAAATGTACACTTGACTATGTTCTCATGATCCCAAAATAACTTAGATATCAATTCAGCTTTTATAAAGGCAGCATAGTGCATTTGAAAATGATAAGTAGCTTAGAATACTGAACTAAAATTGACGTGGTCTTTGAGAACAGGAAATGTTTCTTCATACACTGATTTAATGAGTCTGAATCTGAATCCAAAAGAAAGAAAAAAATAAAGAAATCTGAATCCTTTTCTATGGATTAGTTGCTGCAACAGATGCTAAAGAGATGGAAATTAAAGAGTTGGAGGCTTTAATCAAGGATCAATTGGGGGTGTCTAAAGGAGGGAAGAAGGCATGTGGTATATGAATGAAGTGTAGTTTATCTATAGACATATGAGATCTTTGGGACTGGGGATGGATGGGTGGAATATACATTCCAGACAGAGGTGAAGGGAAGCTCAGGAAGGCTTTCTGGAAGAGTGAAGCATGGCAGAGCATCAGACAAAATGTGCACAGCCATCAATATCTTTGTGCCTCTCACCCGCAGCTGTGTGCCTGGTGTACTGAAGGCACAATGCCTGTTTGTGACTAAATTCGAGAAAGCGCAAAGCGGAGCATCAGTCTTTTTCACCAAATGCCACTTTGTAGATCTATAGAATCTAATGAAATGTTAATAACCTAGTAATATCGACAGATCAGAATCTGCTGTTACAAAATGGCATAAGATTCAAGAAAAGCAAATCCAAAGAAGCACAATTATTGAGACTGCTGGTTCAGTCTATGCTGATGTTTAGATAGAACAATCAAGAGATGTTTATTTGTACACATACCAAAACTAAAGTAAGCACAATTCTAGCTCAGCTCACTTCAGTGACCTGGCCCTTTGGTAAACCCTTATGGATCCAAATGCTCAGGACAGCCAATCAGATGGTAGGTGCTGTGTCTGTGGGAAGAATGGAAATTAGTGCAAAGAAATGGATGGTGTGTCCTGAGAGAACGCCTGCATCTTTCTCAGGCTGTTTCCCTTGGCATCATAGAATTGTCCTTGATAGTACCATTTCGATGGACCAAGAAATCCACCAGCTGGACCAAGAAAGCCACTAGCTGAACCAAAACCAAGACCTCTTGAATGTCATCCTCAGCATGGCCCACCTCCTAGGCCAAAGCAAATATGGACAGTGGTCTTAGATATCCCTTCCCCCTAGAGACCAGCAGGCTGAACTAAGAATATAATAGGGGTTGTCAGCTTTTTACTTCCTCTGGTTCACCTACGAGATGCTTTCTCTCCTTTATCAGTATGATCTATTATTACCACAATGCTGGACCCTTGACTGCTTTGGAGTGAGGGGAGAAAAGGAACCTGATGCCTAATTATAGTGGAAGGCATGGATGAGTTGTTCCTCCTGATAAAGGCTTTGAGAGTTCTTAAAATACTAGAGCTTATCTTTGTTTAATCCAGTACTTTACGTTCATATTAGCAAACCAAAACACTTTTCTCAAGAAGTACTGATATTAGTCATCAGCAAAAAATTTTATTACGTCTACAATTTCTCTGTGCCATGCTCAGCAGAAAAGTTTCTAAGAATATTTCTACAGAAAATCTTACATGGAAGGTGTATGCCGTTGGAGTCTTCAGTATTCCACATGTTGATACAAAGTAAACACTAACACTTTTATACAGTGCGATGTTTAGCAGACTCAGAACCACATTGATGATCACTATCAGGACTTCTTGATACACACACCCTCTCTGGCCCCCTCTCTCTCTGCTCCGTTTCTCTCTCATTTTTTGAGATGTGCACCACTTACTGGATTGTGAATATCACATATTAGGAGGAGAAACAAATCATCCAAGGTATATCCCATATAACACAAGATATAAATTTACAGAATGGGCAGTCTCTCTTTACTATTCTCTGGAGAGCCATTTTCACACACTTTACTCAGCTTCTGCAAAACTTGTAACCAATAACCATGAGAAGTATGGAGCTTTCTTAGTTACTTTTCTGGCACATCTGTCACATCTATCCCCATTCATTTTCAGAACATGTGTAAGCATCTTTGTCCTTGTACAAAGCTGATGGGTATGTTGATGAATAGGCTGCTCGCAGAGTGTGACTTGAAGGTTAAGGCCATAGTGCTTTTGATGACAAAAATGCCTCTGCCAAAGGCAGAAATTTAAGAGTAAATACAAATGGCACTCAACATATGACAAACTCACAATAATGTCCACTCAAATTGCAGTGAGAACCATTTCTCATTCACCCAACAGCTTGATATCTCTCTCTGTTTGAGAGGTGGGAGAAAACAAACTCTCTCATACAACCCTAGGGGTTGTAAAGAGCAGTAAAACCCTTCTGGAGGGAGATCTGAGCCTATTCAGTAGGACTACAGGTTCATTTATCTAGCAACTCCTTTTCTGGGACTCTGACCTGTAAAAACTTCTGCATGCTAATGAAATAAATGACTTGTGCACCATTATTTAATTTTTCATTGTTTTTAATTGCCCCACCACATATGAACTGGTTGCTTTGTGAGGGAGATGACATGCATATTAAATACCTACTTGCCATTTCCTTCACAAAGTCAAGAAAAGAGTTCACAATGATGAGGTCATTGCTTCTATTTTGATGCCTCCCTTCCCTCAAAAGGTGTGCAGATGGTGGTGTAGTGCCTGTGCTGGAGCCATTTACCACCATCAGAGACGTATGGATTAGGAAATGGAAAATGGCACTAGAGTTTCCCAGAAGGGGCCTTTGGAAAAGCCAGTGGGGAGTCAGGAGGGTAGTGGTAAGGGAGAATGCTACATTTGTGTTCATACCTTTTAGTTGTCTCATAATCCTCAGGCCTAGAGTTATAACAAGATCACAGTTTGTTATGGCTAGAGATTCTTCTGATTCTTCTCAATTTTCAGAACAAGGAGTGTTCTCTAACTCATACTAAATCTTGAAGTTAGTAAAAGACTTACCTGACAATCCTTGATGTTAGTGATGTCATAGGGAGGCTGGGAAGGAAGGAGGTAAAGATGGAAACTGTTTAATAATGGATTAAGGCTGTTTTCCTGAATGAAAGCCTATGAAGCATAGGAAAGAACCACAGATGAGGACAGGCTTTTGAGACTGAGCGACTTGAGATGGGACTGGGGTCATGGGCATAAGCAGATGTAGAAGGAATGCTCTCTTCACTTCATTTTTCTCTATCTGTCAAGAGTTGGCCCCTAAGGAAACTCACAGACACAGCTATATGACAGAAAGCACAAATATTGGAAAGGGAAATTTTTGACAGACAAGACAAAGTTCCTGAGAGAGTCCTCATCAAAAAGAAAAAAAAAATAACCTTTAAGCCAGTTCTGAAAACAACCTACTCTCTTCTTCTTCAAATAATTTCATGGGTGATATCTGGAAATCATAGTTGAAGAAGGAGTGAGCCAGAAGAGAACACAGAAGTGTGGCTTTAGGACCTCACCGTCGGGAAGTAAAAGATAAGGCCTTAAAAATAAAGCAGAGATGGGGCATTTCTATTAACGAACTTTATACCTAGTTTCTTATACTTAGACTAAGTAAGCCACAAGGCTCTCACTTGACGTAGACTTGTGTGAAAATGGGGACCTGCATACCTGGATCCAACAGACAGACCTAGGTTTGTATTTTTAATAACATAATTTTGGTGTTCATATAAAGCAGCCTTCCACTTCCTAAGGCAGCCTAATAGCATGAACACATTCATTTTCCTGCAGCTAAAATGTGACTGAATCCGTATTATTTTTCAAAAGTTGCTGATGAGTCCAAATTTTGGCGGCTTACAGCCCAAGTACCCATAGAACTTACCTTAAAAGGTCATTTGAGCCATTCTTTATCCAAAGCCCAAAATTACATCATGAGTTTTAGAGACTGAGGATGTGTGTTGTGTTCTTTCTAATCTCTAGGAAATTAAATTCCACACCCATTTTTGGTAATGAGTTGTGATGACTCATGGGCTTCTTGGAATTCCCAAATGTTCTATAGAAAGAGAACTCAACCATCATTTGGGTAAATCCTAGAAGCTCCATTCCCTGATGGGTGGACTCACATGGCAAAGCATGAGGAAGCCTTTGTGGAACAGCATTTCAAAGATAAAGTCCTTTCCTGGGTTAAACTTAACTTCTGGTACTTTAATTCCCTAAATGAGCAGTTGTTCTTAAATTGAATTTTCTTGTATGATGCTCTGTATTCAAATTTCAATACATGTACAGATTTCTTTTCTGTGAAATTCTGAGTAAATTTAAAAGAATAACCCACAACAAACAGTGTAAATACAACTCTTTTATCTACTTACATCAACTCAATGAACAACTTATCATAATTGCTATTTATAGTTATCAGTTAGATGGACTTCAACAATGTATGCTTTAAAACCTTTTTTTTACCTTTTATGATGTTAGCTCTTTGCCTCTTTTGGATAAACTTCATGAATTATTTATGAACACATTTATACCTTATTTTACAAGATGTGTGGGAATGTCCAGAAAGGACTCATCGGACTTCTTGATTTGAATCTATTATAAATAGGATTGTGTTCTGGTAAGTTACTATTATAATAACTCTTTCAACTTTCTCCACAACCTGGAATATTCAGAGTTAGCTTTAATCCACTGATCCTAATATGTGGAGCTCTCCCTCCTCCCATCCTCATTTTTCTTTCATTTAAATGAGAAAGGGGAACCAACAGTATCTCTCCCATAGTTGAATTTCGGATGCTTTGATTGTCATGTTTCTTCTGATAGGTGCTATGTTTTGTTTCAAGGTATTTGCTGTAATAAAATGATGTTGTCTGTAGTATTTAAGAAGGAAAGGATAAGTTTTTAAAAATTCAAGCAATTCCATTTGACTGAAAAAATGAACAGTTTACTCTTAAAGAATAAGGAAGGGACAGATTTTAGTGTCTATGAATCCTACTTTGTGGGTGCTTATGCTGTTCCCATGGTAACTGAGTGCAATATTTTTCTATCCTTTTGTTGAATACAGACCTATCCAAATGTAATGTATTGCTATAAGCAGAGACTATATTTGGAATTTAGGGCACTCCAGTAAGGTTGCAGCAACTAAGTAAGTCACCATAGATGTGGAAGTGGTATGATAAACCTCTGTGACCAATACATTTGTCCTACCTTCCTTCAGGATTTCCCATTCTATACATTATCTTCAATCACCATCATTTATGCTCATTCTTCACCAGGGAGCTAGAGAATTGACAGGTGAGACAATCAAGGATCATATATCATCTCTTCATAATTTAGTCACTCAATGAGAGTTTGGATATCTGTTCTGGGCAGAAGTAAAATTCAGATTTATTCTCTTATCTACCTAGATAACACATGGATCCTGATATAATTAACTAACAAGAATGTTATAAACTCTGTTACAAAGTACAGTGTGAAATCCCATTCACAGATTGTTTAAATTTTCATACTGTAATAAATATTATTACAATAAAACTCAATCCTATGTGATAATATGTATTATATTATATGTAATAATACAATAATACTCAATCCTGTGGAACAAGGGCATTGGTTGGAAGGGGTTCCTTAGGCCTACATTACCATTCAGCTTTATCACACATTTGCCTATGCATGTTGACAGATTACATTATCTCATAAACTCAAATTTTATTGTCTAGAAAGTGGTCAGAGAAATAATATCTTGTTTGGGATGACTTGAGGAATAGAGATATTTGCTATAAACTAGCTACAAGCCATCCTGGCTCATTATGCATACTCTAAAAATGATAGCTCGTACTCCACAGATTACTGAAATACTAGTTGTTTTGTGTGACTTCATCAATTATAACATCTTTAAGCTCTGCAAATAAGATGCATTTTTGCTTAAACAATACATATGGTGAATGATTGTTATGCATATTTACATGTAGAGTACACCTACAGCCATGCCTTTTATTTATTTGCTGGCGAGTATGCATGGGGTGGTCGTGTTGAGGGAGGGGGCTCTTGTAAACACATACATGCATATTAAAAATAGACGACATTATTGCTTCAAGAGAATTTAAGATTACTTGGATAACATGGATTTTAAACTCTTCTGAACATGGTGTGTGCAGTATAAACACAAATATTACAGTGAGAGGGGGAAAAAGTAAAATTAACCAATGAAAAATGGTGGCAAAGCTATAGATTGAAGAAAAATATGTGGTTTAGAACATAGCCCAGAATTCTAACCTCATGATCTCCATCTATCTCCTCATGATCTCTAACCTTAATGATCTCCAGAAGCTATGTTCATTATTTTGGTGTTCTATGTTAATATATATTTGGTGTTCTATGTTAATAGCAGTATCGACTGCTATTAATATTCACCTCAGCGAAAAGATGAGAGTAACCTAATTCATATTTTATCTCATATTTTTTCTCCCTCTTCCTTTGAGCTATTTTGATTTGTACATTAAGGTCTTGAGAAACACATAATTCTGATATTGAAAATATGACAATATTTGTCTTTTCTAAAAGACCCATCTCTAATAATTCTAATCATATCCCCAACCCTAGCCCAACCCAATTTCTAAGATAGTGACCAGGGAGAATGGCATATTGTTTGATAGAAATGCCTTCTATCTGCAGGATTTTTCTTGTACACAAACCTTTTCGTCTTCTTGAAGTTAATGATTTCAAAACTGGAAGAAACATTTTTTTAAATTAAATGCACTAGTTTGAATTTGGGGTCCTCAGCAATAGTTGGGTACTTTGAAGAAATAGAAGGGCTATTATTTTCCTTTTGTAATCTCAATTATCTCCTGTAGAAATTCTCAAGTCCAATAAAACACTGAACTGTAAGGAGCTCACACCGTCACTTTAGAGGAGGTAGTTGTTGCCTCAGAGAGATTAGAAAACTTGGTCTGCAGATTTCTGCTGATGGGAATCTAGCTAGAATTCAGAACACCTCATGTGCACTTAAGCCTTTTTCTACCCACCACATTGTCTTTCTGCCACCTTATCTTGCTTTTGGTGATGTCTTTAAATTATATTTGTTTCCCCTCTCCCTTTCTCACTTGTTTTTGCCACAAAGGCCATCCTGGTCTCTGAAAAGGCCAGGCTCATTTCTGCCTCTGGCCTTTTGCATCACTTACTCCTGTTAAATTCTTCAGATAGTTTCACATTTCATTCATCTTCCTGCTTAAATATCAAAGTGACCTTCACTGCTCATTAAGTTAAAACATTACATTCTCCATAGTCCATTTTCTATTCTCATTACATACTTTTTCCTCTTCCTCCATTTCCTCCTCTTTCTTCTCCTCGTCCCTCTTCTCCAATCTCCCTGCCTCTCCTCTCTCCTCTCCCCTACATGGGTTCACTGTCTTCTTCTGTGAAGTTATTCTGTGGGATCAGAAAATCTGTCTTGTCCGTTGGCTATATAATATGTGTAACAGTTTCTGACATATTGTGAGCATTCTAAAAAGAAAAAAAAAGTAAGGAAACCCACAGAAGTGTTTAGTGAATGAGTCAATGAATGAACCAGTCTTTTAAAGCAAAAGTTGCCATATTTCAAATAGCTGGTAACTAGCAAAGTCAGCATTTGAATCTAGCCTACCCAACTGTCTTTGTAAAATGCTATCTACTATCTTGGTGCTGTGGATGTGTTTCTGTTGCATGCTATACTTTGATGTACATACAAAAGGGGATGTGGGAAACAGAAAATGAAACGTTTATTTTCATCCCTAGCTTGCTTGTATGTGAGATGATTACTCAGGGGAATAAAAATCAGACAAACTTAGCGGAACACAGACAGATGCTCTTTGAAAATATGCTCAGATTATTGCACAACTTAAAATGATTCCAAACTTGAAAGACCATGGAAGTACACAATGCTTTTTTCTTCCTTTAGTTTATTCTCTGTAAATTTTGGTGCCTTAACACTGGGTACAGACAAAACAATTTAGCCATGCAGGTCATTCTTCTCTGTTTGGCCCCCAGACTTTTTCCCCTCTCCCTGCTTTCCTGTATTCTACATTCCATTTGGGGGACTGTACTTGAAAAGCTAGACTTGTAAATTCCATCCAAGAAAATGTTCTTATGGAATAGAGTAAAACATTGACTCAAGCTTGCTTACCTCCCAGGAAGGGTCAAAATAAGTTTGAAGAATGCCTGCAACTGGTGGCTCACACCTGTAAAACCTAGCTACTCAGGAGGCTGAGATCTGAGGATCATGATTCAAAGCCAGCCCGGGGAAAGAAAGTCTGTGAGACTCTTATCTCCAATTAACCACCAGAAAACCAGAAGTGGCTCAAGTGGTAGAGCTCTGGCCCTAAGCGGAAAAGCTCAGAGACAATGCCCAGGCCCAGAGTTCAAGCCCCATGGCTGACAAAATAAAAAGTAGTCTGCAGGCAGCCATATCCTCAGAGGAATGGTGCTGTGTTCATAAAGCAGTGCTCTGTACAACACTGAGCCTTGGGCCACCCATCCAGAAATTCTTTTTGCTGAAGTCTGTGGTCGACAACTGTAAACAACAGAATGATAAACTTGGGAAAGGGAATACTCAGCTCTCTTGTCACTCACCTGATTCACAGGTTCCAGAGTATAGTAAGAGACACTAACACAACTCAGATGTAGAGATGGAGGGCCAAACTGCCTGAGTCATTAACTGATTTGGAATTCAGTTCTGAACAATACAGTTGCAGAACTACATCAGCCTCACAGATTTCCAAATGCAGATTTTCTGATCATGCTAAAGCATCTTGACTGAGAGAGACACTTAAATGCAGAGTTCTTTCTTTTTCTTTTCCTTTTTTAAAAAATTCACTGATGGACATCACTGTAAATCAGCTGTCTTGTCCTTTTCAGAATTGAGAGCTAGCATCTTTTATGTTCTTAACAGAGTGAAACATTTTTTCTCTTGACATTCTCCTTGGACTCTTTTACTTACATGAATCTTAATTAGGAGATAAAATATGTTTTACAGATGTATAATTTATGATGCACCTTTAATATTTTACATGGACACTTATTAAACACACATGCTACTGATGAGGTAGGTGTGGGAGAGGAGGTAAGGGGTCAGAAAAGAGAACATTAAGACCCAAAGTGGAAATGTCTCTCTGTGCACGGTGACCAAAGGAGATGCAGTATAACACATCTGTCCTTCACTTCCATCGTTACAGAACCCGAGCAATCCAGGTTTACCAATGAGAGCTTCCAAACTGTAGGGGCACAAACAGGATTTGTAAAGTGAGGGGGGACAGCCTGTTAGCATACTCAGCAGGGATTATTCAAAGGAAATAAGGAACATAGCTTGAAATTCCATGGCCTGGAATGGAACATCCTTTCTCTTTTTGAAAATGAACATGCAAATAAAAGACCAAATATGGCTCCTAGAGTTCCCAAGAGTTTATTCCTCCTGACTTGGGTTTTGTTTGAAATGTGGATGTCAGGGGAGACAGATGCCTTACTAGTTCGAGCATCAGGTTGAATTATTCTTGGGGTCAATCAGTCTGAAATTTTGTCCTAGTACATACCTAACCAAAAACTATGAATAAATGCTTTCTGGAAAAACCTGACCTCACCATTTTAAACCTGCATGCATAAGGCACTATACCTGGGCAGTGTCCCTTTCAGTATTTAAATATTGTTTTATGAAACTGGTTATTCTCAGCAGATGCTTGTGTGAATTTCTCCCAGGCATTTTTTCTCTCTAATAGTTTATATTACAATAAATAGTGGATCTGAATGTCTTATTCAAGGATGAACCTTCTAAGAGCCAAAACCACTGTTGCATGGAGTGAACTGGTATCTTATTCCTTTCAGTCCATGTCTGTGGGGTCAGGGAGAGGGTTGGATATAAAATCTACAAATCTGGACTGATTTCCCCTCATATATACATTGGCATAGAATCAGTCCTCAACACTGTAAAAAAAAATTGTGAGTTAATCCCCAAATATTTTGTGGAATCAGCAGAGCCTGTTTCATAAAATTGTCACAGGAGATAGAAATTGCTTTATACTGGAAGCTTCCCTTTACCATCTCTCCCTTTGTTTTCCTGAAATATCTTTGATAGAGCCACTGCACATATACCTTTCCCCAGCTTAAGACAGTGAACTCTCTGGGGCCTGCATCTCTGCACCCTACCCCAGTGCTGGCATGTCACTGACATTCATAAGGATGCTGAGAGGTGATAGACATAAGAAGATGGTATGGAAAGGATACCGGAAATACATAATTAAACAGAATTCTTTAGCGTCTACACTATGCAGTTCTTGCCTTCCTTTTTAACCAGGTGTTCTCCAAGTTTGTGTTGAAATACTTCTCACTTTCTTTTTTTGTAGAGTGTGTCTTTCAGAGAAAGAAATAAAATTTCCTTAGACCAATATCTGCATAGTTTTCATAATTAAAATGTTGTCTCAAAGGTTCAACCTCATGGAGTAATTTGGGAGTATGACTGGAACCATGCATACTACTGTTATTGTTAATCTCGGTGGACATGTTTATAGCATTTACTGAATTTTGTTGTTGTTGTTTTGTTTTTGTTGGTCATGGGGCTTGAACTCAGGGCCTGGGTGCTGTCCCTGAGCTCTTCAGCTCAAGGCTAGTGCTCTACCACTTGAGACACAGCTCCACTTCTGCATTTACTGAATTTTAAGTTGATTTGCCTATTTAGTACAGAGTCAAAGTTCCTGAATACACAATTATAGTTCAGTTTTGTTCATATTAGCAATTGATCTGTAAATCTCTTGAGTATACTAAAAACTCAGTGGTCTCCTTCATTTAAGGTGTGACGTTCAAGTTGATGGCACTATACCTTGAAGTTCGTTCTATGAGATTTTGGTACTGTCCAGTGTAACCATAGCAGTGCTGTTAGTTAAAAACATCAACTTCTTAAATGATCTTTCCAATTGACCTGTCACTATAACCTATATAACATTCTATTGCCCCTCAGGAGATATAAAGAAATAAATTTAGTTTCAATATTTTTACCTAAAATTCCCACCTGCCCATACCTTCATCACTTCCATTTTCATTCCTTTTTGTTTTTTTTTTCATTTAATATTTATGTTTATAATATAGTGCATCCCAATATTTTTCATGTTCTCAAACATTTTGAGTCAAAGATATGTGCAAGTACTGCAGCATTTTATTGAATTTCTGTAGTATGTTTGGTACTACCTTAGGGCTTATCAGGACATTTATAGAAGCAGAAAATCCAATTACCGAAGACAATTGCAATGTAATCTCAAGCAAGAATCACCATTAGTAGTTTTACTGAATTTCATCGTATAGAAATTTGTCTCTTTGTTATTGTTGTTGTTGAATTCAGAGCTTCCTTTCCCTTCTGCCTCCCACTTCCCTTCCTTTTTCTCCTTAGCTCTTCATTCCCCTTTCCTTCTTTTCTTTTTCACTTGTTTTATTCTGTTCCACTCTGAAACACGTGCTGGGCAGGCACTCTACCATTTGAGCCACTACATACCCATCCTCTGGTTATGATTATTTTTAAGATAGGGTCTTTGTTTTTGTTTTTAACTCACTGGCCTGGACAGTGTTCTTTCTATTTATGTTTCTCTGACATATCTGGGATTACAGACACACACTAACACAGCAAGCTTTTTCTGTTGAGATGAGAGCCTCACAAACTCTTTCACCCCTTTAGTTGTCAGAATTACTCTAAGCGCCATCTGTCTTATTATGACTTATTGATGACAAATGTGATTACAATCCTGTTGGCTTGTGCTTGGAAGTCATTTAGTTCTGTATCTAGTGCTTTCTGTAGTATCTGGTGACATATGATGAAGTTTGCAGAAAAGTAATAGAATCAAAGTTACTGGACCAGAGGCTTCTGTTCAATGCTGCATTTTATTTCAGAATAATCTAGTGCAGGGATCTCGGAATAGAACATACATATACCTCTAGTTCTATTGTTTGCTTGTTTATATATGTTAGCAAGGTACCTAAGTTACTTCCATAGACATCAAGAATTGTCCTACAAAGAGAATGACTATATGTCTCCTATGATGACTTCTTAAAGGTTTCTATATTCTGTAAGAGTTATCAGATGTTGCCCTGCTAAAATTAAACATTGACTAAAGTCTAGCCACATTACAGAGAGGGAACATTGTAAAGACATAATGCAGTTTCTGCTTTGTCTGCTTGCTAAGTTTAAATGCTGTCTGTGCTTTGCAAGCTTTATGACATTCCTCAAGTTGCTTTATTTCCCTGAACCTCAAAAATATGTCCTTGACAGCCAGCATCGACAGTCAGAATGATACATGACACTTAGAACCAATTTCCAGAAGATTGTTTAGGATTCTTGAATAGTGAATAGAACTGACAGGTTAAAAAAAGGATCAAAGTATCTGATGCCTGTAAAAGACTGTGGCAATCTTGTAATTACTGACATAAGGAGACTTCTTTGAATCACCAGGACCATACATGAGTTGATGAGTAATGGTACTAATGTCACATTTTCCTGAGTCATAAATTGAGCTTGAGAAACATGACCAACCAGGAAAATAAATGGGAAGTAAACCAAGAGAAAAAAAGTTCAGGCATCTAAAAGAAAACTATCCAAAGAGACAGAAAAGTATGTGGTTACTCGGTCTGATTGATACTATGAGTGACAGTGTTTGGATTGACTCACCACCCTTTGCATGGTGAAAGACAGGCTGATGGGGATGGGAAATATGTTGTTTTCCTAACTTTTATTTCTCCTCACTTCCTTGATGGTCTTTAGAAATGGGTACTTTCTTAAAGCTTAGAAATTAAGGTCAGGAGGTTCAAAAAAATAAAATGAATCTGTGTGACTCGGCTGCCTGGTGCAACATTATGACATTTACAAAATGATTATCATTGTGTATGATGAAACATCTCTTCCTGGAAAATCATTCCCAACAAAATATTGCAGTTGAGGTATGAGTATCAAAATATCATTCTGAGACAGTAGATTTTTTTCCTCTCCCTTCATTATTAAATCAAAAAGACAGAAAATTAATTTTACCATTTTTGAAAATGGACAGCACCTGTCAATCATGACCTGTCCACTAATTATCAGGCCACTTGCAGTCCCAGATATATGGGAGACAAAGATAAGAGGTTCAGTCAAGGCTGCTCCTGGCTTAAAGGAAAGCCCTACCTGAAAATGAACTAAAGAAAAATGATCTGGGTGGATGTTTCAAATGGTAGACCTCTTGCCTAGCAAGCATGAAACTCTTTAGTTCAACTCTCTTTTTCACCCCAGAGAAAAGAGCTCAAATAATTTGCTTTCTTCTAATCATGTTGAGAAAAATGGGTTAGTGTCTATCCATTACAAAATATTGATATTTTAAAGACATCTTAAGGTTACCATTCAGTGAGTCCCATTTGGTGCTATGTGAATATGTGATATACTATATGATCATTATCTCATAAAATAAACATTAACATCCCCAGAGCTCAGGGAGTTAACTCACCCATGGTCAAAAAGAAAGTAGCAGAGCCAAAAATTCAAACTGCCATTTCTGACAGCAAAGCCCATGATCTTTCCATGAATTGTGTTTTTTTGCTTGTTCAAAAGAAAATGGGAATACAAATACTAAAATACCCGAAAATGGAAAATGTTGGCAAGGCACAGAAACCAGAGCCTGTGTTTCTAGTGAGTCCCAGTGAGCCTGGCTCCCTTCTCTATGATGGCATCTCCAGGCGTGGCATCTCGGCCAAAGACCCAAGTGTTCTCAGTAGAAAGGTCAGTTTAGATAACCTCCCTGAGGGATGTGAAAATATTTTTCAGAAAAGAGAGCTATGGTTAAGCAAGATTTATCTGGAACTCTGAAGAGCCAGAAGGACTATTTTAGGTCTTTAAGGGGTACCCAGAACTGACCGTTTATAATACAGGATATTGGGAAGGATTTTTGCCCTCCCCCCAATTTTTTCTTTGTTGGCTTGGATAGATATTTGTGCAGTTATTGATTTGTTTAGTCATTTGAGTGTACAAAACTTCAGACACTAGTGTATTGTGATATAAGCATGCCTTCCAGTGGAGATGTGTAAGCAATCGCAATGTAGTCGTGCTAGTTACTGAACTACAGGTGCTGATGGCCCTTGACAGTCCACCCTCTGTGTCCTAGTGAAGCCATACACATCCTTCAGACCAGAGGTGAGGGACACCTTATAGAGGACCAACAGATATTCCTCACCACAGGCAGAGACTTCTTTTGTGAACCATGGCATGACATTGTAGGGAACCACACTGCTGACTTGTAAATCACCTTGTTTGAGATGCAGCTCCGACATCTCTTCCTCTGTGGAGATTTTCTTTTTTTTTCCTAGTCATTTCCAAGCACTTGATTCATATTCCACCTAGTCATAATTACCAAACTTCATTCACTGTTTTGTTTGTTTGGTTTGTTTATGGGTTTTTGCAAATAAGAAATCTTACCGTGAAGCCCCAAACTGATTTCAGTCTCACTACATACTTCAGACTAGCCCAAACTCCCAATGTTCCTGAATTAACTTTTTGAGTGCTGGAATTATAGATATGAGTAACAATATCATATCCACCTCTGTCTTGATTATGATCTCCCATGGGCCTATTCTAATTTTATCAATAAGGACTGATTCCCAGTCATTAAAAAGAAGAGTTTCAAAAGGCATGGTTTTGTAGCGAGGAATTAGTTTGCCTATTTCCAGTCCTTTAGTTCTATGGGCCATGTAGTTATATAAAAAGGGCTCTTCTTTCTAGGCTGCATCTGTGGCGTTGGAAAATACCCACTTCTATTCTTTCTTCATGCAATTCACAGTTCTAAACTTAGGGGAAATGATTGTTGTACTATTCACCTAATTTGTTTATGTGCAAGCAAGGAAAAGTAAGCTATGTTTATCTTACTCCTTTAAAGGAATTGATTTTTAGTCAGTCATTCCTACGCCATTTTCCTGGTTCTGCAGATTATTCTTCACAGATGCACATTTAAGCACAGTTACATACCAGCCATTTTTGCTTAGTTACATAGAGTGTGCTTTCCAAATGAAGCCATAACTACACTTGAAAGGACTCAAATAAGCAATACAAGTGAGTTCTTTTAATGATTGTTCACGCTTTGATATTCTAAGAATTTAGAAAAAAATACATGAACAGATTGTTAAAGTTCCTGAGAATTTGTTCTTATTTAAATTTCTTAAATAATGAGTGAACATTACCAGCACAAAGATGAGTATATAGTTTGCATCTATATTATAATTACTATATTGTATATCTATATTATAACTATAACTAAAGTTCTTTATTCATCTATCTTAGTGGGAAACTCGTTTGGGTAGAACAATGTGGTTTATTGGAACACTGATGGCTCTTTCTAGAAGTTGATATCTTCAAGTTGATTATCACTAAGCAATTTGGATTTTTGGCTAAAGGAGGGATGAGACTGAAATGGGATTGAGCAGGGGAAGGGTGCGGGGGATGAAGATGGATAGTGTCAAGTAAAATGAAGCCTGCTCCCCACCCTCCTCTTTACCCTCCATAGGCTGAGGAGAATGTCTTATGGCTCAGAACTACCTCAGCAAATTGTTCTTATTATATTTATTTTAAACGTCCCAGATACACATCACATCTTTCCCTTTGCTATTATGGTATTACCTTCCTGGAAGCAAGACGTCTTTTGATCAGTGGTTTGAGAATTTTGCGATAATAACCCTCAATTTTAATTAGTTACATTTGTGGCTGAGTGAAAATAAGTGATCTGGGTGACATTTTATGGTCATCTTTCCTAGAATGATTCCTGTCCATTGAGTACATGACAGGCCTTGTCCTTCTCACATCTTCAGGGCAGAATCATGGATAATGCTTATGCCACCGGTGCTAATAAAATCAAATCTTAAGTAGTTTAATGGACATGAATTAGAAATTTTAAGCTAAGTTATATTATTAAATTTTATTGTCTGGTATGGTTTTAAAAGTACACACATTGACTGTAAAAACTGCTGCCAATGTCCTGAGACTACACTTAAGTCATCCCTATATAAAACTGAAATGGAAGTGCCTGTTATATTCTTGAGATCCCTTGAATAGTATGAAAGGCATTAAATGCCTAAAACAATATTCAGTACAGAATTATCTTTTTTCTTTGCTTAATTCATATGCTAGGCATTCTGCACCTCTATTTACTTTTTATTTACATTCAAAATAAAGCAGTTGGGTCTTTCTAAGGCTTTTTAAAACAAAATCTAATATTTCATTTGCCATAACTATGTTCATAGTAGCATAGTAAAGGCAGATGCTTGTGATTATGCATATAAATATTTTTATGTGGTGAGTATTGACTTCAAATAAATAAGGGACAGGGGATTAGATGCTAAAATGATGGTACCCAAAGGAGATCCTAGAATAAGAAAACTTCATTCATTCTTACTTATACTACAGAAAGGATAAAAGACTTCAAGTAACATATATTCTTTTACTGCAATGCAGAAGAAGTTCAATGAGAGGGCTAGGTCCCAAGTAAAACTTCAGATTTTTTGCCAAGACATGTGTTGCCTCGGAAATGTAAGAGACTTTTTTTTATGTGCATATCAGTCCTGGGGCTTGAACTTAGACCCTGGGCACTGTCCCTTAGCTTTCTTGCGCAAGCATGGTACTCTGCCACTTGAGCCACATCACCACTTCTAGTTCTTTGCTGGTCAGTTAGAGATTAGACTCACAGACTTTCCTCCTCTAGCTAGTTCAAGCAGTGATTTTCAGATCTCAGCTTGCTGAGTAGCTAGGATTAAAGGTATGAGCCACCAGTGCTTGGCTGAAAGGTTTTAACAGAGTACAGTAAGCATTTTACAAGAGTTCCCCCTCACCCCAATCTCCCATCCAGTTGAGTCAACCTTCAATCCCATTGGAAATCCTAAGATTTTAACATAATCTAGAAACATTAGAAATACTGAGAAAAGAATTCTATCTACTTTCTTTAGCTCACATTACATTGTGCAGATAGGTTAACAGAGTGGCTGGTTTGCCTTTACTGTCTATGAAAAAACTTGGGAAATCCAAAGAAGCATCTTATAAATTTGGGGGCTATCCTGTGCCCTTTTGGTCAAAAATATTTACATAAACCTTATTGCTTTATCTGATAGCAATTCTGAAAAAGCTAATCTAGCTGCTTCTGAGACTATCAGAATTATTTGATCTGATAGTTACTTCTGGATGTCTGGGATTGTAAACTTGCTTCAGAAAACATTTAAACAGGTTTTGACATTTCTTTCCCATAAGAAAGCCTGAATATGTATGACCTTTGGATTGAATCCAGTCCTGTTTTGTTTTTTTCCTGCAATTTGGTAGAGAATTATGTTCCTAATCTATGTCCATCATTTCACATCAGACCAGGGTCCCAAAGCATAGGGTTAAGAAAAGGATCAGATCAGAAAGGTTAGGAAAAACAAGTCTTCTCATTTCACTGAGCTCAGATGATAAATATATAGAGGAAGAAACAGTAGAAACCCACATACACCTCTGTGTATGGGGAAGGGAGTATAATCACTTTCCTGTTTGAACTAAATTACTTGGCAAAGTAAAGGGTAAATTCAGAGTCAAGACTTGAAGCCTCTAAGTTCAAAGCCATTTTAATGAAAAACAGAACTCCTCACTATCCTCAGAAAGCAATTTCCACTAGCCAACTGCATGTGGTACTGAAAAGAGAATTATATAGACCTAACCCATGACCTTTAGAAAGGCCTAAAACATTTAGAAATAAAATACTTTGCTTTTGCCAAGTCACTACAGAAACCCTTCTGTAAACATCAACTTAGAAAAGCTATATTAGAGGGAAATATTTAGAAAAACCACCCTAAAGAAAAATAATTGAGTTTCTATGCAAGATGTGTCATATTCAATGGCATTGACATGAAATTCCACTAATGTATGGGACTTGTTCTCTTCTCCTGGGGAGAAGTTCTTTGTGTATATATGAAAGTGGAAATGGAAACGAAATCAAGAAAGATAGAAATTCCAAGTAACAGTGGAATATTGCATGTTAGAGTATTTTAACTAGATTATTCTATGAATTTTCTGTAGAAAATAATGTTAGAACCACTGTCTATACTTTTTAGTGTTTAACCTTATCACTAATGATGATAATATTAATAAAAAGATACTCTGATGGCTGGAGGCATGGCCCAGTTTTTAGGCTGTCTTCTTAGCAAATGGGAAGCCCTGAGTTCAATCCCCAGTATAGATCAAGAAAAAATAAGGGGCTGGGGATATGGCCTAGTGGCAAGAGTGCTTGCCTCAATTCCCCAGCACCACATATACAGAAAACGGCCAGAAGTGGCGCTGTGGCTCAAGTGGCAGAGTGCTAGCCTTGAGCACAAAGAAGCCAGGGACAGTGCTCAGTCCCTGAGTCCAAGCCCCAGGACTGGCAAAAAAAAAAAAAAAAGAAATATATATATGTATATATGTGTGTGTGTGTGTGTGTGTGTGTGTGTGTAAAGACATATAAAATTAAAAGTTATATATGTATAAAATATTATATGTGTATATATTTATGTCTGAGTGTGTATGTATGTATGTATGTATGTATGTATGTATGTATGTATGTGAGAGAAAGGGAGATACAGAAACATTGATAAGCTTGGTAATTTTCTGGGATCCTTTTCCTTGCCATTCTCTTATACAGTTCTGTTTCATACCAAGTTGGAACAACTGGCTGATGTGTTAATTCAAGGAAAATAATAGAAATAACTAAGCAGAAAAGGACAGTGTCATTGTTCTGTCTTCTACTTTTGTAGTTGATTTTAATTACTTGGTGTGGTTATTCTTAGGTATTATCTTGTCTGTTTATTTTGTACATTTAGTCCAACAACACATGCTATTATTAACTAGGCAAAGCTAAATTTTAGTGGAAATTTAGCCTCAAATATGACAGAAGGGTCTGGCTTTCATGAGATAGGAGTTCGCATCCTCATCATTTTACTGTGCTTTTAAAAAAATTAATTTTATTGTCAAGGTGATTATGGGGGGGTGTCACAATTACATATGTAAGGTCATGAGTACATTTCTTGTTACTTCCTCCCTCCTTTTTTCCCACCTTCCCTCATCCCCAATTCCCCCCCCCCACTGCAAGTTGTACAGTTAATTTACAACATATTTTCTTATAAGTATTGCTGTTGAATTGGCTCACCCTTTGTCCTTTGTCGCACCATTTTGATATTCCTTTTCCCTTCCCTAATTGAGATAATATATATACAATACATAGGGTACCAAAATCAAATACAGTGACAACAGGGGCTAACCATAGGGAAGAAAAAATAAATAATTTCACATAGTACATTAAAAATAACAACAATGAAAAACAACTTGTTTCCATGTCTTGGAGTTCATTTCATTTGGCGTCATCTTATATGAGCATGTGTACATAGTCATTGAACTATTGTGATCTTCTGGTAGGACTACCCGAGATATATACTAATTATTACCAAAGAGGGAAAACATAGAGTCTATGATTCTTTGGGTCTGGCTCACTTCACTTTGTATGATTTTTTTCCAAGTTTTTCCATTTCCTTATGAATGGAGTAATGCAATTCTTTCTGATAGAAGCATAGAATTCCATATATATACCACATTTGTTTGATCCATACATCTTCTGAGGCATATTTGGGTTGTTTCCATTTTTTAGCTATGGTAAATAATTCTGTAGTGAACATGGTTGTTCTAGTAGCTTTAGTGTGGCCTTGTTTGTGATCCTTTGGGTAAGTTCCCAAAAGTGGGGTTGCTGAGTCATAGAGGAGTTCTATGTTTTGGCCTTCTGAGGGACCTCCATACTGCTTTCCAGAGTAGTCAAAGAGTTTACACTCCCAGCAACAGTTCCCTTTTGTCCACATCCCCACCAGCATCTGTGGTTATTAGTTTTCTTGATAATGGCCATTCTTACTGGTGTGAGGTGGAATCTCAATGTTATTTTGATTTGCATTTCTTTTATTGCCAGAGATATTGAGCACTTCTTTATGTGTCTATTGGCCATTCTTGTTTCCTCTGCAGAGAAGTCTATCTTTAAGTCTTTAGACCATTTATTAATGGGGCAGTTGTTTCTGTGAGGATTTCTTTTGGAGGAACTTATTTTTTTTAGTTCTAAGTATATTTCTGTTGTATGGCTAGTAAAGATCTTCTCCTAATTTGTGGGCTTTCTATTTATCTTGAAAGTTATGTCCTTTGCCACACAGAAACTTGGCAGTTTCATGCAATACCATTTTTCCAATATTTTTTTGATTTGTTGTATTCCTAGGTCTTATTAAGAAAGTTTTGACCTTTGCCAAGAAGCCCTAGTTTCTCCTATTCCTTCCTGCAATGTTTTCAGGGTATCCACGTTTACATTGAGGTCTTTGATCCATTTGGGAGGAAGATGGCAGAGGTCATGTGCTTTTTTTAACGGTCTTGTTTGGGGTTAATGCACGCATTGTCATTGCTTTACCTCTATTGCATCATGGTGCCCTCTACTAGCAGGGAATCAGAAACAGTTCTTGTTTTTGTTCTTTTTTTAAGACATGGCATCTACTTATTTTAAGTCTGAAAATTCCACACCCTTTTTAAATTTAGAAACATTAGTTTATGTTTCTAAAATTTTATATCTTAGTCTTTAAATAACTTGACATTTTTCCCCTCCCCTCCCCATGTTTCAAATCAGCTCAATACTTTCCCAGGGTATGTGATAAATAAAGATGGAGGGTTAGTTATAACTTTCTTTTCTCGCTCTCCCCTCTATCCTACTTCAGATTATTTTGGCACTAGTTGGCATCTAGTTGGCAAAACATGGAACTCCATGGAAATGTTTGAGATAAAGGCCAATTACAGCCTACAAATCTTTCCTCATTAAAGTTCTCACTTTAAACCTTATGGATAGGGAAGGAAAATCTGGTAACAAGATGTGGATATGCAATACCATATTCTTCCTAAATAAGTCATTTGCTAATCAAGTGATCAGATTTCCTGGTCTAATTTTGCAACTGTATTGTATGGATGATTGGCAAAAATGAATTGGCAAGTTCTGGGTTCCTTTTCTTCTTCCTTTCCTTTCTCTTCTCCATGTCTCTTTAGTGAGTTTTCTGGTTCATATTTTCTAAAGATTTTTAGGTTTAGCAGGTCTCCTTGCTACTAATTGTAAAACAGCAAGAGAGATGTTCAAGTTTTGGCCAAGCAGAGTAAAAAAATAAACTTGGATTTATTGAATTTATTGACCAGTTATTCATAAAAGATACTATAATGAGGCAGACAAAAATATAAATGAACTGCTATGTGTTATAAAATATGGGAAATTAATAAGTCTGGGAACTCTTTTGGAAAGTGATAACATTGGGTAAACCTAAAAGTTGTATAAGGTTTCAATGGACCAGTGCACATAGGAATAGTCAGTTCATGGAAAACAATATAAAATTCAGGCTAGGTGAAAATTTATATTTTATCAGTGCATGTTCAATAGTAGACTGTTAGGTAGTATAAGCATGTGTGTGTAGAACCTTGAAGTATGATGAGTTAAGTATAGAGAAGTCGATCAAATCCAGGCCATAAAATATTAGGAACGACACATTAATACATTGTGAATTGAATCTGTCAGCTGACAAGATTACTGGAAATCTTTTTTTTTTCAAATTTTTATTATCAAACTGATGTACAGAGAGGTTACAGTTTCATACGTTAGGCATTGGATACATTTCTTGTACTGTTCATTACCTTGTCCCTCATACCCCCCTCCCTCCTCTCCCTCTCCCTTCTCCCCCCCCCCGGAGGTGTTCAGTTCACTTACACCAAACAGTTTTGCAAGTATTGCTTTTGTAGTTGTTTGTCTTTTTTTACACTGTGTCTCTCAAATTTGGTATTCCCTTTCAATTTCCTACTTCCAATACCAGTATATAGATAAGATTACAGAGATAGTGTAGGTACAACCACAGGAAGGTGATACAAGAATATCATCAATAATAGAAGCTACAGATACACATAGGGCGTTGAAAGTAGTTACAACTGTGATATAACAATTGTTTCCATAACATGGAGTTCATTTCACTTAGCATCATCTTATGTGTTCATAAGGGTATAGCTATTGGGCCTTGTGATGCTCTGCTATGACTTGCCTAAACCTGTACTAATTATTCCCAATAAGGGAGACCTCAGAGTCCATGTTTCTTTGGGTCTGGCTCACTTCACTTAGTATAATTTTTTCCAAGTCCTTCCATTTCCTTACAAATGGGACAATGTCATTCTTTCTGATAGAGGCATAAAATTCCATTGTGTATATGTACCACATTTTCCTGATCCATTCGTCTATTGAGGGGCATCTGGGTTGGTTCCAGATTCTCACTGCTGGGGATATGGCCTAGTGGCAAGAGTGCTTGCCTTGTATACATGAAGCCCTGGGTTCAATTCCCCAGCACCACGTATATAGAAAATGGCCAGAAGGGGCACTGTGGCTCAAGCGGCAGAGTGCTAGCCTTGAGCAAAAAGAAGCCAGGGACAGTGCTCAGGCCCTGAGTCCAAGGCCCAGGACTGGCCAAAAAAAAAAAAGATCTTGAATGTTTAAAAAAGATTCCTCAGAAGGCTAAATATAGAACTCCCCTATGACCCAGCAGCCCCACTTTTGGGTATCTATCCAAACAACCACAAACAAAAAATCACAGTAATGCCACCAGCACAACAATGTTCATCGCAGCACAATTTGTCATAGCGAGAATCTGGTACTGGAAATCTTTATGTAGACAAATAACAATCTCTGTGTTCTAGAAAAGAAACTAGGAATGATGCAAAACGTGGAGTGAAGGGGATGTAAACAGAGGTAAAGATATCTGATAAAAAGTCTTTACAATAGTCTAGGTCAAAAAGAAATTGGTCTGCATGGGCTGGGAATATGGCCTAGTGGCAAGAGTGCTTGCCTCGTATACATGAAGCCCAGGGTTCGATTCCCCAGTACCACATATATAGAAAATGGCCAGAAGTAGCGCTGTGGCTCACGTGGTAGAGTGCTAGCCTTGAGCAAAAAGAAGCCAGGGGCAGTGCTCACGCCCTGAGTCCAAGGCCTAGGACTGGCAAAAAAAAAAAAAAAAAAAAAAAGAATTGGTCTGCAGAGGAAACTGACATTCCCTGTAAAGCTGGAACCAAATTTGTAAACTGATATAATGTGATCTATGCAATGAACAGAACATGCAGACAGTAGTGTTTGTGAATGGTGATGTTTATAAATGGTCTGAAGGACAGGAAAAAGTCTGACTTATGTCTGTAATTCTAGCTGTTTGAGAATGGAAAGGCAGCTAGCATAGAAAGGGCCACAAAACCCCTTCTTTATCCTTAGCTGATGTAGTGACAACTGCCTGTCATCCCAAGTTATGTAGAAAAGGTTGAGATTGGGAGGATTGTGATGCCTCACCAAGCCAAGCAGAAAAGCCTGTGAGATTCTGTTTCCCAGTAGGTAAGCTGGATGTAGTACCACACACCTACAATCCCAGATATGATGGGAAGCCTAAAAGTAGGTGGTTTGTGGCTAATGTGTGCATCTAAGAGGGAACCAGGGTCCTATCCTAAGAAAACTACAAGGAAAATCAGAGTTTGAGTCATGGTTCAGTGGTATAGAACCATCATCAATTTTGCAGACTCATTCTCTAGTATTACCAGAATGGAAAATAATGAAAGTATATTAAAAAGTTGTTTTAAGACAAAGAGACAGAATGTCCTATAGTTTCTTTTAAAGAATTACCCTATGATACTATTGTTGTAAGTTATCTTACTGTGCAGTTAAAAGTTAATATTGTAACTTCAAAGGTCACTTGAAACATTAGAGCTTTTTGTTAATGAGCTGTGGCTTTGGGATCAATAATTTGCACTCTAGGTTGGGATCCCTTTCTTGTTTCCACACATTCATCTTTACATCCACATTGTTAATCCAAATAGACCAAATAGATTAGGTTAAAGCACCACTTATAGCACAGGCCATTCTGGAAATGGCTAAAAAGTGTCCACTTCACATATTCAAGTCATTAGCAGGCTATCTGGAAGCATTAGTGGACCAAGGGAGCAGTGGCCATTACCAGTGAATCAATACCAGCAATTTGTTCAGCTTATCATTTTGGATAAGGGGACCACCTTGTCCTTTTAACTGTTGGGAGTTCAAAAAGTTCAAAGAGGAAGAGGAGAGTTAAAAGAATAGAGATCTAAGAAAGGTGGAGGAAACAGAGTGGACTGTGAAAGAACCCGGAAGAGACAAGAGAAAGCAACTACTATGTCTACCACTCCATAAAGTTCATTTATCACCTTAAAAAAATCTTGTCTCTGGTGCTCGTTGGAGCCTTTCATACAGAAGCACGTTAGTTTCAAAAGCCATGACTACTCTTGATCTTTCTTTTAATCAGTATTTTCAGGTGTTCTCGATGAGAAAGAAACTTGATACACAGAGTATACTCTGCCAGAAGCAGAGATATAGCATCACAGAGATGTTGTAGGATGAGTAGGATGTTCTGGGATGACAAAGATGAATATAAGATCAGTGAGAAACAGAATGCAAAGGGAAATGCTACAAGTATAAGCTCATCAGGTACTGTGGCATGTGCTCTTCCAGTGTACCTGTGACAGCTTGAGGGTCCCCAGCTCTGAATTTGTAAAGGCTAGTGCTGACCAGAGGGTCTTATAGTTCTTCCACCTGCCTAAATCTTCTTGAATAATCCAGACCCAGTGAGCAAATCTAATCCCTTCATTACACAGATTGCAACAGTGCTGACAGAGTACAACACATTTGCATATAGAACACCATTGGGCATTTCAAGCATTGTAGAGCTTCCATTGGCCTAGAGAAAAAATGCAGCCCCTGTTTCTGGACATTATTGCAGTTTATCATTGTGTATTTTTACCTATTAAGTAATTTATAAACGAGAGTGGCATTTAAAGATACCGAAAGAAGCAGCACGTGTTTCATGAGAATAAGATAGTGATTCATTTTATTCTGGTTTTAAGACTGGCTCTGAAATAAATTGATTAAAGATATTTTTAAGAAGATGATATAACAAAATAAAATGGTACGTCATTTTTATTTTCTTGGGCAGTCATTCCTTGACTTTCTCGGGGTTGTTACTGACCCACTGGTTTACAAGGGAAATGCAGAATCCTGGGCCATATTCTAGACCTAGGAGCTGTCAGTCTTCTCAAGAACAGTTCTTTTCCTTGTCTACTTTGAGATCAAGTTTTTTGCATTGCATTATGACATCACCACTGTAGCAATGTGATCTCTTCACTTGCTAACCCTGCAGTGTCCATTTAAAAGTTAAAAGCTCTTTACTAATTCTTGTAAGCTCATTACATTTCAATCCTGTGTATTTCTCTTTAGAATATTTCTAAATACTTTTTTTACATGAATTTATTTATAAATAGGTTGACTGTATGCCCTACTTTTTAGGAGAAAAATCTTGGGTTACACATTCTGTAATTATTAATAAACCCCCCCTTTCCTCACCACGAGTCCTAGTTTGAGATATAAATTACATGCTAATTATTTATAAGTAAAGTATTTGTGGAGGTGAGATAATTGTTTTTAGAGACATTTTGTTCTAATCTTGAAACAATTTATAAAATACATCTTTCATAACTTTGTCATATCTATTAAAAATAAAATAAGCACCTCGGTAGAGGATCTGATGTTCAAGTATCATTTTTATACCACATATACATGCTGAAATATTCATAAATCCCAACAACACACTGAGAATTTAACTAAAAACCCCAGAAGCTGTTTTGGTAGGAAATTTTATTTTTAAAAAACTGGAATAAATAGAATAATAAATAAATAAATAAATAATAGAATAAATAAATATAAAATGACTTTGTTAATTTTACATTATTCTGTTTCCTGGTACTCAAGTCTTGTCATATCAATACTCATGGAGTGAGTCCTAGTAGAACTTTAAATTTGAGATTTTAATAAGCATGCTGGGCACCAGTAGTCCTTGCTACTCAGGAGTTTGAGATCTGAAGATTGTGATTGGAAGCCAGCCCAGGCAGAAGAGTCCCCATAAGACTCTCTAATTAACCACTCAACAACCAGAAGTGGCTGTGGCTCAAAGCGGTAAAGTGCTAGCCTTAAGAAAAAAGAGCTCAGGGATAGCACCCAGGCCCAGAGTTCAAGCCTCATGACTGACAACAACAACAACAAAAAGAATAATGAAAAGGAGATGATGACAAGCAATAAACCACAAATCTGGATTTGTTTATAATTGAATTAAATAGATAAGCCAACTCACAGTTAGTTCTAGTTAAATGATTTGACCAGTCTTCTAAAGTTGAAGAAATAAGTTGAGGCTCAGAAATGACGATTTTATTGATAAGTTGTGGAAGTTTTTTTTTCTTAATAGTGAAATTTACCAGAGTCAGTTAAAGTCTTTATATTGACTGTTCATATTTTAGATTCTGAAAAGGTAATATTAATAGTACTCAGGATGATTATGAATTAAAACACTATGTACTAGATTTTATCTTAGTCTTAATAGCTATTTAAGAAATATGATGATCTACCTTGCAGTTTGTTTAGAACCAAGGTACTAAGAACTCTTGGGAGCAAAGCATTAAAGATGCTACATGGTATTCATTTAAAAAGCATTAAAAGTACTACTATAAACATTCTTGTCTTCTGTTACTATCCTAGTCTATCATCAGTTTGTTATCAAATCAATTGATCTTCAAATTATAAAAACTTTTGAGCTAAATTTTAGTAAAAAAGGGCTAAATGAGATGCCTTTGTGAACAATGTTAGATATGCCTCAATTCACTTATTTTAAATCTTACTATATCACTAAGGATTAAAGTAAACACACTTTGGTGTGTTGTTTGTTGTGCAGTTCATGGTGATAGGTGCTATATAAGTCTCACTTATTATAATATTTTTGTAATTTCATCATACTTCATTTAATTTGTTCAAACTTAAGGAATACTTGTGAAATGTGAGAAGATATAGATACTGTTTCTTTTTTACAAATACCTATGGATTACTTATGTTTTTTTCTTATTTATTGTCAAAGTGATGTACAGAGAGGTTACAGTTTCATACGTTAGGCCTTGGGTACATTTCTTGTACTGTTTGTTACCTCCTCCCTCATTCCTCTCTCCCCTCTCCCCCCCTTTTTCTCTCCCCCCATGAATTGTTCAGTTGGTTTACACCAGATGGTTTTGCAAGTATTGCTTTTGGAGTCGTTTTATCCTTTGTCTCTCGATTTTGATATTACCTTTCACTTCCCTAGTTCTAATACCAGTATATACAGTTTCCAGTATACTTAGATAAGATACAGTGATAGTGCAGGTACAACCACAGGAAGGGGATACAAGATGATCATCAGCAATTTAATTGTCAGATACTCAGGTAATTCTATGGGTTAAAATTAAAAAAAATAAAGTAACTTTCTCATTTAAAATGTTTAGCTACGCCTTTGCTAGGTATGCATAGTCACATAGCTGTCTTTCTGAAATTGATACAAATACTATGTTTTCTTAAACGTATGCAGTGCAGGGTAATAGGAGTTAGACAAATCAGAGACATTGTCTTACTCATTTTGAATAGGTGAATTTTATGAACAAATGTTACTCTTGTTCTAATGGCCATAGTGAGCATTTCCATTTTCTTTCACTCAAAGCTTCTGCTTTGAATAAATCTTAAGGCAGCTGAATTGAAAAGATTCTTTGTTGAAGCAGCAGAAGCTTAATAAGTGTTTGTGAATTGATTACTTGGGTGATTTATTACAAGCAAGATAACAACCCATAGGCCCCAATCCTTACTGAGAACACTCTGACCTGTTTCTAGATTAACATGTGCTCTAGCATATGAGTCTTGTGATTGAGCTTCTTTTCTGAAAAAATAATAGCATCTTGATTAGAAATGATAAAAATCAATGCTATTAGTTATGAGTGCTTTAGATAACTGCCTTCTGAAAAACCATGCACAAAATTTTCAGAAAAACAATTACGTGCCTTAACAGATATCTTCCTGATATTTTCATGAAATATTGAAGTTATTATTTGAAAGGGAAAATCCAGCTGTTGTATATGTATGAGAGGAATATTTTGAAAATATTAACTCATGTTTCTTTCAGTTTAAGAATGAGGGAATTGATTCAGTATTACTCTATGAAGGTGCATGGCCTCCAAAATACAGGGGCCAAATTGAACTTAATGTTTCCAAGTCCACTTCAGCAATCTTACAGCCTTTAGCTTCTTACACACAACTCCTTCCCCTGAGTAGAATGGGAAGACCAACCAATAAGAATAAAAGGATTAAATCTATCCATGACTATCAGACAAATTGGCTAATTGTGTTCTGAGCAGTGACTGATGGAATTTCCTGAGAACATGAGAGAAGTCAGCCAGATTTTATTGTAATGCATCTTCATTGGTTCATCAAATGCTTTTTGAAGACTCTTAAAGATCAAATTTAGGAAATATTGAAACTGAAGGAAAATCTCCCTTTAAGGGTAGTCACCTATGTTACATGATCCATTGAACATCAAGCCGTTCCTTGGTCCTCTTAACAATGAGAAATACATCAGAGTGAACTCAAAGAGATGTTAGTTGAAAGAAACCTAAAATAGCTGAAAGCTATTTCCTTATTATTTAATAAATCTCTGATCTTGGATGAATTTCATTCTTCATCATTTTTATATCAGATTGTCATTTGACATTGACTTTCTTAAACCCTATCTACAACAAGAAACACATAGACAGACAAACACACACACACACACACACACACACACACACACACACACACACACACTGCCAAGAAAGCAGGCTTATACTCAGAAAACCATCAGGTAATCCTAGGTGAAGCAAACCAGTAACTAAATCAGAAGTGCCATAGCACAATGAAGTGAAGATTGACCAATATTTTAATCAAAAATTTGATGAAGACAGTAAATGTTCATTAAATTCTCTCTGAATAACAGAATAAGTATTTGCATGAAAAGTCCTAGTACATATGTGAAAATATGATATATGTGCCACTTAAGTTAAAAAGAAAACCAGAAAGTACACAGATTGTGAGCGACTTAGATAATAGGCTTAGATGATGTCTGTGGTCATGATAATGATAGGATGATGATGATGATGATGATGATGATGATGATGACAACAATGAAGATGACGACAGTCACAATAAATTCTAATGTTTATTAAATTCCAACTGCCACACTGTTATGTACTTGGCAGTTAACTGTTTACTCTGTCCTCACAACTTAACAAGGGAATGATACCATTACCTTCGCTTAACCAGTAGAAGAACCATCTACTTATGGTTTGCTCAAACATTGATGTACCTAAGGAAGCTCTTATACTTTCTAAAATTATACTTGGTTGTTCTGCCTCCTATCACTTATTTGCATAGATATACAGTGTACTTCATAGTTCATGGCACACATAATGGTACATTGTGAGTATTCAAACATAACATTTATTTTCCATGTTATTAAAGTGATGAAGTATATAGGAAAAATACTCAGACATTTTAATTGATTGGAAAACATTGCTCCCCATTATGCAACTCACAAAATCTTGAAAATGGCATTTATAAAGCATGTGCTGTTTGTTGGAGAGGGTGTAGTGTTGGAGAGAAGGAAGTTAAAGATTCCAAAAGAAACTGCAATGTTCCACTCATGTCAGGAATACTGTGTTCCATTCTTGGTACTGCTTTTTAGTAGGGATATTGCAATCTCTCTCCAGACAAGAATGATCAAGCTTGTTAAATTGTTGGAGACAGCTGTGCCTTTAAGAGGCCACAGCTGGCTTTAGCCTTTAACAGGAAGAGAAGCCCCAGCCCCTGGGGCAAGCACGTGTAGGCTCTTGGGGGATTGTGATCCCGCCCACAGAGGAAGTTACATGACATCATTCTAATGGTCAGCCCAGCTCATCCAATCAGTTAATCATCCCAAGTCCCTCCCCTTCCGCCTTTGTCACCATAATAAATTCTTCTGCACGCCCTCTGGGAGGCTGAGACTCATGGACCACGGAAGGGTCTCCCCGATGCCTCCCTCCACCGCTGCTCCTGGAACGTGAGGGACAAGGGGGGAGGGGGGAGGTCCCAGCATTTCTCCTCAACCTAGCATAAAACATCACAGTTTGGGAATCAGACATTCCCCCGGGAGATGGGGGGGGCGGGGGAAAGGGGCCCTAGATACCCCAACATTCAGGCATCTCCCCTGGAGAAGTGGCGAGAGGGGTCCCAGAGAGACCCCAACATTAAATAACTAGAAGTCATATTGTGAAAGAAACAATTGACAAAAATTTGGAAGAAAAATTAGGACTTAGGAATTTACACACACAGACACACAATTCAGATATTAAAAGGATTGCCTTTGGGAAGAATTGTTTGTGTTTCCAGAAAGGTGAATTACAGCCAGAAGAAGAAAACTGAATGAAAGCGATTTCTGCCTAACATAAGGAAGAGCTTTATGACAGGTAAAACTGCTCATATGTGAGATTAGGAGGTATGCTGTTTAGTGAAGCATGCGTTCTTTTCATTCATTTAATTGCTTGTTCAGGAAGCATGGATCAAACAACTCCTATAAAAACCATATGGCCTAAAGAGGGATCAATAATACCAAATCAGCCAGTTGACAAAGAAAGCTCCAAAAAATTTATGAATTGGCAACTGAAAAAGTCCATGCTTAGAAGAACCAAACAGAGGTGGTACTAAGTGAGAATCCAGCTCTTAGTCCAGAACCTCTACACAGAGTAAAGGAAATAAAAATTGAATATAGTTGACACTGAATTAACATTGGACATCCTCCAAATGATATGTACTACTAGAGGCTTCATGACCACCTGCTAACTAACCAGTCCACTCAGGAGACTGAAAATTGATCACTGTGATTGCATACATCTTGTAAAAATAATTATTATGTTGATTCCTCAATGAGGTGAAATTAAGTTATTTTCATATGGTCTATAATCAGGACTTACATCTAGATTTAAAGCCTTGTTATTATGTCTACTTATGCTACACTTTTATTTCGAAATCTCTTTTTCTAGAGTCGAAAGCTTTCTAATAGTTGTGGCAGAATACTGTTCTGTGTTGTTGTTGTTTTAATTTTAATTGTTTTTTGCCAGTCCAGGGGCTTAGACTCAGGGCCTGAGCACTGTCCCTGGCTTCTTTTTGCTCAAGGCTAGCATAGCACTCTACTGATTGAGCCATAACCCACTTTTGGCTTTTTCTATTTATGTAGTACTGAGGAATTGAACCCAGGGCTTCATGTATGCTAGGCAAGCACTCTACCACTAAGCCACATTCCCACCCTTGTTCCGCTTTTAGACACATATGAGCTCTAGGAATTCTGTACCCTAGCCACTCACTGTGTGCTCAAACATGTTATTGAAAGGTTGAGAAGAGAAGGACTTCCAGAGAGTAACTGTCAAGTAAGACACACAATAGATGTGTTATAACAATTAGGCTCTTGTATAAAACACTCTTGGGTAACTTTTACTAGCTTCCTGAAGACTGTTTGAATTGACATATTTTTCTCATCATTTATATTTCCCCTTATTATTTATAATCAATACATAAACATAGTAGCATTGGTTTTTGGAACTGATTATCGTAAACAGTAGAGTCATACAATTTTGAATTTTCACTTACTGGCTTTGGAAAACTGAAGATGTCTTTTTCTTTTTTGTAACAAGGAATAGTAATGATAAGAATAATCCTTGCTTCCTAGCATTGTAATGAAGATTATTCAATTCACCAGTATAGCAGATTGGTAGTTTGGTATAATATATATTCTACAAGCAATATAGATCAGTCAGAGGTATGCTGAGTATCAGAATTACTTGCAAAACAAACACTCATCGCTCTTACATAGTCCCTACTAGTTAGTCGTATGATGAGGCTCAAATAACCATATTTTGAACAATTTCCCTGGGAAATTCTGAGGTGCAAGAGTTTGAAAAAATCACTTGATGACTTTTTTTAGCCCTTTCAAACTTACTGCCATTCCAGCAAATTTACTTGGCCTGCATAAGATGTAAAGAGAAAGAAAAATAAATTTGTTTTCCATGGGTTAGCACTCCATGTCATGAACCTATATTTAGTGCCCCCACTTTTTCTAGTCAAAGCCTGGGCTGGCCTGTTGTACACTTCATAGATGAAATCAGAAAAGGGTTGGATATCTCCAGCAGTGACCGCACAGAACCTTGGAGACCACAGCAGTAAGTGAAGCACAACCTAGCGTCAGGGTTTTGGAGTTTTGGGTTTTTTTTAAAAGATTAATTTTCTCAAAATAAATATCACAAAATTTGTATCTATATGCTGCCATATTTTCCATAATAAAATAGTTCTGTTAGATAAGGATCCATTAAATTTAGATTTATAATATTTGAGAAATTTTGAGGTCTGACTAAAAATGAAGCTTGTTTCTTCTTTTACATAGTTCCAACTGAAAAAAAATACAGAATAATATTTTTAAGTAGATATTTCTGGGTTTTTTTTCCTTTTTTCCCTTTATTGTCAAAGTGAAGTACAGAGAGGTTACAGCTTCATAATAAGGCAGTGAGTACATTTCTTGTTCAACTTGTTACCTCCTCTCTCATTTTTCCCTGCCTTCTCCCTCCCTCTTCCCCTCTCCTCCTCCATGAGTTGTACAGTTGGTTTATACCAAATGGTTTTGTAAGTATTGGTTTTGGAATAGTTTGTCTTTTTATCCTTTGTCTCTTGATTTTGATATTCCCTTTCCCTACCCTAGTTCTAATACATGTATATACAGTATCCAGGGTACTCAGATGAGATACAGTGATAGCAGGGACACAACCACAGGAAGGGAATACGAAAGAAACAAAGAAAAAGGTACGGTTTCACATGGCATGTTGAAAATAATTACAACAATGATATAACACTTGTTTCCATAACCTGGAGTTCTTGTTGGACTCCAGCTTAAGTTTAATTTTAAGGAATGTAATCACCCCATAGTTAGTCAATGTTTGCATAGGTTCTATAACATAAATGGGTATTTAGGTTTGTTGCAATTAAATTTGCTTTCAGTTGTGTTTGTTTTTTTCATATCAGTGCCTACTTTGTCAGTGATTTGTGGGTGTGACTCAGAATTCTACTCCAGCCTATACCAAAATGGCTATTTTCCCTACCTCAGGAAAATATAGAAAAAAAAACTAAAATGATTACTTGTTGTATGTAGCTTGTATTACTGCCATTGCCTGCATCAATCTAAGAAGTGATGGATACTATCTTTCTCCACCCTTGAAGTCAGACAAGAAAAGCTAGAAAATAATATTTCTCCTTGAATAGGAAGAGTTAATGTAGTCTCTACCAAGGATATCTTCAGAGGAGCTAAAGTTTTTAAGTCCTACACAACCTTAAATGTACATTAACTTTTGGTGTTGTTGCTACTGCTACTAATAAATGTTACTAGCTAAACAAAACTTTTTTTTTAGTTCTTTTTTTTCTTATTTATTGTCAAAGTGATGTACAGAGAAGTTACAGTTTCATACATTAGTCATTGGGTACATTTCTTGTACTGTTTGTTACCTCCTCCCTCATTCTAAACAAAACTTTTGATCACCTATTGTCTTCCTTGATTTTGAATAAAGGAGCCATAAATAAGTGATCAAGAAAATTATGCTATGATTGTAGTGTCAGAGAGATATTATAAGAAGTTTCACGGATGCCAAGTATTCTGAGTCCTCGGTTTTTTTTTTTTTTGTTTTTTTGTTGTTGTTTTTTTGGCTAGTCCTGGGCCTTGGACTCAGGGCCTGAGCACTGTCCCTGGCCTCTTCTTGCTCAAGGCTAGCACACTGCCACTTGAGCCACAGTGCCCCCTCTGGCCGTTTTCCATATATGTGGTGCTGGGGAATCGAACTGAGAGCTTCATGTGTAGGAGGCAAGGACTCTTGCCACTAGGCCATACTTCCAGCCCGAGTCCTCTTTTTTTGGTTGTTTTTTTTTTTACCTTCAGCAATTATGCTACAGTTGAACACTAACCCCTTGAAAGGGCTAAACTACCACTGGCTGTTGTGTGAAGAGAAAACACATAGTTGGCCAGGGAGTTATGTTGGATGTTAAGGTCCTGCATTTATAAAGCAAGAATCTCATTTGCCAACAAGGTCAGAGAAGATTCTAGAAGGAATAGGGGTGATGAGGAATGTACAACAGTGGTATCAGGCAATGTGCTGCAGGGAACTTTGGCACAGACATGCTGTATTAATGGGTGAATGTTGTTGTGATCTCTCTTTTCTTATGAAGTGTCATCTGGGAGCTTGATAGAAAGCAGCTCCGCTGATCCTCACCCAGATCGCTACTGAAGCAGAAACTCTGGATATGGGACTTCCAATGCAATCTGTACTTCATAGGACTACCTGGTAGTCTTGAAACTTTGTTTTTGAAATGGCTTTTAATGTATAAAGCAACTTTAGTCTCTCCTCCCACCCTAATAAGAAAAAAAAATCATTAAATAGGGGTTTGGGCACCTTTCCCAAAGATTGTTCATACAAGTAAGAATGCTGTTTGAAGTTGTCAGTGGGGATTTTGGGAATCTGACAGTAGGCTTGAATCTGTCCTCCATACAGTCTAGGAATGATTGTTTCCTATTCTGTACCTCATAACCTAACAAAACCTACTCAAGTTGTCATAAATGACATCATTCCATTAAGAGCAACATACCATTTTTCATTTAAAAAACAGGAATATAAAATAGCTAGCAATCACAGGAACTAAAATAAAAGTATCTAAATAGTCAAAGACAGATTCAAGTTCACAAAATGGCAGGGTTTATCAGCATTCGCATAGATCACATCTCTGCAGGCGTAGAGGATGCTGAGGCACCCAGATATATTGGAAACATGTTGAAGTGCAGTCTCTTTTCCACCAGCTTTAGCTGAAATTGCCTAATTTCACACCCTTATTCCAGACAATGTGTAGTAGTTAGTTTTATCAACTGAATTTTAAAGACTGAGAAGTGGACACATTATGGATCCATTTTATGTTTTGCAAAATAAAGATGTAAGCAGCAATAAGAACAGTTAACATTTGCAGAGTGTATAGTAATTCACAGGTACTAAGCAGCACTTGGTAAGTATAGGTCGTTTAATCCTCCCAGTATCACTATAAGTTAGGTACTGTTACTGTTGTCATTTTGCAGATAAGGGAAGTGAGGTTCAGGAAAATCAAATATCGTATCCAAAATCACATTCTTCTTTAGTGGAAGATTACGTGTACAGAACAAAGCAGTCTCTCTTCACTATCACTATACATTAATGTGATATTATTTAAACACTTAAGCTGTGTGTGTGTGTGCACGCGCATGTGCGTGTGCGCTAGTACTGGCGTTTGAAGTCAAAGTCTTCCTCTCTCCATTGGCATCTTTGCACAAGTGTAGTGCTCTACCATTTAAGCCAAATCTCCACTTCCAGTTTTTTACTGGTTAACTGGAGATAAAAAATCTCAAGGACCTTTCTTTCCTGGACTGACTGAATTGTGTTTCTCATTTCTCAACATCCTTCATATCTAAGATTAAAGCTATAAGCCACTGACACTACTAGGTTAAATTCTAATAATTTTAGATCCAAAAGTAGTACACACGCAGTCACAGACAAACTTAAAAGTCAAACATGAGCTAGGCACTGGTGGCTCATGCCTATAATCCTATTTGCTTAGGAGGTTGAGATCTGAGGATTCTGATTCAAAGCCAGCCCAGGCTGAATAGTCCATGAGACTCCTATCTCCAATTAACTACTTTGAGCTCTGGCTCAAAATGGAAGAGTACTAACCTTGAGCAAAATAGTTCAGGGATAGTGCCCAGGCCTGGAATTCAAGCCCTGTGACTGACAAAAGTGTCTTGATGATGCCTTTTCTTTTTCCTGGGTGCAACTACACCTCCACCTTCCTTATGAAGCCTTGTCCTGACTCATCCCTGAAAGCTGACACTTCCTACACTTAAATGATAATGCACTCCTCTGAAGAGTAAAACAAGAGGGGCTCAAGCAGGAAAGTGACTTATTGACTCACCTGTTTTCTAGATCTCAACATGGTGCCTGGCATATACTCTCTTTAGTAAAATAGACATCTTTGTGTCTTTGCATTGGTGCACAGCACTGGGAGTTATAGTTTAAGGTTCAAGCAATATATTATTGTGTGCTTAACAAACAAGTGGTGTGTGCAGCAGATGGGATCATTTAACAGAAGATCGCATTGGCACTTTGTGAAAGACGTTCCAAAATGCCGACAAATGGTATTCTCAGTCTGTTGTCACTGAGCTTTTAGCTTTACATATCACATTCCAATTACTTTCTCTTCCTTCACACTGACAAAACTTGAGGCAATTTTCTAAGTGTTTTTCATTGAATTCATATTAATTTAAGGAAAAGCAAGCCCATGTATTATTTTAATATTTTCCAAAACTGCATGATACCTGGCCAAGAACCAGGATGGGATCAGAAGCCAGTGGTCTCTTGAGTTTATTACTTCTTACCCTTATCTATTCAGCAGGAGGCTCCACAACTCTCAAAAGCGCAGAGCCTTGAGATTACAAGTAATCCTACTCAATCTGATGTAGTTTTACAGGTCTAGTTGGAAGATGGGAGAAGTAGATTTGGGGATAATCCAGGCTTTATAAGACAATGGTTTGTGCATCCAGGTTTATTCTAATATTCCAGATCTAGTCTTTTGTATTGTAAGTTTATTTTATGTTACATATGGTTTTGGAAAAGTGTGCATGGTACACATACTTTGGTGCACTTGAGCGTTGGTTCATATTGATGAAGCTCACAGAAGTTCACAATGGCTCAGGAAATGCTTATGAAGCATCCAGGTACTAAAGAATGAAAGATTGAGTATAGTTAATGATCTAATGAACTTTGTTTTCTCCTCATATTATTCTGCAATTGTATATTGATTTCAGAAACATTTTATTTGGCCCTTACGATGATTTTTTCATTAACAGCATTGATTATAGTTTATTTCACTGATGTCCTTGTGATGTCTCAAGAAACCTCAGCCTATAGATCAGCAATACTCAGTTCAGCTCACAGGAGTATCAATCTAGCTAGCTAGCTTACCACAGAGAGCCTTCTTTTATTGAATTTAATCATCATTGGGGTAGTTAGTCTCTATAATCTTTAGAACTGCGGGCTGATATCAGTGATATTCCATTTGATTGAGCAGCTGGATATCAGTAAGTATTTAAGTAGATAGATACATATAGTCTTGGAACATTCGGTCCATACTGAGTTTTGAGGTAATTATTAATAATACATATTTATAATTCTCATAATCTATATAACAAATCCAACTTTGTCATAAGTTTAATTTAGAAATCCTATTTGATCAGTAAAAATAAAGATGAAATGGTCATTAGTTGTTGTCTTTGAATTCTAACTGCTATTTAAGAGAAAAACTAACACCAAAAATGTAAAATTGGGTCAAGGTGGTGGTTCACAACTGTGCTGTTAAGCACTTAGGAGGAACAGGCAAGAGCACCAGGATTTCATAGCCACCCAGAACTACATAGTAAAATCAAAGCCAGTATGGGCTTCAGAGGAAGATACTATCTCAAAAATCCAAGGACCAAGGATATAATTCAGTGGCAGAGTTCTTGCTAGCATTTATAAGGTCCTTAGTTGAATCCACAAGCAACACAGCAAAGAGGAAAAGGAAAAGTATTTTGTTTGTTGCAAAAATTCATGATATCAGCTAAAATTTTATCATGTTGAAGGAGAGAAACTATGTGCTGAATTTTAATATTTATAGAAAGTATTCATCATATTTAACCCAATTCCATGTTAATATACAACACTCATTGGTGGGAAGGGAGTGGAATTTCCACTTGGTTCTTTGAGTATATGAGGCCTTTTCCAATGGAAAGAATGCATTGCTTTGTGGAGGTATCAAACGTAATTCAAGTGGTGTTCCTTTTAGTAACATGCTTTTTTCCAACATCCAAGTGCCAAATCTACTCCCACAGACTCTTTTTGTCCTTGAACTACTAAGGAAAGTTTTAACTCCTGGCTCATAGACAAAATTTTTTTTTTTTAATCAATCATGATCAGAACAACTTAACGGCTTTTTTTTTGTTACTATGAATGCCGTGCCCAGCAGGCCTACATACTCAGAGAAGGTATCTTAAATATAGAAACTCAGGTGGGAGTTTCTGGAGATCAATTGTCATTTCATACTTTTTTTCCATGCAATATTTGTATACCTATGAACCTATGAAGTATTTTCTCTATAGAAAATCTGTACTATACATTTTAAATTGGATTGGGGTCATTACATTTACTTTTCTTGGCTGTGTGCCCAGGCTTATTTCATGATACAGCCCAATGACAAGAAGCTTTTGGGTATTTCCTCCCTTTTGTATCTTGATGTATTATAACCAACCCTGTGCCAAAGGCTACAAAGTTCCTAAGGTAAAATGTAGATAAATTCATATCTCTGGTACTTTTTACTGGAAACCATCTCTCTAAGAGGATTTCTACTCTAGCTTCATGAGACTATTTTAGATAAATACTTCAGAAGGTTTATTTTGGACAAGAGAATGACATTAAGGACCATGTGATCCACTTTTACTTGTCTTAATTTATTTTGACAAATCCTTTAAATACGTATCAGGACCACATTTTAAGTGACATATCAACTTCAAAAGTCACTACTTTTTTTTTCTTTCCTGATACTACTTAAGAACTAACCCAAACTGGATCTAGGAAAAGTAAGTGGAAAAGCAATTGTAAGAGGTTTAGCTAACTGAAATTCCTAGGAGCATTCTTAAGAAAGAACACGGTTACTTATTTGCTCCAGTCCAACTTAACATCAACACAACAACCTCAACTAACCTTTTGCTTATCTAAAAATTGTTGGTTTGGAAATTAAAAGATAATCATTCCTGTGTTAATGTCCTGATGAGTACCATGCAAACAGCTAGACTCACTAAAACTGGTTTGAAAAAGAAAACGCTACTGGAAGGGTTATATGTCCTGATTTCAATGCTTATTTTATAGTTGTAGCAATTGAAATAGACTGGAAGCCAGGTGCCAGTGGCTCACACCTGTAATCCTAACTTTTCAGGAGGCAAAGGTAAAGATCCTAGGATTATGGTTCAAAGTCAGCCCAGGCAAAAAAAGTCCGGAGGCTCTTATAAACCATCAAAAAACAAAAAAGGCTGGAAGTAGAGCTGTGGCCCAAGTGGTAGAGTGCTAGCCTTGCTTAGGGACAGCACCCAGATCCTGAGTTCAAGGCCTAGGCCCAGCACTTAAAAAGTGTAGCAATGGCATACAAAATAGGAATGGATGAATGCAACATAATGAATGTATGAACCGATCCACATATATGTGGACACGTGGTTTTTCTTTTTATTTTTGTGGTTCCTGGAACAAACCTGGGGCTTTACTTGTGCTAGGCAGGACTGCATTATCATTGAGTCACAACTACATCCTCAAGCTCTCTTCATTGGTTTTGAACAAAAAAAAATGAAAAGAAAATTCAAAAGAAAGAAAATTCTCTGGGAAATATTAGATACCCATATACGAAGAAGAAAAAAAGAATTTGGATCTTTAAACTACATACAAAAATTGAATCAAGATGTACCTTAAACTTAATACAAAATTGAAGCTATAAAACTTTCAGAATAACATAGAGGAGCAAACCTTTAGGTACTCAAATTAGGCTAGTTTTTTTACTAATTCATAAAACTACCATTAAAAATTAGATAAAATTTAAACTTTATATTCTTTAAAAGACACTCGCCAGTGAATTAAAAGACAGGCCAGACCAAAAGAAAATATTGGCAAGTAATAGATCGAAGATTTCTATCCCAAATTTATAACCAGTGCTCCAAATTCAACAATTAAGAAAACATACCATAAAACTGGCTAATATTTGAGGAGGTATTTCACTAAAAAGTATTTGCAGTTACCAAATAAGCATATGAACAGATGCATGACATCATTAGACACTATGGAAGTGTAAATTAAAATCACAATACAGTATCGCTATGCACTAGATAGAAACCTACCAAATATGAACACTTGCAATATACCTAGTTTATTGCATATCCATGGTATCTCAACAAAGCTGTTAAAATACACTAGAAAAATATATCTCAAGAACCATAAAATTTAATTGTGAAATACTAATTTGTAATACTAATTTGTAATTTGCTATGGATTATAAAGCCCAGCACTGTAATTGATACGCCATGAATTCTACCTTTAAAAAGAAATGCATCTTCTTTTTATTTATGCAATCAGCATGGTAATTCAGTCCTATCTTACATTTTTCACAGTATGTAGACCATTACTTTTCAAACAGAAGTCATCCTTAAAAACATGTATGAACATCCATTGAGATCAGGAGAATGTACTTCTTTTTATACATACATAAACACTTGTGTATATATTCATATGTATTTCCCAAAAACACATTATATTTCTGTGATTTGTGGCAATAATACTCTTTATAATCAAGTTTTGAATATGAAAAGCAGAAGTAGACTGAAATAGTATAGAATGTCATTTCTTGGACCACTGTTAGAAGGCGTGTGCTCTACAACTCTCTAATGAAAATGTCACCTTCCTCGTTGGGGAGCACTACGGTCCTCGTAGTTGAGTTCTTTGGGAATATAGACTTGTGATTTATTCCTTAGCTGCCACCTCACCTTCAGGAATAGGTAAATGTGATTATTCGAAGTGCCCTATCAATAAGACCTTTCTATGATGTTATAGTACTAAAAAGCTCAGCAAGTTTGTCCTTTGAGGTGACCATTCTGTCAGCTTTGCAGCAAAGCAGAGAAGACTGGTAAATTTCAGTTAGGAGATTTGTGGTTAGTGGAGGGAGAAACTGTTAAGTGAGTGAAGGAGTAAAAGGAGACTTACTCTTTGGAATGCAAGGGAGGAAGGGCAAGGAGGAGGTCTGGTTCCCCTGCCTGTGTTTCCTGACACAAGTTTCCATTTGTGTTGATTCATAATTATTGTAGAAGTATTATTTTCTGAGTTTCTAAACATAGTAAGGACAATTCGGTTTTATTGTTGTCATAGACTTTAAAAAAAGGTATTTGTTGTATGAACAAATAACAATGAGCCAGTCTTACAAACACAATATTCAAAACAGAACCTATTTTTAACAACTTTAATTATACAAGTAATCCATGTTCATTGTTGAAAAATCAGAAGAGAAGTAAACCACAAAATAAACTAAATTGTTGTATAGTTCCACTGTTTGGAGATAACGTTATGAATATTTAATGGATCCTTCCAGCTTTCAGCTTTATATGTCATTTGTTTCATATGATATAAATACCAGAAAATCATATTTTAATCTTTATTTCTTATGTCATCCACTTCTAGTCAATAAATATATAACACCATGTTAATGTTCCTAATTTCCTCATTACATAAATTCACCAAATATCTCTGGCCAATTACAAGATTGTTAAGGTGTATTTATCTTTAATTTCCTTTTTCTGAAGAAACATGACCTTCTTCTATAGCATGACTCTAGCAGTAATTGATTTAAAAGCTGTGGTTCTGAATTGAATGGCAGAGTTATGCTTTTAGAACTGTTAAGTTTATAATGATTCAGTCCACTAAGTGCTCTTTGGTAATGATTGCATAATATTTCTCTGCATATTCTTGGCATCCCTTTTCTAACCATAGTACAGAATTAGGCCTTTCCCATTGGATGGATGCTAATATACTAAATTTATTTCAAATGTAAAGGAACCCTAAGTTTTTACATGATTAACTTCTAAAGATTACTTCAATGGGCATCAAACTTTTAAGCTAATATAAACCTATTGGCACCTTCAGCTAGCTCAGGCACTCCATGAAGACGTGAGAGTAAGTGACTTCTAAGCTGCTTTTAGCTACTCACCTTTGGCCCGACCCATCTGTTGGAATGATGACAGTGAGCTGAAAATAGGTTCTCCAATGAGGAAGGGGACAAAAGAGATAATCACTAAGATTTTTGAGCTTTGTGAGCTCTCTTAATCACTTAAATTCCAATTGTTCATCTTCAAAATGAGGACATCATAGAAAGTAATTCTATTTTTTTTCTTCTGACCACAGCTAGAATTGCTATAGAGCCAAATACTTCAGATCCCAAGCTGCTTGGCCTATATCTGAATACAGACCTTATCCCTCTCCCTTTGTTCTTTTTCCCTTATTCTGTGTGCCACCTAGTAGCCAGATATTAACTGTGAACATCTCCTTCACTTTGCAGATAATTTCCTCAGTCCTTGGTTCTGAGCTGTTTCTTCCTTGCCTGTCTTCTGTGCAATTCACCATGTCTGATTGGGTTAATCCAACTACCTGGGATTACTGTAACTCTTGGGCTACACTATAAAAATGCTTTCTGTGAGTGTGGCATGCAAGGGTGGGTAAGGCTTGTGCCACCTTCATTCATCCGGAAAGAAAAGCAAAGTTTCAGCACTAACCTTGCTCATAGTGACACCTGCTATAAAATGGATGAACTCGAATTCATTGTAAGAGGAAGAAGAAGCCAGAGACAAAAACACCATAGAGTACATTCTTTCATCCATATGAAATATCCAGAATATGTACTCCATAAAGCCAGAGAATAGATTAGTGACTACCAAGAACTAAGAGGAAGGAAACATAGGAATAATTGATTATACAAAGAAGATTTCTTTGGGGCATGGAGGGCAGAGGCGATTGAAGTATTCAGAAACTAGAGAGTGGTGATGGTTGCACAATCCTGGGGAAAATATTAAAATCATTGTTATATATTTTAATAATATGTCCTATTTAGTTATATCCCAATGAAAGTATCTGTTAAATAAAGTAAAGTAGTCATTGATTTTTGCATGACGACTTGGTTTAACCTAAGTCATCAGTTCTAGAGAGACCATTAGGATATTGGAGGTCACCAGCATAAACTAGGGGCTTTTCACCTGTGTATCTTCCACATCCTGAAGTGCATTTATTCCTAAGGGCGAGGACCACTTGGTAATTGTTGAGAGAACAGCAGCAGAGAGCTACAACAAAGACCTACAGACTTCATTCCTCTGTTGAAACTGTAGTTCTTGTCTAAAACATTAGAAATATGTCTTGATTAAATAGGTAAATACAGAAGAAACAAGATATTGCAGGGAGCACTGTCACCTTGGTATCTGTCCTATTAAAAACAACAAACATCAACAATGACCAAAAAATGATTGCCTTTCAATAGCAGAGGTTATTTTTCTTGCAAAATAATTGACTCAACTGAAGATTTCGCTGGGTCTGGGAGGTTTCAGAGGATAACTATAATTTAACTGTTCCAGGTAGGTATGGAATCTAACTGTCCACAGGACCCAGTGCCCCAAGAATTTTAGAAAGCTATTGTCTCTTTCTACTTCTCACCTCAGAAAGATTTATGTCTCCAGTTGCTGAGAGCATGTCCTATTTTTAAAGGCCTCCAGAGAAGATGCTTCTTCAAAGATATGAGATGACAAAGCTTTGCCTTATGCAGCATCTCAGTGGACCTCATCAGTCAGGTGTCTGATGTCTGTGGCGTCTCCCTGACTCCCTCCTCCCCCACAGGACCGAACCACTATCGGAAATAATTGTGAGCCCAATACACCTCTAGGGGTTGGTTTCTATTTTGTTTTGATTTCTTTTTTTCCCAACAGATAATTTCCTCCTTCTTAGTAAGTAAAGTTTCAGTGGTAGAACATTGGTGGTGATTCCCAGAGGCACTGATGGCTCAGAGCCTTAGAGCAGTGCGTGAGTGATGTCCCTAGCTTCCTCCTGTTGTGTTCTGCCCAGAGGAAATGTTCTGGCTTCACTTAAAGAAGTCATTTGTGACACAGCATCAAAGCCTCCTGTGGCTCTTCCACTCCCTCTCTAACCATGAAAGACCTGAAAGGTATCTAGCTCCATTTCATAACTTCAGAGGACAAACTGAAGCCCACAATGACCTAGTAAAATAGGAATGAACAAACTAACTAAATGTGTGTGTCTCTGTGTGTGTAAATGTGTGTGTGAGAGAGAGAGAGAGAGAGAGAGAGAGAGAGAAAGAGGAAGACAAAGAGAGCGAGTGCATTGTTCAGGTAGATCCCATATTCCCAGCTTACCATGCTACCATCTACTTAAGAATATCACCATTCTGTTTAGATTCTTGGTCTTTTCCAAAGGAAGAATTGTTGAGATAATGTCACTGCAGCACCCCATAAGGTTCTTTGTCTCTCAGAAACTGGCTCACAGCAGGTACTGCCCAAGAAGACAGTGCTGCAGTGGGGACAATAATTTTCTGGTAGTTTGTGTATTGGGCCAATGCAAAGCTGCTTAGGCTCAAAAGGCAAAACTGTCTTAAAGAGGGTTTATATAAATTGGTATTTAATTTACTTATTTTTCTGATTGCCTTAGCAATTCCTTCCTGAACCTAATAATCACATGTTGTCATTCACCTTCAGAGATACTTTTTTAGGATGACCCATGACCACAGGCAGCTGATCTAGATGGTCTGTGCATACTGATCATTTTCCTTTCTGAAGAGTTCCAATGCCTTTGCTGTTGTCCTGTGCTACAGACTAGAAAGGCCAGGAGCCGATAGCTTGAGCTGACATTTGCAGATTTTTCCCATTTCCGTGAACAGATTACTGTGAGCCACATCTACTCATGCAAAGAAGGAAGCCTATGTGTATCCTCCAGCCAAGTTCTAATACTAAAACTCAGAATATTTCCAAGAGTTAGGCTTGGATTCTTTATAATAACCTTTAGAAAAACTTTGTGTTGTTGAAAAAAATACCTAACATATAATTTACCATCCTATTTTTAAATGTAATCCAGTAGTGTTAACTACATTCAAATGGTCATGAGATATATCTCTAGAATGTTTTCATTTTGCTCAACTTAAACAATATGCCAATTTCTTTTCCTTGCTTCCTTCATAACTACCATAATAGTTTAATTTTTATGAATTTGGCTACTTTCGGTAACCTCTTACAATGGATGAAATTATATTTCTTTTTATGACTGCCTAATTTCATTTAGTATAATATCTTGAAGCTTCATCCATGCTATAATATGTCACAAGACATAAGTCTGAGCCATATTCTGTTTGGCATATTTTGCTTATCCAGTCATCTATTATTGACAGACACTTGATTCAACTTTTTGGCTATTATGAACAATATCTCTACAATGCTCTATGTATACTTGCTCCTATTTGTCATTGTCTGGGCCAATATCTCTACAAGATTTTTTTTTTTTTTTTTTTGGCCAGTCCTGGGCCTTGGACTCAGGGCCTGAGCACTGTCCCTGGCTTCTTCCCGCTCAAGGCTAGCATTCTGCCACTTAAGCCACAGCGCCGCTTCTGGCCGTTTTCTGTATATGTGGTGCTGGGGAATCGAACCTAGGGCCTCGTGTATCCGAGGCAGGCACTCTTGCCACTAGGCTATATCCCCAGCCCTCTACAAGATTTTTTGATTCTTACAGATATGCAAATTTTTCATTTATTTTTCTGAAGCAAAACAAACATTTACTTCAGAAAATAGAGAAATATTTCTCCTTGAACAAAGAAATGAAAAAGATCAGAGATTGGTGTTCTGACTCATCCCCTTAATCCTTCACAAAGATTGGTGGAAAGTTTTAGCTTTCTCATTCTCCAAATAGGAAAATTGGAGGGAAAAATGTTCCTTCACATAGCCAACCAGCGATGGATCTTGGCCTTAACTTCAGATCTGCTGATTTCCACTTATGCATAGGAATTGACATTGGGTCTTAATTAAGAAACCACATTTAGAAAGGGAAGGTTTGCCATTATTTGGGCAAAGGCTTAGTGACTGGCAACAGCACCAAGTGTCACACTTTCCTTTGGCAACTGTGGGTATTTCTGTCCAAGGACTATATATTTCTAAGAACATTCCCTGTGGGCCTATTTTGGCTTCCATTTTTAAAAAAATGTTAAAGGATAATAACATTTACCAAGTACATGTCTAGTAATCTGAAATGTTCCATGCTATACACTCCCTTTGCATCTCTCTTTTTAATTATCCTCAAATGCCCTTACACTCTCTGTATTTCCAAGTCCAGGCCCCTTTCTTCTGCCTCAAAGTCAGCCCCTTCTCTATTCCTGCTTCTGTGTGAAGATAAATAACCAAAAGCTTTTCAACTTGACATTCAGTATGTAAGTCCCAGGGATGACATTATTTTCCATCTTTACCTAGCCATCAATGTTAGGACTCTATAAGCTCCCATTATGCTTTGCATCTCCTTTCAGTCTATAAATGCAGATCGTACTTTGTTTTCCTTTTATTTTAATTCTTTACACATGTCTGCTTGTTGACTTACCATACTGTTTATGCATGGTCACATATCAGATGCATCTGCACAGGAGCAGGAGCATCCCAGAATAGATGATGCTTTGCAAATACATTCAACCTCACAAAACCTGCAAGGGAAATGATCCAGCTGCTTCAGACTCTGTATTTAAGATGTGCAAAACCGCAAAAGTCACCTTCCCACTTGAATTTACACTCAGAGCTCTATGTACACATGCTCCTATTTGTCATTGTCTGGTATCTGTATTTGACATGAAAAAGATCATTACCAATGCCCTTTAAAAAAAAAAAAAGACAAGTACCATTTAAGAGACTGGTGGTAGACGAATGGATCCAAAAAATATGGTACTTATACACAATGGAATACTACATAGCGATTAGGAATGGTGAAATATTGTTATTCGCAGGGAAATGGTCAGAACTTGAACAAATAATGTTGAGTGAGACAAGCCTAGAACACAGAAAACAAAGGGGCATGATCTCCCTGATATATGACTGTTAACAAAGGGATACGGAGAGACAGTAGAGATCAAGTCTGTGAAACCAAAAACTGCTTTTCAAATAGTATTCCCCACAGGATTGGGGCAGCGACCCAACAGTATGTAACTAAAACCAAACAATTACTCAACATATAAAGGTCAAAAATTGACCTCTCAGGGGAATACAATTGCTCAAAAGCTAGGTATGTACGTTCATATAAGACTACTGTCGACATATTGTCTAATATCGACATTACATTTAAAGCCCTAGGCGAACTTTCTTGGGCGTGTCTTGATACATTGTATATTGTATCTATGTCTACCTGACCTAGAGAAGAGATAGAAAAACAGGACGTAAGATATCACAAGAAATGTACACACTGCCCTACTATGTAACTGTACCCTTTTTGCACAACACGTCAAAAAATTTGTGTTCAATTAATAAACAAATAAATTAATAATAAAAAAAGAGACTGGTGGTGTAGAAATACCCATATTCTGACATAGTCTGAAAAATTAAGTGTTCTTCCCTCTTTCGGTAAAGCATTTGGTAAACATATTAATGAGAGTGCATTTTGTTGCTCACATAATTAGATTTGGGCCTATGGAATGTGAAAATATCCTTTCTAATATATGTGGCTAGAAAGGCAAAATATTTTAGTTAGCAGGGAGTGTGAGGATATCAACAGTTCATTCATTTATCTAAAAAAATTGAGAGATTCACTGTGTGCCAAACAAATTCTCAGCACAAATTGAAAAACCAGCAATCTCTTTTCCTGAACAAATACGTACATTGCTTCTGTAACTTGATCGCTCATTTCAGTTATTTATTTACATGTCTGCATTTACCCCTAGACCAGTGGTTCTTAACTAGGTACATTTTTCACCTCAGGGGACATTGGAAATTTCTAGAGGCAGTTTTGGTGGTCACCACTGATGAGGTACTATTGATACACAGGACAGAATACAGAGCAAATATAGAAATATCCTACAATTCACAAGAAAGCTGTTCTCCACAATGAGTTATTGGTAGTGCTCAGGATGAGAAATTCTACCTAGACTATGAGTTCTTGGGATTAGGGACTAATTCATTCATAGTCATTGTGTGTGTGTGTGTGTGTGTGTGTGTGTGTGTTGGTTCTGGGTTGATTGCTCTCTCTGAGCTTTTGTGCTCACTGTCATTTGAGTCACAGCTCCACCTCCGGATTTGGAGTGGTTAATTAGAGATAAGTGTCTGACAGACTTTCCTGTTCAGGCTGGCTCTGAGCCTCAATCCTCACATCTCAGCCTTCTGAGTAGCTAGGATTATAGGCATGAGCCACTGGTGCCACACCATAGTCATCCTCCTGTCTCTACTACATCACATGTAGCAAAGCTTCCCAAGTGGTGGTGATAATAGAGGGCTAAAATTCCAGAAGTACAAAGATGAGCAGGATGAAACCTCTTTCTTAGATACTGGCTACTCTGTCATGGTCTGTGGACTAGCAGAATCACTACTATCTTCAGAACTGTTAGGAGAGTGGAATTTCTAGCCTCACCTAGACCTCCTGAGCTATAATCTTCATTCTATCCAAACATGATACATCAGATCATGATCAGATATATGATAAAGTTATGAGTTCTGACCAAATGGCTTCAGAGGTCAATGACTTTGGTAGATAAGCTCAAGAAGCTCAACGTAGATGTCCAGGTTGATTCAGCCATGGTGAGCAGAGGTGATTCTGCAGTGTTTCTCTCTGGAGCACAGGGTGCAGGGGAAACAATGCAGTTGTAGCAGATTAGGAAGCAGAGCTGTGATGGAGAAGGCAGCACAACTGGCAGTACTGAGTAAGGGGCAGGATGAGACTGGGTAGTCCATGTTTAAGAGGAACACTGCCAAGCAGCTCTAAGAAAGCTCAAAGTGGGAAAGGACAGGCCATGTGCCAAGTCCAGAAGAGGCCAAGGCTCTGAAATTGCGGGGGTGAGAGGCAGCAGCTCAGACTGGCTACAGGCTGTTCATTCCTTCGTCTGGGTGGTTCAAGTTCATTAGTGGAATCGAGTTACTCAGAATCCTTATACAATAGCTCACAGTCTGCCCAGGACTTGATAATGTGGTAATTATCATGGGGATTCCAGAAATGCTTTGGATTTGAGTTCTGTCTGTAGCAGGCTGATGTGTCTGGAATGTGGATATTGAAAATTGCTATTCCAACCTTCCTCTGTTTCCTTCACCAAGGATCAAGTGGACTAAAAATCTGAGCAAAAGGGCAAATGGAAACGGAAGGAAATATCTTAGGGGCTAGTCTAATAGCATTTGTAAGATTTTCCAGCAGCCCACATCTGCCTGGGGTCAAAGTCCTGCCATTATGTTTGACTCTTGTAGAATTATTATGTTAAAGACAGATATTTTAACCATCAGAGTCCCCTTTTGTAGGGTTACAGTAACTTAACCAAATTATCTAGCTAAACACATCTCATTGATCAAGGTGCCAGTCACCCTGACCAGAAACATTTTTCATGCTTCTCGGGGCCTGAACACTGTCCCTGGCTTCTTTTTGCTCAAGGCTAGCACTCTAACACTTGAGCCACAGCTCCTATTCTGGATTTTTCTATATACGTGGTGCTGAGGAATCAAACCTAGGGCTTCATGTGTACGAGGCAAGCACTCTACCACTAGGCCATATTCCCAGCCCACATGCCTCTTTATGAGGGAAGAATTGACAGCTTCCCAGTCTGGTCAGATGAAACTCCAAGTCCTTTAATGGAGCAACTGTCCCACCTTCCCTGCCACAAGTTAGCATCAACATTTGAGTATGTCTGAATTATCTCATATCTGGACAAAGTAGAGTTGGGAAAGTCCAGAAACTCCTTCATATTGCCAAGAGGACTAGTTGTATAAACCTCTGGGAATAGCCAATGGCTCCCTGGATGTGTTTTCATTGTAGTTCTGGCTTATGTCTGAAGCTTTATTTTGGATTATAACTAGGCCTTATAAAACAGTACATTACCATATATGCTTTTCTTTTCCTCCAGTACCTCCAGGATCCCACAGGATCTCCAGGATCTGGAGAGCAGATGCCCAGATTTCCCCCAGTAGGATATGGTCCAAAGAACAGCAAAGCTCAGTCGTGGAATATTTTATTTGTAACATGGGCCACACTTGTCAGAACTCAGTGTCCGCTGTCCATTCAGCCCATTTTATAGCAATGGTACCACTATACACCTAAAATGGAACTCCTTGTTTGACTTTCCCTACCTAATACTTAACCTATGGGAACATTAGCTGAAGGTAGCACTTCATAAATGTGCTCTGCTAGGCACATAGCAGTGCTTAAAATAACATTATTCTTTTTTGGAATTCTTTCTTAGATGGAGGAGGAACAGCAAACCCTAAAGAGATGCAAATTGTCTCCAAACTGAATAAACATAGCACCAGGAATATATCTCAGTGCTAGAGTGGGTACTTAGAGAGCAAAAGACCCTGGGTTCAATCACTAGACTGCCAAGCAAAGTCTGGCAAGATGTAGTCACAAGGTTCAAATTTAACTTGTTTTGATAGTTCTTATTATCCTCAAGAACATAAGAATTCAAAATATATCATTTATTATGCTGTCTTTAGTGTTTAGATATGAGATTTCAGAACTGAATTAGCAAGGATCTCATAGATCCTGTAACCCAATTTAACACTTTTTGGCTAAGAAAGCAGACCTGAAGGACAGGAAAGCCTATACAGCATCAGTTGAGTTCTGAATTTAAATTCATATTTTGCTAATTTAACCACTAACTCCCTTTGTGTCCTTGACCAACTCATACAAACTCCTAAAACATTAGTTTCTTTATCTACAAGATAGGATTTTTTACAGGATGTTTTACAGGATTGTTCTAAACCCTAAGTTAAATATAAGGCATTAAAATATTCTGGACACATAGAATACAATGAACAAAGGTTATTATCACTAATTTTTAATTTTTATCATTATTGTTATTGTCAAAGACCCTGATGAAGTCTGGTGTTGGTGGCTCATACCTGTAATCCTAGCTACTCAACTGGCTGAGACCTGAGGATTGCAGTTCCAGGCCAGCCTAGGGAGGGTAGTCTATGAGACACCAGTTAACCACCAGAAGTGGCTCAGTGGCTCAAAATGGTAGAGTGCTAGCCCTGAGCAAAAAATACCCAGAGATAGTTGTAGAGATGTAGAGTTACAATCACATTTTTCCTACTCCCTTCACCTTCAGAGATCTCCATTCTCAAAACAGAAGACAAAACAATCTGTGTGCATGTGTGTGTGTGTCTGTGTGTGTGTGTGTGTGTGTGTGTGTGTGTATGCTGGTCCTCTGGCTTAAATTCATGGCCTGGACACTGCCTGAGCTTTGTCACTGAAGGCTAACACTTGAACCACAGCTCCACTTCTGTGTGTGTGTGTGTGTGTGTGTGTGTGTGTGTGCGTGCGTGCTTAATTTGAGTTAAGAGTATCACCAACTTTCCTGCCCAGGCTGGCTTTGAACCACAATCCTCAAATTTCAGCCTCCTTTAGTAGCTAAGATAGAGGTATAAGTAAATTAAGAGCCCAGCAATAAAAACAAATTTTTCTAAATATGTATTTAGAAATGTGTTGGTAATTTCATTCCAGAGGTTAGTCTACATATTTCATTAAGTATTTTCCTGCGTGGCACTAAAAAGGTCAAAACAAAGAGATTCTGTTGAGGGCAAAAGAAAGAACGGGTGCCATTTCAGCTAGGTGGGGATCTCACAGGCTGTGGTTGACTTTCTGCTCCTCTCTGAGCAGGTTAGTGTACCTGCTTTGACTCAGAGAGTCTTGTCTTTCTCAAGAGCAGAAGGACTAGGCTCTCTGCTCAGTTTCAAGGTAGTGATAAAATCCAAGGTTCTAAGGGCTTCAGCTCAAAGCTGGGATCTGAAATTTGAAATGCGGAAATTTCCTGGTAGAAGCACAGTGAGCCTGAGAAGATTTCTGATTAAATCATAACACATGGAGCACATATCTAATTATAAGGCCATGTTTCATAAATAAGTACTAGTATTCTATATCCTTTAAAAGTCGATGTTTAAAAGATCACTCTAGTCATTGTGCATGTCTTGTTTCAGCCCTCTCTGCATTGCTGAACCATGTTTTGTTTTGTTTTTAAATGATGGGACAGCCAGAAAGAAAATAGAAAATGTAAAATATCACCCCTGTGGGATGAAACACCTTGTGCTTCAAACATCCAAATTTCTAAAGCAGTAAAGCATGGAGATTTCTGATATCTTTTAGAGCTGGTTTGAAATGCTGGTTCTGTAATATACTAATTCCATGCTCTTGTGCAAGGTAGGAGACATCTCAGCCTATTTTTCATTTGTAAATTGGGTATGATATGAGTAAGATTGTTCAGAGGACAGAATAAGGTAGTGCTTTGCCCAGTCTCTGACTTAGACTGGAAGAACTGTAGTGTCCTAGACTCACTGGGAGTACTTGGCTCACTGGGAGTACTTGGCTCACTGGGAATTTATAGTCAAGCTCTTACTGTTTAGTGTTTATCACCATATCATGTCATTTCTCTTTGGAAGTGTCAGTGTTGTATGCTTGCTTCCTTATCCACAGGCAGGACTGTGATGAAGGAAGGCTTCTTGTGTGTAGAGATGCAAGAGAGCCTTTTGAAAGGTTTGCCCACTATTTTGTCAACTGCCAGAACCAGTGAGTATAAAGGCAGGTCTATTCTTAGGCAAGTCAGTTACTCTAATGACATAGAAGGTAGCTCGACCTACTGAGCTAGAAACCACTTTGACCCAGCATTTCTATTTTATAAGGTGGTGGAAATATCTTGCACTAGAAGGGAAGCTCTCCTGTGTGATGAAAAGCCCTGGAATTAAAGGCATAAATAAATAAATTAATTAATTAATTAATTAATTAAAAAAATAAATGGAAGGAAGGAAGGAAAATGATATTGGTAAAAAGTCAGGATGCCACATTACTTTGAAAATTTAAAAGGTTTCCAAATCATCTGTATAGATCCTCTTTGAGAAGAGAGCCAGCCATGGGTCAGTTTCCCACATTTCCTGTCCTATGTCAAGAAAGAATGAATAGGTCTTCCAGGGCTCTTGGAATTTTAGATAAACAGTCCAAGCAGGTGCTGGACACATTTATCTACCATTTCTATTAGAGAATGAGGGAAAAGGAGAGGAAAAAAAACAAGAGTCTAATTGTGTACAATCTTAGGACTAGAAGTGTCTTTAATAAGTTTTTCTCTGCTCGGTAGAAAACAGGCAATCACTTAGGCAATCAACTCCTTTCATGGATAATGAAAGTAGACATCTTTCCTGGGATCTTGATAGAAGATGATGAAGGAACAAATTGTGTATGACACAGAGCCACAGACATAAGCTGGTCTGTGTGGCAAAACAGCCTCACATGCCTGTGACACCCAGAGAGGTGGATTGTGCAATGCCCACTAGCCTCAAATCCAGGTCACTTGGGTGAGAAATGCCCCAAGTAAGAAATGCTTGAGAATCAGAAGTCTAAAAGTTACATTCTTCTTACTCTTTTGGGGAGCTTGAGCTTCTTTTCTAAGTGCCCTAGGTTCAACGCCATAGTCATTATTTCCTGTGTGTGGTCAGCAATGTGGAAGGGAGGGACGGAAGTCAGAAAGAGAAAGGGAAAGGGGAAGGATAGAGTCAGGTCTAACCGAACACCTACTCTGAGACTCTTCATGTGAATTGGAATGAAACATTTCAAAATTCAGTTTCACCATCAATAATAACTGTGATTATATTTACAATACTTATCCACTCTTGGTTTTCATCCTACTTTCTTATTCTGTTTCATATCATCCTTAACACGTACCCCAGAGCGTGTTGATTAGTGCGAGTTTCCCAGTTAGCAAATGCTGAACATAATATTGAAATCTCAACCTCTTCAAGTTTATTTCAGAGAAACCAAAATTGAAAGTGGTAAGGACGTACCTAGAGCGAATTCAAAAAGATTACACTAATTCATCAGACTAAGGGACAGAAAAATGTTAGTAAATATTGATTGTCATGAGTTTTTTTTTTCACCGTGAAACTAAAACCTCTATCCATCTCTTGTTTTCCTCACCACCCTCTTGCCTCCACAGCCCTCAGCAGATTACTCTGTTTATGTGAAAACAGAGATTTTCCTAAGAAACCCTATTAAAAGTTACAATACAATACTATATATACAATATAATAAAATACAATATATCCAGCTTCCCAATCATACCAAATACATTTATGAGAAGAAAGTAGCCAAGAAGTCCATGTAACTTCCAGTAGGAGCTTCAGTGGAAGCAGTTTGGTGGACAAAGCAGCCAATTTGTATTTGATGTGTGTGTGCCCCATTTCTATCACCCACACTCTCATTAAGCCTTAGTAAACAGAGAGTCACTGGAGATTTTCGGCACATGTATTTCACAATTATTTTGATTCACACTAAGCTCACACTTAAACTATCCCTCTTCCTCTTAGTTGTATACAGAACTAGTGGATTTAATGTTTGAAATTAGCATCCTCTTCTTTGGGGTGGAGGATGAGTCATTAAAAATTCATTCACTCCCTTGACTTGTTCAACTAACATTGCTAAGATCATTGTACTTTCTGTGAAGTGTTTGAGATTTCTGGGCTTCTATTTATATGTGTTGAAGAGCTAGGTAAAAATGCTGATTGTACTGCATTTTTCTAAACTCACAGATGATTAACATCAAGAAGATGAAGCATTTGGATATGTGATTAAGCCTTTGATTTACACAAATGAAAACATAACAATGCTTTGATCTCCTTGTATGGACATACTGAAAAATCAGTTTTAAATTTCTTTCAGAAAGGTACATTAAATTAGAAAGATTGTCATCTCACCTTGATTGTCACTCTAAGTGGAGTTTTATACCTACGAGAGACCCTGGAAAATTTATAGCACTTTTATGGAACCCACTCTCCTATATATTAAGAAGTGTGTCCAGACTTACACAGCAAGAAAGTATCAAACATAGGATGGCAGTCCACTACTACAGGTGGTTTTCAACATCTCCTACCCCTTTCTCTTATTTGTAACATAGGTGGGAATACGTATATAGAGCTTCTTTTTGCCTTTATATTTACTGTCATAGAATTTTTAATTTAAAAACATATGCTAGATCTCTTACCAGTAAGTTTAAGTCTCTTATTTTTTTAATGGCTGCTGGGATTCAAGCCTTAACTTCACCACTTAACAACTCTGTGGTGTTCCACAAGTTATTTCATCTTTAAAGAGAGAACAGTAAATGAGAATGTTATAAAAGTTGAGTTATTGCTTGAAAAATACCCAGCAGCTTCTGATCGAAAGCAGTCAATATATATTAAGAAAAATTGTCCCAGATAGATGGGCATTTATTTGCTTCCAGCTTTTTTTTGTAACAAATGGAACTGCATTGTGAATATTTATGCACTTAAGAAACTTTGGTCTGTAAGATAAACTCTTAGACATAGGGTTGCTTGGTTTAAGAGCATGTGCACATAATCTGCTTGCCAATTCTGATGAAGACATTTTACTGTGGTTTAAGGTCCACACATGGCAAATGGTAGCTGGTTTCCTTTCTGTCATTCAGTGACTTGTTTATACTCTTACTCAGTCACCATGGATTCTGTTGGTCTCAACACTTTACACACTCAAAACTTACTAAACAACTTACTAAACTTGCCTCAGAACCTTTATATAATTGTTGAAAATGCCTTTACTTCCATGCCAATCAATTATGCTTTAACAATAACATCTGGATACTCTATTTTACCACGGACTCAATGTTAAGAGTTTGGCCTTTCCCTATCTTATCTGATGACAGAAATCATGTAAATAAACATGCCATAGAAAAGTCAGTGCAACCTACCCCATCCACAATGCCTCTGAGTAGACAAGAATGGCTCACACATTTGTACACAATTGAGAACTTCTCAGCTGCCTTGAGGAAGCTAGAGAGAAACTAGGTCAAGATCTTACTAGAATTGCTTTTCCTGCCCTCAACTTAGCATCAACTTAGTGATTTTTTTTCTTAAAATTACAAAGCCCCACCAGGGTAGATATTAAAAAGTCGCAAATAGTAAGGGAAGATAGCCATGTTTAAATTCCACCTAGAAGGTATGAGTTTAATGGTTTATGAAGTGTGTGTTTAAAATATGGATGATTGAAACATTCTATGACAGTGTATAAACTCTTGAGTTTAGGTGAAGCAACCTCCAGTGTTTTGTAGATGGTTGGTTTTATTTCCATGTCTCCCATTCACTAATTTGCTCCTTATTTTTAAATTTTTTATATGATCAAACTTATTTGTTCTCTTAGGCTAGCGTAAATGTTCTAGGCTTTTATGAGGCTTCCATATCAATGGGATACACACACATAAGAAATAAACCCAAAACATAGACAGGATTCAATCCGATTAAATGGAAAAGGAGACTTTGTTTAGCAGTGGAGAAAGAGTATTCTCCAAGCAGAGTAATCAGGGGGTGCAAATATCTCATGGCAGGATCCACAGAGAAAGAAAAGAAGGACACTGGGATAAAAATGAGACAAAGTAACCCCAAAAGAAGACAAAGAGGCACATAGCTCCTCCTCTAACGTGATTCGGGGTCTCTCAAAGTCAGTTGGGATCAAATTCCAAATGTGTATTCTCTTTGTCCCTTCAGCAATTCACCTAGATGACTTTAGTAAAGTAAGGGGCAAAATAATAGGACATTATTTTTAATCTCCTCCTTCACCCTCCCTCACTCCCCAGCACTGTTCAAGGTCATGTATATCTGTTGGTCCAGCAGCCTTTTGCTCAGAATGACTTAACAAAGGAAAAATCTACAAGTACAGTAGCATGTTGAAAAGGGAACCATTACTTCCTGAAGTCAATTTACAGAAGGCTTCCAAGGTTTTATTGATTTAAAAGATCATAATCACTCCTCTGGGTGCACTTCTCTCTATTAGTTCTTCTATCCACACCACATTATATCCTGAAATGAGCCTTTCTGTGATAGATTTGCCCCTGTGATGGATAGTCATGGATATAATGGCAAGCAACTGAGCAGGTCTCTAGAGGGGTGTCCCTGAAAGCAGCTGGTTTATGGTAACCATTCCCCCCCATCCTCTCACATCCCACCCCTCCCACCCCCCCCCCACTTTTGCCATGCATCTTAGACACTGGAGACAAAGCCCAAATCTCTCCATGAAGTTCTCTGCTTGTTTGGCAGTTTTATTTATTGTGTAGTCCTCCAAAAGGCCATAAAATCAAGATGAAAGCAAACACAAGAAAGAAGAAGAATGGAACAGTGTAACTTGTGGTCAGTGTGCATTTGAAGGGTCCTCTGATAGCTGTTAAAATCATAAGTAGCAAAATTCTGGAAACATGGATTTCCTTTTGCCAATATCCTAAGGTAAACACACAAAAAAGAGAAAATCCTCCAAAAGAGAAAATCCTATATAATGATCTCTAGGTTTGATTTTTCTTCCCTGTCTTCTACATGCTGCATAAAACTTTTTAAATGTTATTTCTGTATAACAGTCTAGGTAAATATGAAGATGAAAGATAAAATAAAAATTAGATAATGAATTATATGGGGCTACAAGTTAATAGGATATTTGATACAGGTGTTTGAAACCATTTGCAACTGGTAAGAATTTAAAAGTGTCCTGCTGTGGACCATAGGATGAAAAGATGACTTTGCCAAGAATAGTGCTATTATGCCTGAGGGTGACTTCAACCTCACATCAAAAGAGTCACTGTTATGAAAAAATGATTTTTAAGGTTCATGTTAATTGGAAAGTCCAATAGGTATAGCACATTAGCATAAAATAAGTAAGAACTTTTTAAGGGAAATGGGAATTATTCTTTAAGTATATGGTTCTTTTAGTAGGCAGACTCATGCATTGGGACATTTTCCTCAAATGCCACTTATAGAAGGGTGCTCCTTTTCCCACAAACTCTAACCTCTTTGAGAAAGCTATAATCATGGCTTATGTACACATGGGAGGGCACCATCCTAGGCGAGTGGAACCTTGTGTTTTTATCGAGAGGAATTAGGTAAGTCTATAATGTGAGCAGGGAAAATTATTTTCCTGTCATTGATGCATAGGCTTTACTGTGTGTGTGTGTGTGTGTGTGTGTGTGTGTGTGTGTGTGTGTGTGTGTGAGACACAGGAACTTAAGATATAAAGTCATGAACTCATAGCTATGTCTGTCTTAAACTCTTAGCTTATTTCAAACTTTGTACTAATTTCCCTATAGTCATCTTTGACTTGGGATTTAAGCTGTCAGGTTTGTCTGAGAAAGTACTTTTAATGAGTGAAAACAAAAAAGTTCTTCTGCATGTATGAAAAGGAAGGTCTTTTCTAGACTATGAATGAAAATGACTGAAATAAGTTACCAGTTTCCTCATAAGCAAAACAAATTGGTGCCATCATCATTTGACACTTTATACTATAAATTCCTATCCTGATATTTAGTTGACATAAACTTTCTTACCACAGATTACACTGAAATTTTAAGTCTAGAAAGTAAACCAGTGGAATTCTGTATTTCTGACATGGGCACAAGCCATGGAAAGAAATTCTGGTTAGATCATTTTCATCAAAATTACCAGAGTAGCTAATTAAGGTTTAATAAAATTGCTTGAAACTTCCTGTGATTTTTTAATTAGTATGAACCAAACATGAAGATATGGAAGTTCCTTTATGCACTAAAATGCCTACATGGGAATTTAAAATAGCCTTTAAAAAAGAAGGAAAGTTATTACTACACATTATTACCTAAAATAATAGGATTTCTAGGTTGATTCAATTCCTGCTCAGTAGCATTTAAAGTTACTTACTACAAACAAAAAGGTGTTTTCCCTGATTTCAAAAAAGGCATTCTTTTGGAGATTATAATTCCTTTTGCTTCAGCTGCTTTTGAGCTTACGATAAAGACCCAACTGGACAGTTAAATGGGAAAATGGGAATACAAGAATTATTGTTTTCAGAAAATAGATCATTATAAGATCAGATAATTATTCTGCTCGTCTCATTCTTTCTCTCATATTCATCTGTATAGTTTCCTCGCCCGTAGAAGGAGATGAAATAATTGTACATAGGACATAAAGTTTAAAATGTAATGTTATCTATACCCTTGGTGAGAATTGATGATGTAGATAGTTCAGATGAGAGGTATAGATTTTCCTCGAACTATTGAATTTTTGTAAAGCTTTCATGGCATATGCTTTATTCATTGACTTTATTCATTGATCAAGGTACTTTGCAGGGATGAAACAGATGGCAAAATTTTCTTGATTTGGTAGAGCTAACCACCCAAATATCAGTCACCCTTGAGAGCACATCACCAGTGAAAGTTCTCCCTTCTTGAACATTCCCACCAAGTAGCCCATATTGTCACAAGTTTATTACCACAGACCTATTAGTTTCCCAACAAAACTCTTCTCCATATATCTAACTCCAATTATCTACTCAAATATGCATCTATTTTCTCCTCTTTTCTAGGACTACCTGTCTTTCTCTTTGATCATTTCTTTCCCTACCTTCCCTGCTAATCTTTCATTTCAAGGGAAACCCTAGGAACAATTCTTCTGGGGATCTTCTGACTTGTTTTCTAGATAGAAATGTATAAAACAACAAAAAGAAACACTGTCATGAGTTCAGCCTCAAGGTTTGTCACCAGGACAAAATGCCTTCCCTGAAACATGGCATGTTGGTTTGCTATGTTCACAGTGGAATGGGGCAGCTGAGGGTAGCAGAAGGAGGAAGCAGAAGCAATTTATATGCCAAAGAATTAGGAACAGCTTTCAAACTCATATTCATTTTTCCTTTGTCTTAGTGCTTCAGGCCCTTAACATTTCATTGCCTTGTGTACCTCCTCTTCCCAGAATCCCTGTAAGAAGCATGATCAGACCTAAGGATAAGCACGATCAGATCTAAGTAAGGGAGGATAAGCAGAGGGAAAATTATCTTACATTTCCATTTGTCTTCTCTGCTCTCCAGAATCAGCCAGGAGCTAAAGAAACTCCCAGCAGTCAGAGATGGAAAGCAAATTGAATTGTCTAAAGCCTCCAGAGCTAGAAAATGGTTGTGCTCCATGAACCCACGTTTGAGCCATTTCTTGATAACTAGTTTTTACTGCTACACAGTTCTGACTTCACATAGAATAAAGTGCCTGCCTTTGAGTCTCAGGGAGTCCAAGTTAATAGAGCTGTGTTTTCTAGCTGACCAACCTGAGCTTATCACAGCCCACAGAACCCCATCCCCAGTTTCTTACCCATCTCTCCTCCCCGTACTTCACCCTAGCCTTCATTATTCCATTCTACTGTTATAGTAGTTTGGAGCTAAGAATTATTCTTATTGTCATGTGCATACATGCACACACACACACATACACACACATGTACATACACACATACACACATTTTTCCAAAATGACCTCCTCATGTCTCTGAGAATAGGCATCAACTGCTGCCGAATGACTTTGTTTGGAAGCACCATAATTTCTTGACTGCTTGATGTGTCTACCCACCACTGCATTCTGCCAAAACTGACTTCATCACATCACAATTATTACATTGGTATTTATCTTTTCTACTCAGTGAGACATAACAATATTGCAGTTTGATTTTCTGTCAAGGTGATATTTTTCATTAAATATTTGCTAACTGACTAGTAGCATGGTAAGTTTCACGTGTTCTTTAGTATTCTCTGCCAGGAAAATTTATGCTTTCAAAGACCAGTATAGCATTACTTCTTATTAAGTCCCAAACTGTTTTCAATTTCTTGTGGCAAATAGAGGACCACAAGGAGAGGACAGATCCCACTTAAGGGGCCTTGAAGTTGCTTCTGAAAGTGTGACTTGGTTGCCCAGATTGCATCAATATACTCAGACGGCATGGTTCCAGCTTAGTCATAGTTGCCTCACCTTACATTTGAAAAGCAAGAAAGCACTTGTGTAAAGCTGGCTCAGTCTCAGCTGTGCTGAGACCAAGTCAGTGCATGTGACTCAGGAGGCAGCAGGAGCCACAAAGCATGGTATCATCAGTGGTTTGTGTGTCGCATGGTAGCACATGGGTCTTGGGTTACAAATGAATGTTACTTTAAGAATAATGCCAAATCATGTACCAGGACTATTTAGGAAGTCACCACTGGAACAGAAACACCACTATAAATTAGACCACTCCACAGCTCAATTAGGTGCCTTAGAATTTAACATACCCATCTTCCAGCTCATCATTAAGTTGTTCATGTTTACCACCAATGGCTGCTCTCAGAGGCCACCAAATCCTCTTCTATAATCAGTAATTATATTTTAATGCTTACACAGTAGTTTATAACATAGCATGTTTCCAGGGTAGGACTATTTCAAAATATATATACACACCTAAGATAGTATCATGCTAAAGGAGGTGCCCTAATCTTTTGTATTCTGGTCTGAAGTTGCTGTTTAGATTACAGTATGGTTGCTTGGGTCAGAAATAAGATGCCCTTTTCTGAGTCTGGGGTTATTACAGTAGCAACACCTCTCTCTCTCCTTCTCTCCCTTCTGGTCACCCTCCTATCCTTCCTCCCTCTCTCCTTTTTGAAGATAAAATAGAGTAGAAAACATTAGAGTAAAATATCTACTTCTAAAAGCTGTAGAAAACACCATGATAGGGAATTCCATGATGTCATTGTACAGACATCTTTTGTCTAGTATTATCTATGCTGTGTCAGAAACTTTTGTAGACAGTGTATACTGAGCCAGTAGTGAATAGCGCAGAAAACATCCCAGAGTTTTAAACTTGGGCTTTAGGGAGTGCTTTCCCTGGGTCTAACATTTGCTTTGTATGGCTTTTCTGCAATACTACTCACAAACATTACTTTGGGGCAAGTGAAGCTGTGGCTCAAAGGGTAGAGCAGCATGAGCCTGCAGCCAAAAGCTCAGGGACATTGCTTGGCACCAGAGTTCAAGTCCCATGACCAACAAAAAAAAAAGAAAAAAAGAAACATGACTTTGGCACTTTTCTCCAATGACAAGAGCACATAAAGAACTTTGGAAAAAATATTCTGTTGGCAAATAAAAGGAAAGAAAAATAAAATGTACAATCCATAATATGAGGGCTCTTTTTGGTCTCAGTTGTTTAAGTTATCGGGTGTTTAGCTGTTCAAAAACAACCCCATATTATCAAATCCTACTGATGAGAAATGAACAAAATCAAAAGAACTGAGATATCCTTACCTTGTAGGAGCAAAATTATTTACTGTATTTAGCCATGAGAGTAATTATTTAACTTGGCATAGAAGGCTGAGAGGAAAAGCCAAATTATCCCTTGTGCAAACACAACTATCTTCCTCTAACTGTCTATAATAATGGACCAGTCTGCCACTGCCATTCCCTAGGCTCAGATGAATCACACTAGCAGTGGTAGAGTTGGTAGAGTACATTAAATGCAACTTTATTTCTGCATCAGTTGTTATTATTATTTTCATCTCTGAGAGAATATGGTAAAAAGAAGATTTGTTTTAAAAACAAGCCATTCCTTTTTGCACAGAACTACTGAAAACCCTTCTCTTACAGCTTGGGAAATTTGGAGAAAGTGTACATCAGATGTGTATGATGGGCTGTGGATGACTGTGGATTCCATCTTGTAGTTAAGAAGCTGCTCATCTGTAAGATGGACAGAATAATATTCATGCCACAGGGCCACTGAGGGGGAAATGCTGCTCTCTAATTTTAGAGACAGTGCTTTAAAGATAAGTTTGTGGGAAATTGTATTCTTTGGGTTATAAGGTAGCTTTTACTTATATTACTAACTCTGGCATTCTCTGGTTATAAAACTACAGCATTGAAATGCATGAGAACAGTAAGTTAGCAGGGATAGAGCCTGCCCAAACAATACCCAGGTGAACAGGAAACTTACTCATTCCTGGGTGCAAGGGTCATCAAACACTTTTGCACATGAATAAATGGACACAACATCCTCTACTGCTCCACTGCCCAAATCTTCACTTACCCTTGATTACAAGGCTGTCATGTACAAGGCACTGAACCAGGTTGAATAAGGCCAAGTGACAAGAAATTAGAAATAATACAGAAATATGTGTGCATGTTCATATTATAATTCTTATATATACATTAAATATTATATAGATACTTTATAAAATATAGATGTAAAACTATATACTTCATATATAATGAAATAATCTATATTACTTTATATGTATATATGTGTGTATGCATGTATATATACATATTTGTATATATAAGCCCATAGATACATATATGTATGCACAGATATATTCATGTGCATTCCCTAAATCTAAATTTAATTTAATCTAAATTTAAATTTAAATCTAAATTTAAATTTAATCTAAATCTAAATCTAAATTTAATTAAAATTTTATTATATGTTATAAAACTTTATGGAAAGTGAAAAGAATAAGGCCCATGAAACACATTGTACAAAGGAGAAACTTGTTTTCCAAATTAACCTAATTAACCCTCCCCAAGGGTCTTGACTATATTTGCAGAATTATTCCATATATACAGTATTATATCCAAGACCACTTTCTCTTCTAAACCACTAGAACTATATTCACAAAGAAATGTCTAGTTTTCCTGGACTCTGCCACAATCTCTGGCATATAGCAATACAACCTTGTTCTTCTGAAAAAGAAAGAAATATTGTTGGTGATAGATGCATGTGGCAGATCATTGACTACTCCAATTATTCTGTCTGGTCTCAACTTTATATTCTCAAACTTTCCCTCCTCAATGAATATTAACTTGGTTCCATCTTTAGTGTCCCTGCTTAGGAGCGTTGTTAAAAACATTCTGGGCAGTTAGATTCTTCTAGAGAATGCTATTGTGACCAGAAGAAAAACTGAAGACCAGATAAACAGCATGGAGACTCTTAATTTGACATTTTCAAGGACTGGGTACAAGAGCAAACGATGTAACATCCATATTTTCCTCTTCATGCTCCGCCTTTGTTTGGTTTCCCTTTGTGATCTTGGAAAAGTGCCATCTCCAAGCATGTGTTGGGAAAGTACAAATCTTCCTCACTGTTATTGGCAGCCTATGGATAGTAGAGGAGACCTTGATGGAGTAGCTCTGAGCAAACACATTTAAAGAGGTTCCCCAACAAACACTCTCCAAATAACTGTTTGTCTTTCTTCTTGTTAGAAATGATTGCCTGTCACAGATCCAACTACACCTACCATTTGTCAAACTTGCTTTTCAGGTTTATCAAAGTATCAAAGATAATGTGTCAAGCTTTTAAAGTGAGACCAGTGCAAGCCTGTGAGAAGTCATGAAGTCACTGGGGACACTAGCTTTACTTTCACTTCCTTTTCCTCCTGTTAAGAAGAACGAAGGAAAAGTTTAGAGTTTCTGCATTTGATTTCGTTTTATTTTAATTAAGGAGGAGGGAAAGGGGACCTCCCCTATTGTGTTACAACCTCAGTAGCTCCTAAATTGTCTTGGGAATCTAGCAGAATAATAACTGAAGAGAACTTGAGTGCTAAATGGCATTTTAAAAATGCTGGTGAGTGAAAGAGAAAACTGAAATTAAATCCTCCCAGGAAGACCCCTTCAAGGAGACATTTGTAGCATCGCGTGTCTAATCAGACAGTAATCATGTACTCATTTTATGGCTCATGCCAGTTTCTCCAGGATTCCTGTGGTCAAGGGTTTGGGAGACAAGGCTCCATCTACTGTGCTCATGCTAGGTCACAAGGCAAAGACCCCTTGCAGCTGGAATTTGCATACTTTTATTGCCTGTTCTCTGGTACTAGGCAGGAATGAACACAGAAGATGAACCATTATTTTTAAATTCCAGGCAATTCTAACAAGAACAGGATCCCAACCTTCTCCCACAAAGTGATGGGTTTTTTTTTCTTCTTCTTCTTTTAGATTAGACAGAATGGCAGAATGGAAAAAAAAAGGGGGGGTATCTCATTTGGGATAGCAATTGGTAGAAGGAAGTTCTCTTGAAACAGTCTTTTAGTTCTGTTTCCATGCTTCATCTTGGGTAATAATACTGTTAGCAGCAGGTCTGTGCCTCAGTGAAAATGTGCTTATATAAACTTCAGAGCGAGCATTGTGCATGTTCCCAATAAGACTAATACCTAGGTAACACAGACATAGAAGATGAGGTGTTACTCTCTTCAGACGGTACAAAAAGACTTTATCAGAGACACTCGGTCTTTTTAATGATAGTTTGAATCTGGGTGGAGAAAGCTGCTTCCTGGAGCTTGTCCCAGATCAGAAATTACTCCCTGCTACTACCAGAGTCTTAAAATTTCCCAGAATGCTCTCTTTACAGATTTAGCTACATTTCCCACCATGCCTCTGCATTAGGTAAGAGATGGAAATGTCCTGCAAAAGGTAGAATTTTTATTATGTTTTATCATTTTGGTATTAGAAAGACAGAGAAGGCTAAAGCTCATGGGTTACCATTGTGGTTACAAAATTACACTTCTCTTCTGGTGACTCCTCATTGAAAGGACTGGATGGAGCCAGGAACTAATACTCAGCACACTTACTTAGAAGAATAAATAGGCTCTTGTAAATGAGCAATTCTAAGTATTAGATTAGGACAAATCTGGAGGGTAAGAGGGAAGCTTTATTGCACCCCAAAGGTTAAAGAACATAAAGCCCCAAAACACCCTGGGTAGAGAATCACTTTCTGAGGATCAAGGCCTTTTACCTTTAATGACCCACATGAAATGGTTCCAGCCTACAGAATTCCCCTGAGAATGCTGGTGTTGAAATAATGCCAAGTAGAACAGAGGCTCTAAGTTTTAACTCATGAGATTTTCCTTTCCAGAAAGTCCAGCTCCAGAGGCAAAGCTGAAAGAGCTGGGGAAGTAGCCTGAAGTAGTCTCTCATCTCCCTCCCCCTTACCCCTCCTAACTGTGCAGTGGACTTGTCTTTCTTTGGATGGTGGCTCCCTCTGTAGAGGGACTTTTACAAATGTTGGCTACGACTTCAAATTTGCCAGACAGTGCTCACAAGGCCTGGCTGACGCGGCTTGCCACTTAGTAGCTATTCTTGGCAGGGGGCCTGCATAGAGTTGCCCTATGAGACTTTTCCCTGTTTATAGAACTTTTTCAACCCAAGGCAGTGAGAATGCTGACCAAAGCTGATGCTTTTTTTGTTGTTGCTGCTCTTACTGCCCTTTCCAGAAATTGTGTAAAAGGCAAAACCGTTCCCATTCCCCATTCCAGCTGTGCCATCCAAGAGTGCATTTCCCAGACCTTGGTTTTTCACATACCCACAAAAATGTCTTGGAGATGAGATGCCTTCAAAAAGGTTTGCTCCTCCTTCATCTCCACAACTGGGACTATGTTTCCAAGAAAAGAAAAAAAATCCAAAGAACCTACTTGCTAAGAGTAGTGGACAGCATGAAAGGTAAGTGATATTAATTACACAGCTTCTTCTTGTGAGGCCACACTGTAATTCATTCGTTCACTCCACAAAACCTATGTTGGTTAGCTACAAAGTGAGAGGTGCGAGCACAGATCAGCCTCCAAAAATAAAGATCCATGAAGATCTTCATAGTACCAATGCTTACAGAAATGCACAAAGCATGCTGAGAGGCTGTGTGTGGAGATGGACTCATTCCATCTGAGGAAATTAGAGATGTTTCTTCTCTACTCATTCTGGCTGCCAGAGCACCTTTTCCCCTTCATTAAACAGTTGCAACAGGTTCTGCTGTTTTATTTTCACGCATGTGTCAAGCACCTTGATCATGGTCATCTTTGTTTTACCCTCTCATACCGGTCCCCAAACATAGCCCATTTTACTTTCCTTGTGATTCTTCTTTCCTGCTTTTTTAAAAAAAAGTTTAGATGAATTGTACAATATAGTTTTACCGTGGTAGTACACACTTGTATATATCATGAGTTATCTAAGTTGGCCTCATCTATCCCTTTCTTTCCCTGTGCTTCCTACCTCACTATTATTCAATACCTTTTAGTGAGTGTGACTTCTTCATGTGACTTCGCACATAGATACCATGTTTTTCAGTATTATTTGTCGACCATATTCTTTTTCCTTCCCCTGAGGTTACTCAATGACATCATCCAGGTGGTACCTCTGCTTGAAATTCTTTTGTGGACTTGTTATGGGGGTCACTGTCTCTCCTCCATTCACTCCTGTGAGTATCTTAACCACAAGAATCATCATATCATATTTTAATTAGGATGTTTGACTTCCTGGCTGTTGTGAGATCCCTGAAGGCACAGACTGAATCTCTTAGCACTCCCAGTGTCCAAATGTTACTTTGCTTTCCAAGAAAGAGATGAGGAAACAAAAGTGTGATGAGTAAGCACAATGGCCTTTCAAATCCTGTGATTCTCAGAGTTCCAGGGTTGAAGGCAAACTGAGATCTTTGTGCATTTTTACTATTAGAAAGAGTCAGATATATCTAAAAATGGAATTCATGTTTCCATCTACTCATGTGAAAAGTTTTCTGTGGAACTTTTTAAGAACGTTTCTGTTATTTTTCCATTATAACAGATGTTGTAGCCTGTGACTATGAATAGTGAATTAAGTTCTGAAACTTTTAAGCAAGAAAAAATAATCTTCTGTTTTCTAGTGTTTATCTCTGCAGGTTTATTGCTATTAGTTGGGTTCTTTTATAATGTCAGATAGTCATGCTTTAGAGTCCTGTTTCAGTCAAGTTTGTATTATTAATGTCCTTGTCTGCATTTGCAGTCCAGGGATAATTTTAAAAAGTGACAACCAATGTCTAAAGGGGAAAGTTTTATATTCTTTACTGTTCTGTAACTCCTGGATTTATCATTGAATGTTCTCCATTAGCTTGCAATACATACATACCTTAATCTTTAAAAGTAGAGTCTTAGGACATTATTACACGGACCAAGTTTATGTGCAATCGCATCTTAATCAGAATTTTTAAGATCAGAATATAATCCCGGCAGGGATTTCTTTTCTGTAGTACTGTTTGAACTCAGGATTGGGTGCTTTTGCTTGCCAGGAACTGTATGAGTTGAACCATCTGTCCAGTCCTTTTTGATTTTAGGTGACTTTTAAGAGCAGTTCTCATGTATTTTACCTGGGCTGGCCTTGGACTTTGATCCTCTTATCATTGCCTCCTGAGTAGCTGAAGTTATAGATTTATGAGCCATGCCCAGCTTACTGGGTGAGATAGTGAGATAGGCTAACTTTTACCCAAGATAACCTTTGAGTACTGTCCTTCTAATTCCTATCTCCAAAATAGCCATGACCACAGGAGTGAGCCACCATGCCAATTCCCCCAGGGAACATCTAGCCAAATATTTATATAGTTCTTTCTCTGCACCTACAGTCTTAACATTTTAAAGCATAAACATCCTTTTTAAAAATCCCATGATATTATTATTTCCCCATTTGGTAGATAAGGAATTGAATTCTTTAATTCATCTGAATTAAAGAATACAATTGAAGACCAAGTAACAAATGCACAAAAGAGAAGATCAAAAAACTGGTGGTTTCTAGTGAGGTCTGCACACAGGACATATATTAAACGCAAAAAAAAAAAACAATAAATAAAAAATAAAACCAAAATGCACCAACTTTTTATCCCACTAGCAAATTTTATTTTGTGGACCACTACCCTTCACAAAGTTAAGGTAATGATGTTTTTACTCTAGAAGCCATGGAAGAGATTTCTAGTGTATTTCTAGCTTCATTTCCCAATGTAATGAAAGGCAGTTAGTTTGTCCTAAAGCACCTCGTTTTATTCCTATAATAGCTCAGTGGGAATCATCACATTGAATCTCATATGTCACAATACCCAGATTGCTCTTCCATTCACTTCTTCAGTAAAAGAAGTTACATTTCCCTGGTCCTAGTTTAAAGAATTCTCAGTTCCTGCCACATAGTTTTTTATCCACAAGTCATATTTTGGTCCAAGAATGGTAGTGCATGCTTGTAATCACAGCTACATGATTGGCATAGGTGGGAGGATTGTAGTTTGAGGACAATCCTGAGCAAAAATACGAGAACCTATCTGATAAAAATAACGAAAACAAAAATGGGTTGGAAATATGGTTCAAGTGGTAGGATACCTGCTTAGTTAGCAAGCATAAGTTCCTAAGTTTAAAAACTTAAGGGCTGGAAATGTGGCCTAGCAATAGAGTGCTTGCCTAGCATGCATAAGACCCTGGGTTCGATTCCTCAGTACCACATAAACAGAAAAAGCCAGAAGTGGCATTGTGGCTCAAGTGGTAGAGTGCTAGCCTTGAGCAAAAAGAAGCCAGGGACAGTGCTTAGGCCCTGAGTTCAAACCCCAGGACTGGCAAAAACAAAAACAAAAAAAACTTAGTACAACAAAATAAAGTAGCCATTTTCTGTTGGACAAGCAATTTGCATAAGTTGCTTGTTTTAAAGGGCTATCTTATAAGTCATTGCTAAACTTTCTAGGTGCCCTGTCCTGCTCCAATGCTGTTATGTTACATTGCAGTATAAATTGCTGGATGAAGGGAAAGCTGTCTGCATGGCGATGATATTAATAGCAGTCCCAGGAGATTCAGCTCCAGTTTCTCTGTGATTTGAGGCACAAAGAGACAACAGATGTAAATTACTCATAAATAGCTATAGACCACACATTTCAAACATCAATGGGAAAATGGTTTTGATTCTTAAAAATTACAGACTTGAACCAGTGCTCTCTAGCCTTGTAAAATAATCAAGCTGTCACATCTTAAAAATTTGAGATCAAATTTACAATTCCATGGTTCTGCAATAACCATTAAAACCCAAAGCAACCAATATTTAAGCATCTGGACTTCGAAGACAAGTGAGAAAAATTGGGGTAAACCATTATAAAATAAGAGAGAAAAGCTGTAAAGAGGGAATGTTAATTAAACTTTACAAGATTTCAAGAGTTCAGATGTCAAGTCTGTTGGGGGTGGGGAGGTTCTGTTTCCTTTTTTTCTGGCACTAGAGACTGGGAACAAGATATTCAGAAAGAAAAGAGATGAAGTCCACCTTATGAAAAGTCCATTTATTCCATCAATGTGTGCCTTTTAAGACAAACTTGAGAAGGTCAGATTGTCCTTAATTTCTAGTTCTTATTCTGTAGTAGTGAAAGATACTGCTTTGGTACATTTAGCATTGAATATTTTTCCTCACACATGTAAATGTATAATATACAAAGTCATACTAATCTTCCCTGTAACATCATTGTGTGATACCGTTATTTTCAGAGTTACAAATAAAATTATACAGTAACACATTAGAAGTAAAATTGGAGTAGCCATAACAAATTTTTAAAGAAATTAATGGTTTTATAAATGAGATTATTAAAAACAGAAAGTTTTCTGGGTACAGGTGGCTCAGGCCTATAATCCTATTACTCAGGAGGCTGACATCTGAGGATTACAGTTGGAAGCCCATCCCCAGGCAGGAAAGGCCATGAGATTCTTATCTCCAATTAACCACCTGAAAAACAGAAGGTTGGGCTATAGCTCAAAGTGGAAGAGTGCTAGCCTTGAGAAGAAAAAAAAAGTTCAGGGACAGTGCCCAGGCCCTGAGTTTGAGATCCAGGGCCAAAAAAAAAGTTTATTAAATCACTTGAAGAAATATTGAGATACCTACAGGATGCCTGGCCAGCTCCTACCTCTGTCCTGTAAACTAAGTTATTTTGTCTTTCTGTGCCTTGAGACTAATAGCATAGCAACTTCATGAAGTTGCTATTAGTATTAACTATTAGAATTAACTATATTAGAATTAACTATATTAATAGAAATAACACATTGCTCTTCTATATGCTTATTTTCACTGCCATTGCTATTTTTCTTGGTCTTCATGCAGTCAAATGATAAATATTATTGAGTTTTATTAGAGTCATTATTAGTTAATTGTTTATACTACTTCATATTCTTCCATGCTTTCTGGCAATTAGCTCATTAAAATTTTATGACAATCTCATAATGTATCTACTATTATCTTAATTTTACTCATGAAAGAAACTAAGGCAGTTTGGGGCTGGGGATATGGCCTAGTGGCAAGAGTGTTTGCCTTCCATACATGAAGCCCTAGGTTCGATTCCCCAGAACCAGGTATACAGAAAATGGCCAGAAGTGGCGCTGTGGCTCAAGTGGCAGAGTGCTAGCCTTGAGCAAAAAGAAGCCAGGGACAGTGCTCAGGCCCTGAGTTCAAGGCCCAGGACCAGCCACAAAAAAAAAAAAGAAACTAAGGCAGTTTGTCAGAGTATAGGTAATTTGTCACAGTGATGAAACTAGCAAATTATAGATCCAGAAAACACAAATATGTTACTATAAACATAAGGCATGTTTTCTATTATTTTTTTCTTTCTCTACTCTTGCACCTTGCACTTGGATGTTTATGCTCTAGGATTCCATCTTTAAATTTTAAATTACATTTAAATTGCAATTATTTTTTATTGAATAATTTAAACCTGCATTGTAGAATGACAGTGTCCTTCTACTTAGACTTTCCACTCTAGGTGATTTGATTCAGGATAGATACTAAGTAGGGGAAATTTACTCCATAAAATTCCTATGAAATTTAAGGTAAGTATTGTCAATGTCTAGGAAAATCCCTGTAATGTAAATCACCTTCACCATGGATGATGCTTAGTAGAGATCTTTTAAAACAGAGAAATAAAATATTCTTACATTCTTGAGTAAAAATCCCCAGTAAAAACAATGCCCTGTTTAAAAGATATCTTGAAAGATGAAAGAAGTGATAGTTTCCTGAACCATCAACCGACTAAGACCAAGAAGCATGTCACTTGTCGCCATCACCCTCCCTAAACTGGTCTCTCCTCCACTTTTCAGGCCTTGATATGAGTAGAAATCCCTAGATTGACTTCATGACTACCTGGTCCTTCAGAAAAATCACAATTTCTATGAAGAAGGGAAGAGCTTGAACATCTCTCTTCTGTTTACTTGAGAATAACTCATAAGAACAGTCTGTCTCTGAAATAAGGAAAATGAGATTATGGGAATCTAATCTCCGTGTTTGTTTCCTCTGTCGCCACATACTGAAGAAACATGCCCAACTTCCCTTACAGAGACATCTGTCAAAGGAACTTGTGGTCACAAAGAGCCACAGTGGAGATCAGGCTGCAAATCTGATGGCTGCTTGTCTCATCTTCTTGCCCTGGCTTCAAAAGGATAAAGGAACAGGAAGTAGGGGTGAAGCCTTTTAATTTTTTAATTAACTTTCAAACCCAGGCTTCTTAGATTTGCGGGCATAAAGTAATCAAACTGGCTAATTTTAGCTAGAGCAGAAAATTCCCTTCCTTTCATTCCTGCAAGTAGCTCTATAGATCTTGTCTAATCTATTTATTGGGATACAAACGTCCTTGCTACCCAATCAGCCATCATGATGGTCTATGGGAGTTGTAACCATGAATATCTTAATGAATCTCATCACTTTTCCATGCACAGGGACTGCTTCTGAGGGAAACTAAGATTTTGAACCTTAAATACAAAACCATTGTGTCCAAAATTTATTGTCCTCTACTCTCCTTGACCAATATCTGTGGAAGCTGACCTCCCCACAGAGTATTGAGACTCCACTGTCTGTACTACCTCTGAGCTCTTCTGTTTACCACACATTTTACTTCACAAAACACCTTTCACATCAACATACCACGTGATCCCCACCACAGCCCTGCAAGTTAGACAGGACCGCAATCATTATCTTCATTTTAAAGCTACAAAGCTCAGGTGAAAGCAAACTATCTCACATTTATTTAGACTTTCTGATTTTAAACCTAGAGTTCATTCCACACAGTCTGGTGCTGTGGATGAAAGAAGACTTTGTCCTAAACTCCACAGAGTATGTTCCTTTGGAGTGTAACATTTTTTTTCTGTCAGTATAAAATTGTTACTTGGCAAAAATGAATGCACTTAATTAAGGTTTAAGTGACACTTGTGGCCTACTGCTCTCTCTATAGATCCTTAACGTCAAGCAATTCTCTCTCTTTTGATCATAAAATAACACTCTGAGCCTCATGGTCTCTCTGTCCTGTAAGTACTTGGTCATAATTAATGACTTAAAATCCCAGTGGTGTATATGGATTCATATATATATGCTATTGCTTGTATATATATATATATATATATATATATATATATGCTACTGCTTATTTCAGAAGAAGCTATAATAATAGCTCCAACTCAATTTTAAACAGAGATTAACTACAAAATGTAAGCATACAGTTCCTATTCTTTACATATAAAATAAGGTAAAAATGGATATTTTTGATCTTTCTAAACAATTTTAATATAATTTGATTAAATTTTATGATAAGGAAAATGCTCTAATTTTAATGCCCTTTTATAGTAGACAAAGAAATTTATATTTTCATAGTGTAGCTATTTAATACTGTGGCCAGGAGCTGGTGGCTCTCACCTGTAATCCTAACAACTCAGGAGGCTGAGATCTGTGGATCTTGGTTTGAAGCCAGTACAGTCAGGAAAATGGATGAGATTATTCCAATTAACTAGCCAAATCCAATTAACTAGCAGAAACCTGGAATTGTGGGTGTGGTAGGGTTCTGACTTTGAGCAAAAACAAGCTAAGTGACAGCTCCCAGGCCCTGAGTTAAAGCCCCCCAGTACCGGAACAAAATAATAATAATACTCTGTAAAAGCAAAACAAAAAGGGTGATGTATGGTGTAGCCTAAGTCCTTTCTGTTACCGGAAGGACCTTCTATTGTGCCAGCCTCCATTTGTGTGGTAGCACTTTGTGCTTCTGTGTTTCCTGTTCCTTCTCAAAGAAAATAAATATCTTTTAGTCATTAATATTTATTTAGATAGTCATGCAACATTTTGGGTTACTTTTAACAGTCAAATTTAGTTTTCTAATGAAAATAGTAATTCCTATCTCTGGATTTTGTTTTTTGTGACACAAATGGAATCCTGGTGACATGCAGGTACCATAATGCAAGCTTTTGATAATGATTAATTGTACCAAATGCTCAAGAGAGTTGCATTCATATCCTGCACTTTCATCCTTCCCTCCCTCACCCACAGAATTAAAGTTGTTTCTCAGAGATCCTCATTTTCTGGCGAAAGCCTCATTCCATGGCTTCTAATAACTTGGCTGAGAATGGAAAACTACTTAAAGCAAGATTTCCACTGCCCTTCAGTATTAGGCTAGAGAGCCCAGTTTTGCTATTACTGACTTCTAGTTAATCCTAGAAATTATGTGCTTGTTTATACAATGAGCACCGTTAGATGAATCAATATAGGTGGAACTACATGTGCCCCGATTCCCTTGGAGAAATCAAGAATGTGAAAGCTACTGCAGGAGACAAACTGCTCAAAAAGCAGCAGTACCCAGCTCTCCCAGGCAGGGTCTGGGCTCCATGTTCCTATTGTCCTCTCCCAACACACCATCCAGCTGAGGAAATGAGCAAATGTGATTTTGTGACCTGAGAATAGACAGTTATTTTCTTCAGGAAGGCTTACAGAAAGACTGATATGGAGGGTCATCAGAAAGCTACCCACCCCTTAAATAAACATCAAGGCACAGAAGTATTAGGTAGTAGACACAAGAGCCTGTCCCCAGCAAAATAGAGTACTCTCTTTATGTTCTGTCCGACCAAGACAGAAGAGTGATGGCCCATCTCGTAAACATGAAGATAGGCAGAAACATGGCATGTAAATTACGTCATGTCTTTCTCCTCTTTGTTGTTCAAGTGCTTCTTAGTGAATGACTTGAGCATTCACTGTATCCTGAGTCATTAGACCAGAAAGAAGAAAAATTTAGACACATCTGCTATTGCTATAGTGTCATTTAGTTAATTACTGATTACTGAGCCTTGCATTCACAGCATAGCAAGATACAGATTTCAGTATTAAAAGCGCTCATTATAGCTGGCAAACAGCATCTAATTCTAGACATCCTATAATGAACTTTCAGGCTGTACATATTGCTTATACTTCAAATAGAACTGGTATTGAGCTTTTTCCCTCCAAATCCCTAAGCAAGGCTAGGATTTTGTGCTTTTGTAGCTTCTTCTTGTTTCATCCACTTACAGGAAGCATCTCCTTAATCTTTGTTTTCAGTGTTTGGGATACACTAGGGAATTGCTGTACCACTGAGCTATATTCTTGTCCCTTTCCGTAGACTTGCAAATTATTAATGGCACTTGGTGGCTCAAGCCTGTAATTCTAACTACACAGGAGGCCGAGATCTGAGGATTGCAGGTTGAAGCTGTCCATGAGACTTATCTCCAATAAACGACTCCCCCCCCCCCCAAAAAAAAAGCAGAAGTGGAGCTCTGGCTCAAGTCATAGAATGTTAGCCTTGAGCAAAAAGCTCAGAGATAGCACCTAGGCCCTGAAGTCAAGCCCCAGGACTGGCATGTGAACAGAAAGAGAGAGAGTAAGAGACAGAGACAGACAGAGACAGAGAGACAGAGACAGAGAGAGAGAAAGAGACAGAGAGAGAGAGGGAGATATTGAGGTTATTTAGACTATGAATTTAGACTGTGAATTTTCTCCCATATAGCCCAATTCTGCATAACACATCTTGAACTATATAAATACCTTGTATTAATAATCTATATTATGGGCTGGGGATATGGCCTAGTGGCAAGAGTGCTTGCCTCATATACATGAGGCCCTGGATTCAATTCCCCAGCACCACATATACAGAAAACGACCAGAAGGGGCGCTGTGGCTCAAGTGGCAGAGTGCTAGCCTTGAGCAAAAAGAAGCCAGGGACAGTGCTCAGACCCTGAGTCCAAGCCCCAGGACTGGCCAAAAAAAAAAAAAAAAAAACTATATTAGATGTGCCATTCTCTGGGGTGGCAAAGTGAGCTCCAAGTTGAAATTCGCCCAGGCTCATTTTCAGCCACTTAGTTAACATGTGTTCTCTAAAAGAAACACCAAATTTTGAGAACAACAGTGAACAGGAAGTGAAAAATCTTAAAAGGCCATTCCCTGATGCTCTGCCACCCAGGTGGAGCTGGATATTAGGAATGAGGGCCTGTTCTAACTTGTCCAGTGATGTTAAAAATGAATGTACTCTGCTCCTCCCTCTCCTTGTGTAGAACTCTTGGCACCACTGTGGATCTGAACATAAAGCTACAGTCCTCAAGTCAGGGATGGAGAAATTGAATATAGTATGTCTTATGAAATGGGGTGCTGAATTTTCTCAGAGGCACAGTGGATTTATTGGGGAAGCAAAAAGGGAACTGACTGGCCAGGGACGCAGCACAGACTTGGGAGCCTTTTGTGCCAAGGTGCTCACTGGTAATATCTCAGCCCAAATGACTTGGTCCCCTTCCGCGACCCCCAGTCCCACTAACCTCACTCTGTCCATCACATAGCTGCTTCCGCCATTGAACATGATCTTTTCTGTGTCGGGTAGCAGGACGTCCGTGAGGTCTGGTCTAATGCTGTGGACATGAGTCACAACCTTGGCATACCTGTTTCATATAGCTGCATACTCTATACTAGGAATTTGATTATCTTAATTAATTAGGGAACCATCAGGTAAATGATGTAACTATTCCATTCATCTACCATGCCCTATGCCCCAGAGACTCATTTCTCTATGTTTTTATGCCTCTTATTTAGTTGGTATTATAAAAGCAACAGGAAAGTGATTTATCAGAAGTAACTGAAATATCTGTCATCAATGTATAAATTCCTCTTGGCATAATCCACACCTACCTCTTTGTTGAGGCTTTATCTTCCATTATAATTAGTGTCTTGCCTCCTTCAAGACTTCACTGAGAATTTGGTAAATCCTTTTCTTGTTTTAAAATTCTTTGTGCAGTTGTACAACTTCTCTCCTATAATAAAGAACACCTATGAGCCAAGAAGCAATGGCTCACTCCTATAATCCTAGCTACTCAGGAAGCTGAGGACTGAGGATTGTGGTTCAAGCTAGTTTGGCCAGGAGAGAAAATAGAATCTTATTAAGCACCCCTTCAAAAAAAAAAAAAAAAAGGTAAATATGAAGCTGTGGCTCAGGAGGTAGAGTGAAAGCTTGAGCAAAAAGCTCAGGGACAGCATCCAGGCCTTGAGTTCAAGCCCCAGGAGCAGCATAGAAAAGAAAGAAGGAAAGGAAAGGAAAACCTATGGACTGATAGACTTAAGTGAAGCTCTTCTTAATCAACTCACAATGATGAGTTCTCAAAACTTTATGAATGCTCATGGCATGTTTACTCCAGATTACCAGGCTCTGTTACTCATATGGACTTACCACCATCCTGGTGCTTTTCGTAGGCACCTGGGTACCTGCAAACTTCATAGACATTGTGAGTTATTTTATCTTTCCTGAATTATGCTTGATTTTTTTTCTGGTCTCCCACTGCAAATGAAGTTACTTTTGGGTAGAAATTTGTTTTTTGCAGAGGTTAATAGATTTTAACAAGTTCAATTTTGATAATTATATGCTTTATGTATTTTCTTAGTGTTAAAACTTTTTTCCTTCCTCTCTGCTCTTGTGTTGTCAGTCACTGAGAGAGGCAGAAGGGCAAAAGCCCCCTCAGGATTTTGGAGTTTGCTGATACAATGGAATAATTCCCAGAAAGTCACTTACCAACTGTGACCTATTTTATGCCCTTATACGTGTGCTTAGAATCCAGATGGTTTGATTAAATATAGCCTCTCCTGCCTCTAAAGGGAACACTTTTCGGTGTGGAGTATGGAGAATTAGCTGCATGATTCCTATTAACATTAATGGAGGGCACTAAGGCATTCCCCATATTCTGAACTGTAAAGCTTGCTGAAGAGACATTTCTCCCACATATAAACAGTATGGTTCCTAGTATTATGCAAGTTAATGAAAAAATCTTTCCCCAAATTTGTACCATTACAAGCAAATGAACACAGTCCAGTGCATTTCAAACTTTATTTTTCATTAGGACCACCTCATAGTCTCAAGACATATTTTTGAGGAACTAAACTTTGGTAAAAGTTCTGAGGCAGGGTTCGGGACCCTTCATCTTTTCAAATAGTTTATTATAAGTACTTCATAGACCATGCTCAAAAAGGACACTGGCAGTCACACACACACACACACACACACACACACACACACACACACACACACACACATACACACAAACGAGTTTGAATCCCAACTTTCCACCTTGGAAAAAGTCACTTTATTCTCCTAAATTTTGATTACTCATTTGCTTAGAAGCATCATAATACCATCATCAGAGATTTATAGTCAGGATTAAATATGTTAACATATGCAGTACTTTCCTTAGAATTAAATAACTTTTCTCCTTCCTCTTTTTCGAATTTAATTTTATTTTATTGTTAAAATGATGTACAGAGGGGTAACAGTTACATAAGAGAATGAGTACATTTCTTGTCAAACATTGTTCTTATCTTTCTCTCTTTCTTTTCTTCCTTCTTTTCTTTCTTGATAGGATCTTGTCATGTAAGCCAGACTGGTCTTGAACTTGTAGCCCTCTTGCCTTAGCTTCTAGAGAGCTGGGATTGCATGCATGAACCAACATGCCCAGCCGATAATTGTGTTTTCCTTCTCATTCTCATCCTCTTGACCAGGTTACTCACTAGGTTAAGTAAGTATTCCTTACTAAGATAGCCATCTATATATTACTTATTAGGCATTACTTAGTAGGATATACATATTACTGATTAGGAGATCTTATCAGTCTGTATATTTGACCTACCCAGATTCCTTTACCTTTTTTTAAATTTGTAAATGGCACAGGGTACTACTGCAGTTACCTAGAAACAAAAGACTTGTCTAGATGACTCAAACAAATGTAGTATTTGCTTCTTCAAGGGAAAGGATCCAATAGGATCTTGCTAGTACGTAAGTAAATCTCTTGGGTTTATGGAATCCTGTTTTACATTCTAGTTAATGAAAGTACTCAGCCTTCGCACTGATACAAGAGTCCTCTTTTTCTTTCTCTGTCTTAAACAACTTTGCATACTTTTTTGCCCTGCAAGCCTAATGAATGAGGATTCATGACCTTTCTGGTAAATGATAAACTTCATACACAAATCACCCTCTTCCCTTTGTTGTGTCTCAGTTACCACATGGGACCAAGAAATAGTGTTGGTAAGGGTAGAAGCGGCATTCGCATTTTGCTCATGGCCCACTCAAGGGATTCAGTCATGATCCATGAAGTAGTGAAAGTAGTGGTCCGTAGGCATCAGACTGCAGTTTAATGAATATCATTAGCTTGATAGAATGTGTGCAATGATCCAAGGAGAAGAAAAACTATAGTGTAAAATGCAAATGAGCCTGAGTATACAGTCTAGAGTTAGTAGTTGGTTAGTATGGCTTTCCTAACTGGCTTTTCTACCTTTTCTCTTCCGGTTTCCTTTGGGAAATGTTATCCTGCACAATAGCAGAAGACAAAATGGCAGGCATCATCATGTATCACTCTCTACAACTCCGACTTGTCAGAGCCCAGGATCAATGGGAAGATCTGTTTCCAATGGCCTCAAAATACCTTTCTGTCTGTTGTTCAAGGTCTTTGTCTCAGTTTTATCAATGATGAGGTACAATTAACACAAAAACATAAAAAATTAACATAAAATCCTTATCAAAGGATTGTCAGCTTGGGGCTAGAAATGTCAGGGTGATATAGTTACAAGGAAAAGGATAAAGTTGCCCTATTAGAAATTAGACTAGAAGACCTAAGAATAGTTCTTTTCTCATACATGCATATGATGACATGTAACAGTATGTCATAGCAATATTTTAAATTATACACATTTCAACATAAGGTATAGAATAAATGAAGCATACCAAATTCTAGAAACCTGTTGGACTCAGATATTTGAGAGGGGTGGATGAAACCATACAAAATCTAATTATTTTTATCCTTTCATTGTTAAAGTTGACAGTGAGTTTGATTTGATAGAAGAATGGCTCCCCTTGGGAAAGTAATTTGACCCTTTTCATATTAAGTTGGTCAAACTGAAAAGAGGAGACGCATTTGGCTTTGGAATTTTTTTCTGCAATGGTTATTTCAGTTCATATTCATTTATTTTGGCTTCTAGTAGATTTTCCTTTTATTTTTTTTGTCTGGGACTTTCTTCAGAAAAGAATCATATGAGATAGAAATCTCATGTGCTCAAATCTTGTTTCCAAGTAAAGTGGAAGTATAGACACTCACTGAAAATAAAAATTAATCATTACTCGACATCTGAGTGCCATGTGGGAAATAGATTACTGCCTTTGGTTCCAACTAATATCACATAAGTCATTTAAACATTGATTGGTAAGTTTGGGATAAAAGCCTGAATCCATCAAATCTCCAGGTCACAAACCTGTAAAATCACAAAAAGTTTCAGCAAAACCACTGGATCTTTTCAATCAGTTTTATTATCTGCCCACCTCTCTCCAACTTTTTTTTTTTTTTTTTTTTTTTTTTTTTTGCCAGTCGTGGGCCTTTGAGCACTGTCCCTGGCTTCTTCCCGCTCAAGGCTACTCACTCTGCCACTTGAGCCACAGCGCCGCTTCTGGCCGCCTTCTGTATATGTGGTGCTGGGGAATCGAACCTAGGGCCTCGTGTATCCGAGGCAGGCACTCTTGCCGCTAGGCTACATCCCCAGCCCCCCAACTTTTTAATTACCTTCTTATTGGCCTTTGCTCACATCATGTTTTGTTTTGTTGTTGTTTTTCCAAATCATGAACAAGAAAACTAGATTTCCTCTAAAGAAGATATAGTCACTGGATATTTTGTTTCTAATAAGCAGTCAGAATACCAGCAAGATAATACAAAAGGCAAATGGCCTTGGTATTGTAGACCTGAATTTAAATCTGGAGCTTAATGGGTTTTCATCTTGTACATAAAAACAAAAGTTAGATTATATGTCAGCAAAGGCAATTGTAAAATGCTCCATGCAAAGTGTTGCTCAAATTGCAAGTCCATCATTATTAGCTGAAGCTTGTCCTATACATTGTCCTTATTCCAGGACACAGGGTACTGGACAGACATCTTTCAGAAACACCACTGTTAGTAGCATGAGAAATGTGTTCCTCTCTTGCTTACATTTCATTAGCAAAGCAAGTCATGCACCTACATCTAACTCCATAGGGAGTTTAAAGTACAATTCCTCCCTTACCCATAAACACTGAAAGTAAAGGTCTACTCCTTTAAGCTTCTTCTTTTTTGCCTGCCCTCTAAGGATTATGGTAGTTAATGGGCATTAATCAAACATGTTCTTTGAACTGAATAACAACTGCTATAGCAGCTCAGTATCGAAGTACTATTGCACGCCATTCCTGATCCTAAAAATCCCTTGAATTATTTTATTTTGCATTCACAATCCCACAAGCTGGGAACTATACAGATTAAACTAAAGCTTAGAAAGGTTAATTGACTTTTTTTTAATCAACCAACCAAGAAATCATGGAGCCCTGACTTCATCATCCAGGTCAATTGACTCCCTAGTCTGTACTTTTGGTACTTGCAATGCTGTTCTATAGACTGTTCAAACTTTAAACCATTCATTAAGGGATTTTTACATGATGGATCCATTTGAGTGTTACTGTGGCTTTATAATGCAATTATGTCAATCCTTAAATATTTTACCTTCTTAGAACTTAGAGAGAGTCATTTGGTTAGAGCAGTGTTATTGTCTTGACTCTGGGCCACATCTATAGTCATTTATCCTGTGTTCCACCTGTGAGAACTTAGTGAGTGCAAGAAGTGGCAGGAGAACTACATATAATCAAATTTGTGGTACCTGCATGATTTCTTTGGAGCAAGCTGGCCTAGAACTGTAGTTTGGGAATTGATGTCTGTCCATTCCAGTCATATATTATTACTCGTGTGAAGTTTTCTGAAACATCTATCACACTCACCAAAAGTCATGAGTTACTTCATTTCTAGTACAGTTAGTAGCTCAAGAAAGAAAGAAAAAAGATAGCAGATGCTATTGTGCTTTTAAAATAAAAATATAGTAATTATTTCTATACAACAGCTTCAAAATGGTTTGCAAACCAATAAACCAAGTCACACTAGAAATGTTAGAATTTTACTTTTTAAATTTTTTGCCAGTCCTTGGGCTTGAACTCAGGGCCTGGACTCTGTCCCCAAGTCTCTTTGTACTCAAGGCTAGTGCTCTACCTCTCGAGCCACAGCACCACTTCTGGCTTTTTCTGTTTATGTGGTACTGAGGAATTGAACCCAGGGCATCATCCATGCTAGGCAAGCATTCCTAGCCCCACTTATTAATTTTTTATCACTTGTTTTCTTTTTATTATTATCTTTAAGTAGTTGTACGAAGGCATTGCCATTTAACAAAGCACTTTATTTAGATATTTAAGTCAGACTTTGCTGGCATTCCAAATGAGTCAAAAATTCATATTTAGCAACTTCAATACTCTTTTAGTTTTGACCATTGGAAGACCAGAGAAAGAGAGGGGGAGGAGGAAGGGAGAGAATGGAGACAGACATTGATATGATAGGTAGATAGGTAGTTAGATACATGTATGCGTACATACATACATACATACATACACCATCTTCCCTTCTCACCTAGAGAAGAATAGAAAGTTTTGTAGAAAAGGTTCTTATTTATTTGTTTCTTCAATTTCATAAACTATAGTTAAGTGATAGTAAGATAGCAGTGAACAGAAAAAGCATGTCCCCTGTCTTGGAACTTCGAATAAGCATTAGACATTATACAAAGGAAAACAAAATTGTATTTTTATTAGAGTAATAAAAATATATCCTTATATAACTAAGAAAACCACCCTTTACATCCAGTTCATCATAATTATCATTAATCAGGAAAACTTGAGAAAGAAAATGTTTACTTTTACTCAAAATTACAGTGGAAATCCAAATGCCTGTGGCTTATCTGTAATCCTAGTTACTCAGGAAGCTGAGATCTGAGGATCGCAGTTCAAAGCCAGCCTGGACAGGAAAGTTGATGCATCTTTTATCTCCAGTTAACCACTGGAAAACCAGAAGTGGTGCTGTGGCTCAAAGTACTAGAGTTCTAGTCTTGAGATGAAGGGCTCAGGGACAGCACCCAGGCCCAGAGTTCAAGCCCCAAGACTAACAACAACAAAAAAAAAACAGTGGAAAGACTGTGCATAGCTTTGTTTTGACCTCTCCCATCCTTTCTTCTTTAAATCATTCATACCTCAAACCTGTAAGCAAATGAAGAATCTGGGCTATTATCATCTCCAGAACCACTCACTTAGAGCTGCCTCAACGTCAGGGTCTACCTCTGCTTACAATTACCATTACCTGGATTTTTGAGTCAGCCAGGTGACACCCTGAGATTGAAATCACTCCCACACAACCTAAAAACTTCCATCACATTTTGTTTGGGAATGGGCATTTCAACCCCAGTGGAATAACAGGAAAATCCCAACTGAGGAGTTTCTAATGTATTCTGTTAGATTGGTGCCTCTGCTTAGTACAAAGGAGAACCTTTTCAGCCCAAAGGGAGAAAATAACCAAGAAACAGCATCTGAAAGGAGCTGCAAAATGATTGCTTCTGCAAGTACAAGCTATTGCCATGTGTGTGCATAGAATACCAATAGGCTGGGCTTCCTTCCCTGTTTCCTACGAAGAGACTCTGTGGAGACTTGGGAGTAATTGAGATACACACAGCCAGCAAACACTCCCAGGCCTTCCTGTTAATATGATACAATGGCCTTGCCTTTCTCCTTTAGAAGACGTTCAGAACCAACATTTCCCCAAAAGATTTTGACCTTGTTCCATTGCTTTCTCTTCCTTCAACTCAACCTGTGTAGGTATAAAGACAGACCTAGAGAAGCCCTCCCATCTCCCTTTCTTCCCATTTCTTTCACCAATGTTCTTAGCAGCAGTGGCTATCTTAAGTAATTTCACCCCTTTTATGTATTTGTGGAAGGAAGATGGAAGAGTTCATAAACAAAACTTTGAACTTTGCAATGTTTGCTTCATATTTTAGGTCTCACTATGAAGAAGAGTAAACTGCATGCCTAGCCCTCCTGCCTCAGAGTCCAGAAATGTAAAATGAGCTACTTTGTTTCAGAAATTATGGTTATATGCAGGATATCTATATGTAATGTAGAGAGAGATCAGATAAAAGAGAAATCAGCACTTCAGTAGACCATGTTGTTACTGGAAAAGTAGTAGCTAATGAACCTAAGTCCTTCCATCAGGCATTCGAAGAATTCAGGCAAGATGTGAACATGGTGGAAGCAATAGGAAAGCTCCTTAGGTAAGAAATGTGACAGAGAAAGAGATTTTGCCCCAAAAATATGCCACTGAAGGATGGCATCTTAGGCTATCTTCAGCCATCCTTCTGGTGCAGACCTGAGCATTAGATTTAAGTAGAGGAACAGTCAAGGATAGGGGACAAAAATATGCATCGTTTAAGAGTTACAGCTACAGATGTGGGCTGACTGATCATTATCTTAGTTCTGATTCTTCCAGGTTCAGGGAAGTTGCTATACTGTCCTCACTTAAGAGGAGCATTCTAGGAAGCAGATATAAACTGTTAACTCTGATATCCAAATCAGTCAATTATATATTATTGAAGAAAGAGAAATCCATGTGTGCATTCTGGTAGGAAAAGTAGTTAGAAAATATCCTAAGTTCCACCAATTAATTGGTAGACATCCCAGGGCCGACTATAGTAAACATCAAGGTATTAACTGCTCTGTACAAAGATGTCCCAACATTTTGAGTAGGGTGATTAGCTACTTTTAAAACTCAGAATCTACCTAAGGAAAAAGAAAGATTTCTATATTGCTGGTGTTATCCAAACTCTGACAAAAGAAGACTCTGTGAAGGAAAGATCCTTTTGTCAGTAGAAAGACTGAGACAGGGGCAAAAAGAGCCGTGGGAAGGCATTCTGGTTACAGGAGAAAAAAGGATGCTGAAGCAATGTTTCCACTGCTCATTGGATGTCTTGTCTCAAATGTGGGGCTGTTGAAAAAGGAAAGATCCGGGCTGGGAATATGGCCTAGCGGCAAGAGTGCTTACCTCGTATACATGAAGCCCTGGGTTCGATTCCCCAGCACCACATATACAGAAAACGGCCAGAAGTGGCGCTGCGACTCAAGTGGCAGAGTGCTAGCCTTGAGCAAAAAGAAGCCAGGGATTGCGCTCAGGCCCTGAGTCCAAGGCTGAGGACTGGCAAAAAAGAAAAAAAAAAGAAAAGAAAAGAAAAAGGAAAGATCCAAATCTTTGAGCAGATGTTGGTTAATGGAAGTGCTGTTTCTTCTATTGGAAAAATTCCAAGTCAGTCAGGAATATCACAGACAGGATTTTTTTTTTCTCACTAGTTAAAAAGGATAGTAATTGATCTCCGAGGTCCACTTCAACTCTTAGCCATGCAGAAGCCTACGTTAGAGTTAATCTACAAACTTTGTGTAAAGTGATAACGTTAACATCTCACCTCTGCCTCATTGTCTTAGCATCTCCGGGAAGGAGGTCTTTTTGCAGAACTTCTCTTAAATTTATAAAACATTATCTATAGAATGGTGCCAAATTTTTGTTATACTAGATGGGAAAATGTATTGTCCCTATTTCATTTTGTTGCCAATTCAAGTTCAGCCATTGGTGACTGTCGTCCGAAAATTTGATTTGAATTCACTTTAGTCAAGTCCAGAAACCCAGATACAAGGTCTTGGGTGGAAAAAGGAAGGAAGAACTGACAAGTATGGATGATCATATTTAGGACTAAGGTGACTCTGATAATCAGACAAGGAAATATGAATGCCAGTTATTTTATTTCATTTTGGTGTCTGAAAGCAAGTGGCTTCCCAGGCCTTTGGAGTCACTTTGTTCTTGTTCTTGACACATCAGCAGCTGCCAACAGAAGGAGAAGCCATCCCTAAGACATGCTCACTTAATGGGAGAACTAGTGGCTTCACATCATTTCCACCATTGGAAATGTCAGTCTGCGCACAATCAGAGGAAGAAAAGGTTGAAATTTGAACAAAATGTCACTGTTTAGAAATTCTCCTTTTAATGTGCTTTTTCTGTGATGATAAATCACAGGCTTGTGCAAGGGATAATAACAAAAAATGTTTGACAGCTTTTCTTGCAATTGTTTGGCATTCTGTTTGCCTAATTATTGTCAGCATCACCCACACTAGTAAATTGTGAAAGAGTGCTATGCTGCTTGTCAGAGTGTTATGCTGGTGGTGGTGGATTCTGGATGAGCATTGGTCTGTCTTGACTATGGGAGTGGCTTAACCTGATAGTCCTGTGTCCACAAAGAAATGGAAACAGAAAGCATTGGTGGAGAATTTGGGGCTGATCATACAAAGACAAAATATGTTAGTTCCACTAGTTTCCTCTATTCACTTGCCTTATGGGCACAGATTGCAAAATTATCTATTTATGTAATCGCCTTGCTTTGAAAGGAAAGGGAAATAATTGTTTTAATCAACTCCAGAAAGGACTAGATTGTTGCAGGGGAATGTTGACACAATGCGTTTTGCCAGGATCTGATATGCTCTTGGTAATATAGGCTATCTTGTGATCCTGCTCATTTCTCTGGGACTTCCCTGATGAATCTCCTCCCACCAACTAGGCTGTCTGGGAGGAGGGTCAAAACAAAAACAAAAACAAAAAACAAGGAAAGGTCAGAGAAAAGGTGGCAAAGAGCTTATTTCCATAATTGCCATTGATTCTTGCAGGAGTTTCATTATCATTTCTTTTATTTCCTCTGCTTTGAGTCCCTTTAATTTTTTTTTATCAGTAGTTAATAGCAAATGAATGGGACAATGAATGAGTCAAATTCCATCATGTTTGTAATCATAAACTTATTTCTGTTTAGCGTATCTGAAATATGGGGTGTTTGCTGGTGGATTAGATCATATGGTATCAGTTTGTTTAAAACAATCTAAGAACTAGAAGTAACTATCATCATGCTTTTTGCTAAAGCACAAGTGAAACCATTATAACAGAATGTGTATTTAGATTCAGACTGAAAATGATGGCTATATAATTTAACAGATGTGTATGTATATATTCTATTATATGTATCGATAGTATTTCATTCTTTATTAGTTTATATATAATTTGATTTTTTAAAATTATTTTTCTCAATGTTCCCGTTTTTGGCAGGAGAGACTGAAAAGGTTCTGGGGCTCGACTTGGTGATGGGCTCACTTGCTGTTCTAAATTTAGCAGCAAGACTCTCAGTCCTCCATTCACACAAACTACAGTGAGGAAAACACAATGTGGTAAAAGGCTGTCCTAGGTAAGAGACTAAAGGGAGGGCTGGGGATATGGCCTAGTGCCTGCCTCATATTCATGAGGCCCTGGGTTCAATTCCCCAGCACCACATATACAGAAAATGGCCAGAAGTGGCGCTGTGGCTCAAGTGGCAGAGTGCTAGCCTTGAGCAAAAAGAAGCCAGGGACAGTGCTCAGGCGCTGAGTCCAAGCCCCAGGACTGGCCAAAAAAAAAGAGACTAAAGGAACAATCTAGCAACCCCAACCCTTTGGATACATGAAGAACCTTCTGCCTTCATGCATTTTGCAGGCCTAAGATATGTTCTAGGGGAAACGCCAGGCTCAAATCCAAGGATAGGCCTTTGAGCATCTCTCCATATTGCTAGACTGTCTGACCTAGCATCAGAAAGTATTGAGTGATATAAAAATTATAAACAGTGCACACACAATCTCTGCAGAGCAACAATATGCCCAAAAGGGAAAATTTAAGACAGAAAACAAAAAGTGTCAAATATATTCTACAGAATAGTCTCAATGGTGAGGAATGCTATGAAACTACATCTTGAGTAAAGAATTCAGGTTTTAAACTATGTTAGAGTAACTCAATTAATTATAAGTCAAGCCATCAAAAAGTAATTCTGAATTCCATACCAACAAAAATAAAGTATCCTTAAGACTGTGTTGGCTGACATTCAGTTAGAAATGTTGGAAGGGACCATTAGCTTTTAATGTTCATTTTAGGACTTAAGTAAACATGCTGTATATCTTATGGTTTTAGAAATCACAGGGTTACAAGATGGATTTGCATGCAAATATTGACAATCTCTCTCTCACATTGTCATTACTGTGACTTCTGTTGGATTTCAGTTTCTGGACAGTTCCAGCAACACATCCTAGTAGCTATCAGCATTGCTCTTCCAGTTTGCAAACCATAATGATTGTCTTCAGCCCCTAACAGCAATTCTGATGCACACATGGATACACAGGTGGTAGAGAGGCACAGAAAAGAATCCTTGCCTCTGACTGTTTGGCAGAGGTGCTAGGCTCAGTGTAATCACATCGCCTCAACTAACTGATGAAGGTAATATGGCCTGTGTTTTTTATTCTGACTTAGGACTTGTCCTATAGAAATATATTAAAAAGATGCAATAATATCTTATTTCTATCATCACTTATCAACCAAGGCAAAGGAAACATCCTAGTTTTTCAGTCCTTTTAATTTTGCACATATTTTCCATAAAAGAATTACTGAGTTCTAAAGCTATAGTCCTTCACTTTAGGTAAAACAAACTCTAGTGTGGTGAAGTAACAACCAAGATCCCACAGCTACCAAAAGAAACCCCCTCAACACAAAAGTGCCTGATACAAGGTAGAACCCTAATCACAAAAAGGCCCTCAAACATGGTCCAGAATAAGTTCCCTTACTCCATATTGGTCTCAGTTATAGTGCAGATCCTCTCTTTACAAAATCCAAACTGCAGATATTTCCCCATCAGTGTATGTAACTAGAGATGGTCCAATAGCTGAGTGACAAGAGCCAGATCTAGGTCCACCCAGAAGCTGATGCTCTGGGTCACTGTATGGGGCTGCATCTCCAGCTGGTCCTCTGCCTACTCACAGCTTGCTAGCATACAAATGGTGAGGATGTCAGCGTTTCCACCCTAGAGGTGGGGAGGAGAGCTTTATTTCAGATTCTCTATTGTTTGTCGTGTTAAGATTCTCTCACGTTTGCAGATGTCCACCAGCAATCAGAAGGAAAGAATTCTTGTTCCAAGTTCAGCCATAGAGAAACAGCATCTGACCAAAGATATGTCATTTATGGAGAAGAAAAAGGAGAAGGGAAGGGAAATGTAGAAGAGAGGGGAAGTTTAAGAAAACTTAGAAAGTGGAGGAAGGTGAAAAGAGACAAGATAAGAGGGAGGTATGGAAGACTCAACAACAGGGCTCAATATTATACTGCTCTTCTAATTAAATAATGCCCGGTACATCAGTTCAGTATTCAGTCTTTGATATAATTGCCTCCTCATTAACATGTGCAGAATTACAATTGCACAGTATGAGCTCTGAAATGAAGATGTCAATCTTGTCATAATGAGCTTGTCAATCTTGTGAAAATGATCAGGAACTGATATGCTGGCAGAAGTAAGTCTCTAGAGGGTTTAGTGGATCTAACGATTTAGCAATTATTCAAGCCAACTAGACAGCATTAGGGTGACATTACCTTGCAATATGTATCATGTAGGCTAACATTGACAATTTCCAAAGGGAAATCTGAGATAAAGGCAAGTAAATTTTAAACCCATTTCTATAAGAAAATGATATTTTCAAGAATTCAAAAGAACTGTACTTAGCTTTGTGTTTTCTGCTGACCTTTGGGAAACAGCTGTCTGTTTGATGCAGGATTATAACAATCTGCAAGAAAAAAAATCATGTTTAACAACTTAATAGGAAAAGAGTATGTTATTAATTCAACATGCCAGCTCTGAACACTGAATTTTCATCTGTATTCTTACGAAGTACAGCATTCTTTTAATTCTTACAATCCAAGGAAGTGACTTAAAGACTTCAGCCTTGGTTCTATCTTTAAACTATTGATAATTTAACTATAGAAATGAAGTTTGTATTTTCTTTTAACATATAACTACCATTCTAACATTAACCTCCTGATTTAATGGAAACAACCCATTAAATAATAATGGGCTTGCCATCTTATTTTGTCTACCTTCAAAGTAAGTAAATCTGAAAATTTCTTGTAAATATAGCGCTATATTATAAAATGGCTTCGTCAAACTTGTCTGTTTCAAACTCTGATAAAGAATAAGCTATCAGGCTGGGAATATGGCCTAGTGGCAAGAGTGCTTGCCTCCTACACATGAAGCTCTCAGTTCGATTCCCCAGCAGCACATATATGGAAAACGGCCAGAAGGGGCGCTGTGGCTCAGGTGGCAGAGTGCTGGCCTTGAGTGGGAAGAAGCCAGGGAGGGTGCTCAAGCCCTGAGTCCAAGGCCCAGGACTGGCCAAAAAAAAAAAAATAAGCTATCAAGTCCAGTATCTGATACTAGAATCATTTTAACAAACCATTCTCTTTATATAAATTAATTGATACATCAAATTATAGAAAATTTGGAGTAAAGTTTAAAGAAAGATAATAATTCTGCTCCCCTTGTGCATCATTTAATACCCTAAAGTGATTTACTGATTATTTGCAATTTTATAGATTTATTATTATACTGTATATATGGTTGCATATAACTACAAACTTCCACTATACTTTATGATAAGCGCATTTGTCTATAGTATATACTGTAAACATCTTGAGGAGCCAAGAATATTCTGCTGTATTTGTCTATAATGTCCTGTATATCTTGAATGAATGAAATTAGTGGAGAAATAATTGCAGATGGATATATAGTTCAGGTAGAAATACTTCTAAAAGGCTGGCCAAGGTTGGCTCACACGGATAATTCTAGCTATTCAGGAGACTGAGATCTGAGAACTACAGTTCAAAGCCAACCCAGGCATGAAAGTCCTTGAGGCTCTCATCTCCAATGAACCATCAGAAAGCTGGAAGAGGACCTGTGGCTCAAGTGATGGAGGGCCATCCTTGAGTAAACAAGCTAAGGGACAGAGCCCATGCCCTGAGTTTAGGCTCCAGTATCAGCACCAAAAAAAAAAACAAAATTAAATTTAAAAAAACAAACAAATAAACACCAAGAGAAGAACCTGACGCCATACTTTCTAAAAGAACGAAGATATAAAAGCCATGCAAGGCTTACTGTTTATATATTCACTTATTAGATGGAGGAGACATCCTTCCTCTATCAGGCTAGGACTTTTCTTCTCCATTTTCCAAAACTTCCCCTACCCATAACCAGGAAAGTAACAAAGATTAAATGCCTGAATGAAACTTTCTGTGAAACTTCCTCACACAGCCATCCAAAGTTCAGGGGCTAAAATAGTCTGAAGACAATGCTTATGCTTCCCAAATTTTATTTAAAGGTGTCTGCTCCATTATCTATCAGGGACTAAGATAGCTTTCTTTATTTAAAAAATAAAAATAAAAAAGGAGGGAGGGGGAACTTCCATTCTTGTTTCTCCTTCTTGTTTTTCTCTGCCTGCCACCTCTTCCTGCTCTTCTGAAAAGAAGCATGCCTCTCAACAATGAAGAGGTTTTCCACATTAGCCCTGTTGCCAGTCAGCCACTGCTCTTTGTTTAACTCTGTTTACACAGTCTCCTTGGCAACAAGAGGTAGAAGTTGATTTTTTTTTTTTTATATCTCTGACTAGCAGGTTTGGTTTTCGCTTTGTCTGAAGCTTATACACCTCACACACAGTTGTTCCTATTGTAGCTTTTTTTTTTGGGGGGGGGGTGGTGGTAGGGGGTAGCTGTTTGAAAAAAGAATCATATACCCAACTATTTTAGCAATACTTTTGGAGACTTTCATTTTATTTTCTATAAAATTTTTTCTTTTAAAAAGGACCTTCAAAAATGATTACTGAATAAAGTATTTCTTCTTGATCAGCGTTTCCTAAGATTTAATTCTTCCCAATGATTTCCTTGGGATCCATACCTCTGTGTACATTTCTGATGAAAGACAGGAGCCAGGGGCAATAATGAAGAGAAAAAAGAATACGTCAGAATTAGGATCAAATTTGACTTGTCTTCTTTATGTCACTCAATCAGTGGAACTACAGAACACTTATAGGCACCCTTTTGCACACACATATACTGATTCCAGCTAGATTGTGCTGAAGTACACTGAAAATCATCCCATCTGTCTCTCCCCAAACCTCAAATTCTGCATCGGTAAACCACAAGGCATTTAGTATAATTCATGGGTAAATACAGGCCATAGAGAGATAGGAAACCAATTGTTGGTCAGGAGAGATAAGGACAAGTAGATCATATTTTATACTAACATGTGTGGAAAAGATTGAAATTAACTAGACCTGTTATTCTTTTTCTTTTTTCTGATACTGGGGCTTGAACTTAAGGCCAGTACATTGTCCCTGACCTTTTATGTTGAAGGTTAGCATTCTACCACTTGAGCCACAGCTCCACTTCTGGCTTTTCGATGGTTAATTGGAGGTAAAAGTCTCACAGATATTCGTGCTTGAGTTAGCTTCGAACCTAGATTTTTACATCTCAGCCTCCTAAGTAGCTAAGATTACAGGCATAAGTCACCAGCACTTAGCTCAACCTTTCTTTCTTTTCTTTTTTATTGAGAGAAGAATTTATTTGGGCATTATTCTTACAGGATCAAAGACAAAGGTTTTGGATGGTTTGCAGAACACTTACATGAAGTTCAGGAGCTACAGAAACAGTATTAGCACAGAATAAATTTGTAGGAAAAGCTGGTCATCTAGCTCTAAAATTAAATCATAAATACAACTTTATCCTAAAACCGGCATTTAAAACACAGTTCTGTCATTCTAAGCTTATATATGCATGATCTAGATACCTAAATCCAACAACAAAAGTAATTTCTGCTAGTTGTAGCAATGAGAGGAGGGACTGTTGAACATTAGAATTATCTGAGGTGCTTTTCTCAAACTACAGCTTTTTACCCTAGACTTACATGCTTCTGTCTTAGTACCAAGGCTTGTCTATATTCAAAATATATTCAGATTACTTTTGTTATACAGTGCTAGTTAATAATCATTGATATTCAAAATAATGGTAAGAAGGCTGAGCCTTAGATTGGTTTCTCCAGTTGGTACCTAAATCTCTTTCTAATGCATGTGTTATTTCTATTTTTCTTTATAAAGGAAGTGAATCTCAAACATGTTATGTATTGTCTTAGAGCAAAAATTTTAAATCAACTTTATTCAAAACACTATTATCCTGATCGTGCATTAAAATTCTCCCCTCAAAACAGTGAAGTAATTGCTTAAAAACAATACATTTCCTGACAACTTTTATTCACTAACGTGTTTTAATATTCATTACCATCGCCTATTAACAATTTTAGTGAAGTAATTGTTTTGTAAGTCAAGGAACAGAACAATGGTTGGATTAGAATTTCTTCATAAAAGATCTCTTTCTCTCTCTCCTAGTACTTCTACAACTTATGAGAATAGATTTCGGCCAAGAAATTTGGATATTTATGTCTTAATCTGTCTTCAGAATCTCTCTTTGAAACAAGTACTGCTACTTATCAAAATTCAGTTCTCAATTGAAATCTCCCAGTTGAATCACATGAGTCATTTCCAGTAAACTCTCCACCCTTCCTTGTCATGATGTCTGGGTGGATAACCCAGCGTGGGACACATTCTGAGCCAAATAATACACTATGGGTTGTCAATATTCTTAGTATTTAAGTGATTCTCAGAAAAATTTTACCACCAATAACAGGAGAAAAACATTGTTGTTCGAAATAATGTTCATGATGTGATTTCAGGCAAAATTTTGCTTTTAAGTCCAATTTTTTAAATTTTAGGCAGAATCATCTAGAATAGTGCTTTTAAATATGGCATGCATTGGGAGAAGAGAAATACGTTTTTCCCTCCAACACCTGTTGGATGACTGTGGCATAGTCACCAGTATGTATTTGAGAAGCACTGACATTGTGAATGTAGTTCATAAGGTGCTGAATTATGCAAATAAATGGTGCAAATACAAAACCTACTGGTGTAAGGGGCCACATTAATTTGTTTTAGTTTCATCTGAATAGGCAGACTTCATAAAAGTTTTGACATAATTTTTAAAGCACAGACAGGCATTTCCAAGTAAAGCCTTAGTTTTTATTTGCTAGATGCCACAGAGTCATTGATAATGAGGAAATGGAATGCACACAACCATGCTTCCAGGGACTGCTGAAGCTTTCGGTATTAAAGTGTGCCAATCTATTTTTTTTTTATTGTAGAGTTGATATACAGAAGGGTTATAGTGACATGGTTCATAAAGAAAAATGCCAGCCTTAACGAGGAATTCTTCCACAGTAATTCTTTTCTTCAAAAAAGAAAAAAATTACTGCTTATATTGTCAGTAAGAATGTTAGAAAGAGCCAAAATTCCATCTGCTTAGTGAAGGAATTTTGTGAAAGTTGAATTTCTTCTAATGTTTGTTTCCTAGAAGGGGGGCACACAAAAAAATCCAGATTCTACTCTTTTTATCATTCTAGTCTCACTGAATGTCCCTAAAATGTTCCTAAAAACCTATTTTGCCCCAATGATATGAAATCAAAATACTAGACAATAATCCAGCATATGTAATTTTTGTTCATTTTTCTTAATATTGCTTCTGACAATCTTGCCACTTTACTATGGGTAGATAAATAAAAGGACTCCTCCCAAACCACAAGAGACTTAAAGTATAAGGCTAGAAATAGCAATCAGCATGTAGCTTTCCCACTTTAGGTCTCCTTTTGGCTACCATTATCTTAATTTGTATGGACATGTCAATCCATTTATACCTAGAAAGACAATTCAGGCTAAGCCTAGAAAAACATATAACAGATGTCTTCTTTCTCCTATAAGACATCAATAAGTCCCTTAGTCCATTCAGGCTACCATAACAAAATATAAAGAATAGATGGCTTAATTATAACAACAGAAGTTAATTTCTCAGTTCTAAAGTGTGGGAAGTTTAAGGTTAGGGGTCTAGCAGGTTGGGTATCTGAAGCATGGGAGCTCTCGACGGCCTGTGCTACAAGGGACTCTGACACCATTCTTGACCTATGACCTAATCATCCTCTCCAAAAGCTCCCATCTCCTAATCCTCTACCTTTAAAAGGTCAAGATTTAAAGTCCTGTATTAGAGAAGTAAAAGGACACACACATATAGACAGATGAATAGGGAAACTCTGAACTCAATGATAAATGACAGAGAAAAATAGTCCTGTAGTTAGTACTTCATTTGTGATTCCTAACGGAGAATATTCAGACCTTGGAGTGTATGCCATTTGAAACTTTCATTCCTTGGAATAGAATCTTTTCTATTTGATAAGTACTTTTCAATGTGATAGGACACCAATCTAAAAAACCCCACAAACAATTTGTTTTATGAAGATCAGAGACTAATTAGCATCATGTTTGAATTTAGGGAACTAACTTTGTAAAATACTGTTTCAACATTTTTATTGAGCATTGAGCACAGTTGACATAAATTTATTTTTGCCTCCAAGACAATTTAATGTAATGGTGTATCTAAACATGGAGTCAGAGAATCTGTATTCTAACTGTTAGTATTCTAACTAAAATTAATTATCTATAAGACCTATAAGAAGTCATTCAAGGGGCTGGGGATATGGCCTAGTGGCAAGAGAGCTTGCCTCGTATACATGAGGCCTTGGGTTCAATTCCCCAGCACCACATATACAGAAAACGGCCAGAAGTGGCGCTGTGGCTCAAGTGGCAGAGTGCTAGCCTTGAGCAAAAGGAAGCCAGGGACAGTGCTCAGGCCCTGAGTCCAAGCCCCAGGACTGGCCAAAAAAAAAAAAAAAAAAAAAAAGAAGTCATTCAACATCTGAGCATTTAGGATTTATTCTGAGCCATTTCCTTAAAATGAGGAGTAGAAGGGGGAAAAAACCCTAAATTTCTTTTCTCATGAATTATTTAGGCATTTGGTTAGAGTTGTATGTGTAAAAAATACAGATATCTTTTTGCATTTGCCTCTTATGTACTAACAACAAATTTAAAACATCTATGAACTGAAATTATTAAAATATTTATCATTTGAATACAGGCCAATACAGCTAGGGTGACATGTGATATAAATAAATGCCCTGAGTCTTTTTTCCTCCTTTTTTGTAGCACCATCTGGTGCTCTAGAATGAGAGAGTTTGTTTAAATAACCATGTTATACTTTAGACCCAATTTTATGCATGCTTGCACACACACACACACACACACACACACACACACACACACACACAATTTTACTGCATTCTTGTTACTTTGGCCAGGTTTCTTCCATATTCTAAAGTTAAGCCTTACTAGTTACATGGCAAATGAAATGGAAAAGGCCTGTCTACATTTGGCCTGAGTGTCTGACTGGTCAAGAGAGTGGGGGTGGAGGACCCAAAGCAGAGTATCTAGCCTGTGCCTATGGCAGCTCCATGACCAGTCCCTAGGGGCCATTGCCACTACATTCCAAGATGCAGAGAAACACTTCCCTGTGCTTGGGAAATTCACCTAACCTGGCTGAGAATCCATTCTAAGATGCCAAAGCCCTACTTCTTAAACTCTCCCATTGGTCAAGAAGTACAAGTCTATAGCCTATATCTAGAGCACATTTTATTCTTTCATTTGAAATTGTATGTGTACAACTTAAAAATTAAACAATTGTTTAAGCAGGAAAAGAGCAACTAAAACTTGTTAACACTTGGAAAAGAAGAGAGGGTAATTGAATGGCTATTGCATAACCTACAAGTCTATAGGTAAGTCTATGCTTAAACTAGTAGAATAATGCACTATTCTGTGCCTTCCACTTTAGTACAGTTCGCACTACAATGGCTCTTCTTTACTCTTCAAATATTGTGTCTTTGATCGGAAATCTGTCGGAGTATAAGATTTGCCAGATATTGGCAGCTAAACTGTGTTTGCATAATCCTAGTCACTAATCCTACCTAGTCCTAATCCTATCTTCCTTTAAAATGACAGAATTAAGGACAAATAAAAAATTTCCTCTGAACTGTTAAAGTGAAATCCATGAACAAATAGCCAGAATTTTAAACATCATATGCATAAGAGAATTCAAACTTTCCATAAACAGCCTTACTCTGAAAGACTATCAAAGTTATATATGTTCACTTTCGGAACAAATGAAGTAGCAAAGTAGCCATGTCTTTTTCTTTTAAAAGGTCAGGATTAGAAAGACAGTGTGCTCAGATATGCAAAGGTATTGATTGATTCATGAGTGGACTGACCAGCCTGCCAGTCTCAGTGAGCTGCTATGATATCAGGTACTGCTAAACAAAATTTAAGGACAAGCTTCAATAAACACAGTATCTCTCCAGGATTAGTTGGAAACATTTGCCATGGGCCATACCAAGTGAAACTCAAGAGATATGTAGTTGTTCTTATTTGATTCTGGCCAAAAGCTGCAGGAGCTCAGAGTAAACCCAAATGAAGCAGGCATTTGTGCAGAGGCAGAGGATCCAGGTCTACAGTCCCCATAGGGAAGTTTCTTATTGAGAATGCATTTCTGAAGTAACATCTCAATGGAGGGAGAGTACCACGAGCTTGTGATGCATATGTAACCACCGTAATCATGAAATACTACACTAAAGCCAACATTTAGAAGACGTTTATGTTTTCATTTGAACTTGTATGTGTACAACTTAAAATGAAACAGTTACTTAAGCAGGAAAAGTGCAACTAAAACTTATTAACGCTTTGAACAGAAGAGTGCTTCATGGAATGGCAGTTTTGTGAACTAGCCCAAGGCAGGTAATATTACATATTGAAATGATTTAAAGCAAAGGTTACGGGCTGGGGATATGGCCTAGTGGCAAGAGAGCTTGCCTCGTATACATGAGGCCCTGGGTTCAATTCCCCAGCACCACATATACAGAAAAAACGGCCAGAAGTGGCGCTGTGGCTCAAGTGGCAGAGCAAAAGGAAGCCAGGGACAGTGCTCAGGCCCTGAGTTCAAGGCCCAGGACTGGCCAAAAAAAAAAAAAAAAAAGCAAAGGTTACAACCACAGAACCAGTCAGCTGATTACTAGCTGCCTAGCCTCAGATAATATTCTTGACCTAGATAAACATCGATTTCTTCATCTATAAAATGGGTTTGGGGAATAAAATAATGTAAGAAATGCACTCAACGAGTTTCTACCACACAAGAATTGATTTTACTCACAAAAATGAAGCCAATTGGAAACTATTACTATAAAGACATATCTGGTTTGACTTAGTTTCTTCTGCTAAATTAAGTAGTTCAAATAGGTCTTGTACACTATTGATTATTCTCAAGAAAGAGACAAAACAGATGCATACAGAATCAAGTCAATTTGAAAATTTTACCTTGTCAGATTACATGCTTGTTAAATTGTCCTCCCAAGCATTCTATGCTGAGAAAAATAACACTAATCCACTTCATTTTAAAAATTATCTTACTGTGTATGTTCAGAATATTTAACATGTGTTGTAAGACAGGTAGCAAAATCTTCACTAGAGAGGAATAAATTTGCATTTTGTTTGATCACAGAGTTACCCATATACACTACTAGGGCAGAAGAAGCTATAATCTCATTTAGCAATAACCCTGAATACATCACTGTATAATTAACTGTAATTCTCATGCTGTATATTGAATCCATTGATTAGTACACTCTATACATGCTACTTGGTATCTTTTCATCTACATCTTCTCCTCATTTTCTTTCTACCAACCCCAACCAAGCTTGATAACCATTATCCTTTCCTTTCACTATAATTCACTTCACATTTGAACATACCCTACATGTCAGGCTGAAAATTTTGTTATAAGGAGAAAGTTGCTCAAACATATTTCTTAATTTACAGCCACACAGTGTGACTACATAGTATGTATTGGGAGCAAGAGAAGGATATAAGAAGGATCAAGCATAGATTGCCCCCACTGAAGAGCTAGGAATCATTGAAGAGAGATAGCTGTCCCTTAGCCAAAATAAAGGGTAGTATTCTGACACCTCTATGTGCCACATCAGAAAACAGAAACGTTTCTCCATTTATCTTGACTTCCTCTTCTTTTGAGTTGCTTCTTATGGTCTCTTAGGTCACGTATCATAATCCATTTCAAATTGCCCACTTATATCGCTTGTCTATGATGCACAAAACCCTTGCTATAGTTTTCAAGAATCAGAAAGCTACCTTGGAACACTGTAAATTGTCAGTGGTCTTTGATTTACTCGGTTCCTTATCACTTGGCAAGTAGGTCCAACAGACATTTTCCAAAGAATGAATACACCAGGATTTATTCTCCAGACATTCCTTATCTTTATTAAATAAACCCAGCAGCTCTTGTCCAGACTTTACCAACTCTTTCCTTGGGAGAAAGTATCCTCTGTATTTCAGGATGCCCCCTGTGGCTGCTCCACTATTTACCTTAGCCTCATGGAGCCAAAGCTCAGCTGAAAATTAAGGTACACCAGGCCTTGAGCATTCCAGAGACAGGCTGAAATTTATTAGCGCTTTGTGGTAGAAATGTGGGGGCTTTTTTTCCATTTGCTTTTTCATATCATGCAACTCCAAAAACAACATTCTCTTGTAGCAATTGCCAGGGGGCTAGGGGGTGGGGGAGAATGTGAGGTGGAAAATGAGAGTAACGTCTTCCCTTAGGGTGAGATTATACAGGAAAAACCATTGGAAAATTCTCAACCTGAGCTTCATAGGCTGGCAGGAGAGACTGTCATTACCATAGTGCTGTTGGGATATGATAGTCACGAAATACTCAGAACTAGGCTCTTACACAGCAGGTGCTTAAGAAATGCTAGTACTTAGCATGAAGACCTTTTGATTCATATTGTCGCTTTCTTGAGGTACGTCCTTCCACTAAGCCTAAGGTCATAGGGCTTTACTAATTCAGTAACTTCTAATGAGATCTGGATGGCTTCAAGATTTCTACCCTGAAGGTTAGAGGAAGCAATCTAGTAGGAATGCAAGGACTGCAGCTGTGTTTTCCCAACACTTTCCACTAAAATTGGTCAAATACTCATTTTTCATATCTGAGATGAGGGCTACTGATTGGAGAGTCACCCTGCCCCCACTCCAGGAGTGTCAGTAAGTACTTAGAAATGTCACCATCTGCTCACTTTCCTTTTTACTTTGTTCCTGGTACAAGTGTTTCCCTGTTTTAGAAACGATGTTTATTTTTCCAGCACTTAGAATGGTCAGAGGGAGGCACTAGAGCACTCGCCTAGAATTCTTCCCTCCAACAAATATTTTTCTTCATCTGTCAAGAAAAAAAAAATAGGGCTGGGGATATAGCCTAGTGGCAAGAGTGCCTGCCTCGGATACACGAGGCCCTAGGTTCGATTCCCCAGCACCACATATACAGAAAACGGCCAGAAGTGGCACTGTGGCTCAAGTGGCAGAGTGCTAACCTTGAGCGGGAAGAAGCCAGGGACAGTGCTCAGGCCCTGAGTCCAAGGCCCAGGACTGGCCAAAAAAAAAAAAAATAGCTTCAACTTCAACTGTGCCACTGAGAGAGGCTGGTGCCCTTTCCACCGGGGATGCGTGTGTAAGTGCATGGCCCAATCCATCACAAAGAAATGTGATGTTCTTCCACAAATACAAAGTACTGAAATCATGATCATGATGCATTCTTTCATCCTCTTTCCCAGAGCTGGATGACAGTGTTGTGGATTCCATTTGATTGGATAACTTAACTTAAAATAGTTAAAATCAACCCCAAAGCTGTGGTGATATATATATATATATATATATATATATATAACATATATATGTATGTAGTATATATTATGTATATGTGTATGTATATTATGTATATATGTATGGTGTATATTATGTATGTATATATGCATACATGTATATATGTATATACATATATGTATACATGTATACATAATATATGTATACATGTATACATATATATATACTCCTTTGTGTTCATTGAAACTAACTTGAGTAGGGCTGAATTGACTTTGTCTAAAAAGTAAGGGGTCTCTTCATAGCCAAGGCATCTCAGCTTTGTTGCATAGAAACCATGAAATGAGTTTCAGTATGCCTCATCATGCTCTTAGATGACAGTCCACTAAGAATATACTATATACTATATGATATATATAGTAAACATGTACTCATGCTTGCTGAAGGCATGAGTGACTTGCCATAATTTTATTATGGTCTCCAATTGAAGAAAATCTCAATACATGTGTTGGTCAGTGTCCTGTCACTTTGACAGAAGACCCAAGGTAGACAGTATATGAAAGATTTATTTGGGCTCATACTTCTTTGTTCAGTCCATGGTAGGTTAGCTCTGTTGCTTTTGGCTCTGTTGTAAGACAATACACCATCATGGGAGTACCTTGCAGAAGTTACTGCCTACCTCATAGCATCCAGGAGGCAGGGAAATTGAGAAAGACAGAATGAGCCTAGGAACATGACCTTCAAGGCAAGACTTCAACAACATAACTGCCTTCCACTAGGGCCCACTTATTAAAGATTCTAAGGCTTCTAATTGTTCCGTAGGCTAGCAACCAAGCCTTTAGATGCATGATCCTTAGGAGACACTTCCAAATTATGACAGTGAAATAAAAAACAAATATTGTTTGCTTCACTTTGTATGTGTGTGTGTGTGTGTGTGTGTGTGTGTGTGTGTGTGTATGATGATGATGATGATGATGATGATGATGATGATGATGATGATGAACCGGCACCAGTGATCCTAGCTACTCAAGGAGACTGAGATCTGAGGATCGAGATTTGAAGCCAACCCAGGCATGCATGAGACTCTTCTTTCCAATAAACTACTCAAAAAAGCCAGAAGTGGAGCTCAAGTAGTAGAATGCTAGTCTTGAGCACAAAAAGCTCAGGGAGAGCTCTCAGTCCCTGAGTTCAAGCCCCATAACAGGCACAAGAAAAGAAAGAGAAAGAAAGAATGGAAGGGGGAGGGAAAGAAAGGAGGGAGGGAGGGGGAGGGGAGAAGGGAAAGGGAGGGGGGAAGGGGAGGGGAGAAGGAGAAGGGGAGGGGAAAAGGGGAAGGGGAGGGGAAAAGGGGAAGGGGAGGAAAGAAGGAAGGAAGGAAGGAAGGAAGGAAGGAAGGAAGGAAGGAAGGAAGGAAGGAAGGAAGGAAGGAAGGAAGGAAATAAGGAAACAAGGAAGGAAGGAGATGGCTCAAGTTTACTTTCCATGTTAATTTTCTGTTTCTAATCTGGCTAATGTTGCCCAAAGAAAATGTAGACTTTTGACCTTTGTATATAGGCCTAGAAAGTCTTGTAACACTAGTCATACGTCTGTCAGGTATCTTACCCTTATTGGGTAATTGTAGGTATAGTGTCCTAGAAGCTATGGTCCTGGAGGGATGCTGCACTACCATCAGTAAATATTGAACATGGTTCTCAATGTACAGAGCCAGCTGCTCTCCTGGCTTTTGCAGCCTTTGACATTCTAAGCTTCATCCACACCCTTTGCTTGCCAGTGTAGGAGCTTCACAAAGGGACCTGGAGTTTCTGAATGCAGCTATTGTTCTCATGAGGTGGTGGAGATTTATAATTATGCCCTTTTCTGCTCAGAGCACAAGCCACTTCAGAAAAACAAAATAAACACAAGCAGCACGGGGGTTGGGGGGGGGGGCAGCAAGGGGGAGTTTCCAGGATGGAAAAGAGTTTACAACCTATACAAAACTATTTCACCATTGAGGGAACCAGCTTTATTTGCAAATACTAGGTGAAATGTAAATTCATCATAATGTCTTAGTCTTTTGGGGGGCCAAAATTATATCTACAAACAATTAGCCAGACCTTGCTTTAACATCTTCAATATTTTCACTCTGACTTGCAGTAAAATTCTAGTAGACTTGTTTCTCTTAAGTGTTTTCACCCTCCTCATCCCTTTTTCTGTTGCTCTCTTTCTTAAAGACAGTCAGACACACACTGTCTTTAAGAAGTTGTAAAGGGTTATCGTGACATTTAACAGTATCTGTTCATCAAATTGAGACATCATGGACTCCTTATCTTCAGTTCCCAAAGGTCTGCTTGGAAGTCAGTAGCAAGCTATAGGGAAATAGCTGACTGGGATAACATATGACTAACGTTTTCCAGTTTTTAATATTTTTATCTCAAATACTAAACATTTCTGTTATTAAATAACATAAAGATATTACTTTTATAACCAGAAAAATTATCATCAACCAGGAGCCGATGGCTCGCACCTGAAATCCTAGCTACTCTGGAGGCTGAGATCTGAGGAGGATTGCTGTTTAAAGCCAGGCTGGCAGATAAGTCCCCATGAGACTCTTATCTCCAATTAACCACTCAAAAACCAGAAGTAGAGCTGTGGCTCAAGTGATAAGAGTACTAGCACAAAAAGGCTCAAGGACAGCACCCAGGCCCTGAGTTGAAGCCACATAACCAAAAAGAAAAAAAAAATTACATCTACCTACCTACCTATCTGGTCTCTCTAGATTTGAGCAAAATTTGCATAAGAATATCCTAGTAAATACTGGATAAGCCACTTTGAGTCTGTATGTGTGTGTGTGTGTGTGTGTGTTTTTAACAGCATAATATTCTGCATAGGTATCGACCATGAGGTCTACACTGAGCTTCTAATATACCACTTTTCATGTTTTTCTTTCCCTATTCGGCTGAAGGTATTTTTGTAGAATTTGAAAAGACAAAAATGATATTTGTATCTCAAGGCTGGAAAGGGAAAAGAAGAGATCTAAAGGGAGTCTATATTTATGATAGCCTATTACACCCAGGGTACATTCATGCTGTTTTTTTTCATACTTGTGAAGAATGTTATGCTACTCGAGGTAGAACAGTGTGCTTGGGATATAGTAAGTGCTCAATAAATATAGATAGAAGTATTTTACTAAGTATTTAGACAATTTTTATTCCTTATACATCTACATTGGTTTTCTTTCATGCTTATTATTCGTGTGCAAACACATGAACAATACAGCTAGTGCCTGCCACTATGCGATTTGTGCAACATTTGGCAGGAATTGTTCCTTTTCTAGCACTACAATGGAGTTCATTTTAAAAACTCCTCTTAACCAATCCAAATAATGTTACTTCCCAGCTGTAGTGTTACACTGAGTCCAGTTCATGTGCCAAAAACTCCACAGAGAGGAAGCCAAAGCAATCACGTCCTGAACGGTGAGAGTATTTTCCAGCCATCATCACTGTATGACACAGTGTCTCAGGGGCCTCTGAGAACCTGGGGAGCCATGATCTCTGCCAGAGACCTGACTGGGCACTGAGACTGCCCTTCCAGCAGCCTTTACCAAGAGTTCCATAATAAGCACTCTCTGTCGTGAAGGATACTTGCTGCCTACTCATTTTACAACTTGTGAGGGCTTTCTTTCCCCTAATATGATGCCATAATGATGTGTTTGGAATTATACGCTGGAGTTCCAAATCCATCATACTATTGTCTTAAGTGAAACGCCATAAATGTGTTTCCCAGGCCTTTGACTGGAAGTGTGCTTTCAAGGCTGCTTTGCACGGATCCCAGGACATTTGATTCACATGACTTCAGGCTACAGATGAAGTGAAGCAACAATCAGGAATTGAGAAATCATTCGCTTCTCTTATGGCATTATTGGTTCCGTTTCCAAGGTCGGGAACCATAATTCATATGTGATCAGCATCTTTAGTGAAGAGATAATGTATCTGAAGAAGAAGAATGTTCAAAATTTTGAGTTCTTTAAGCAACTTAGACTTAACCCCAGTGAGGACCCCTGGTGGGCAATATAGTTCTAAGTATTCAGATTCAGAATTTGATTTTCTCCTTTCATGAAAGAATGTTCTAGCTTTAACCAGAAGTAGAGAAGTCCACATTTATGAGGCAGAAAGTGTCTGTGGAAGGGAGGAGGAGCAAAGTCCTTAGCTTCAGTCCAGGCCTGCTGCCATGTTACTAGTATAGCCAGGACAGTGCACTTAACTTTGTGAGGCACTTGTGTCTTAATGGGTTGATTTATGGGATGTTGGAAGATATCCTTTAGGTCTCTTACCATGGAAAATGTGTAGCTCTAAATCTCTAGACCACATACCAGTAGGAAGCCCAGAGATGCCAGAAACTAGGTAAAAATCGTGAGGTAACTCGGTGACATTGATAAGTACCCTTGAGAGAGCTAATGCTTAAAATATATTTCATCCAACCAAGAGAGAAATGGTGACGGAAAATAGATGATGTGAAAGACCCACATTAACAAGCCAGAGTACGTCACTTTGTTCATCTTCAAATACACAGACTTTGTAGCCCTTTCTACAGACTTGACATTTGCTGACTGTTGACTCATTTCCAGATGAGGCTTGCTCCTGTATAGTTTTAATCAGTCCATGGCAAACTGTACTAAATAATTTAGAAGCCTCTGTAAGAATCCCTTTATTTTCTTCTTGCTACAATTTCATTGAAATTCACTTGAGAAACTATACTGCCTCAATAATAGAATCCTATATTATGTTTTGGAGCTGTTCCCATGATGACAGTGGCAGGTGCAAGTTCTGGTATATGTCGATGTTCATTTAAAGGTCAGTGCAATTATCACTGTACAGGTATATTTCTCTGCAAATAACATCTAAGTACTACATTGGTAGTCTTAGGAGAAAATGGCTTCTATATATAATGGTATACATTCATTTTATCCAAAAGTAATTAATTTCTTAAGAGCTTTATTTAAGAAAGTGGGTGAATATACTTGAGTTGTTTTATGTAATAGAAATCCAACTTCTTATGTAAGAGAAATCTAACTTCATAGATTATACAGATTCAATACATATAAGATAGATATTGCATAGCTCTTACTTAGGGAATATTGTCAACAAGAACTAGAAGACAAAGTTGGACTGTCACAGAAAATTCCTGGGAATATGTCCATGAAGGACAACATTTCATAGGAGCATAAATTTGGGTTTCCTTTTTAATCTTACTCTCTAATCTGCAACCTTTTTTCTACAGATATATGTAGGTATATGTCATGTAATAGGAATAGAATTCTGAAGATACAAACCTGTGATCCTTTGAAAAATACTTGGAGATTGAAAACAAGTAACTTGTACCATATTCATATGTCCATCTCTCTTAAAACAACATAATCTGTCCTAATTAGAACATATACATGCTAACCAAAAGAGGGCCCACCTATTTACAAGCCCCTGATTTCTTCTATCTTCTATTCAATTCCTACAACCAAGCTCCCAAACCACAACTTGACATAAAAGAAGACAGACAAATGTCCAAGGTCACCTTAGAGTATCTTTTTCCCTAACTAGATTCTAACCTTGGCCTTAACCATAAAAATCATCCACCTCTCCATAGCCTTGATTTCTTAACTGAATTCATTGTCTTATTCTATACAAGCTTTGTTCTATTAGATTGTAAACCTCTTTCATTTCAGGAACTTGATATTTGCCTCTGATCTCATTTATAGTCCAATGTCGCTATGTTGTAGACATACAATGGCAGAGCCCAGAGACATCTCAACTTGGCTTTAACATACCTGTCCTGGACTAAATTTATATTCAAACAAGACTTCTGAGAAAAGAAAATAGGTTCCCAAAGAAAGATGCTTTCACAGGTGGTGGTGGAGGTAGGTGCTATTGAGGGAGGTGTTGCTAGCTCTGGATAAGAAATGCACAAACCAGGCAACAGTTTTACCTGTGTGATTGGTCTTCCAAGGGAGATTTCTGTGGAAAAAAACAGATTATATTTGTCTAAAATCTCAGGAGAGGGGATTAGGATAAGGGTCTCTATAGAAGTAGTAAGAAGGGTCCATGATTTCAGACATGGAAAAATTATACACATTTATAACAGCAAAAAGGCAAATGTGCTCAGGTTGCCCAAGTTCTGTTTGTGTGCAAGAGTAGGAGCAGACAATGTAAATCTGCAGAAATTTGACTGTTCGAGAAATCCATCATATTTCTAAACTGACTGGACCTCACTATAAGCTGATCAGATGAGACTGGTTACCATTTGTCTTGCATAACACACTGACTCATAGTTGATTGTAGAAATGAACTTTGTAGCTGCATAAACCATATAAAACAGAGATTCATACAAGAACACATTGTGTTGAGCTTTAAACAGAATTAAGGGGCGTCCCTACATATTTTTGCAGTGTTTTCTATGTGTAAGTAGCTCCTAAGTAGTGTTATAGCTATAGAAATAGATGTCTATTGAGATATCATGTCTATTGAGACATAATGTCTACTGAGACATAGTGTCTATTAAGAAACAGATGTCTGAGTTTCCACTATGAAGAAAGCATTTGTCAACTTATGTGGATCCTAAGCTACTCACTATCTCTAACCTGGGCCTTTTCTACTCAACTATTATCCCTATTAATTGAACAAGGAATTAATTCATTTTCTTTGTGATGAATACCAAGGTAAACATCTTTTAAGGGAGTCAAAAAAGTCGAAATCAGTTTAGCTTTGTGGTTATCTTTATTAGATTTTATATAAAAATACATATATTGACATGTGACTGTTTTAGCTCTGTATATAAATGACTGTGCAATTAACTACAATGCTTACATATCATAGTTTTTTACTAAATTATGGCTCAAGTTACACGCAAAGAATGATTACTTTCTCCTCTTTGTGGTTAATAAAGGGGAAATAACTAAGCAAAATATGTTACTCTCAAGATAAACCTGAAGCATGAGCACCTTGCACACGATCAAAACATCCTGCAAATAATACTGTAGCCATATTTATAGCTTGGTCTTACTCACTCTCTATCCTGTCTCCACTGATAAAGTCAAGTTGCCTATTTGTCCATTAGTAAAAGTTGGTTTTAAGTTTTGCTTCTGGCCTCAGCTACCACTTCTGCCTTCAATCTAGATGGCAGCTCTCTGCAGGCAAAAAGTTCTCTGTCACACAAATCTTTAGTAATTACTAGGACATAGTGATAGTGAAGTTGGCCCACAGTACAGAATTAGGGGTCTTCTCATGAAATGAAAGTTCACGGATGCCAGTCCATTCCTGCCAGTGCCAGTGCCCGCAGCAGCACTTTGGACACTCTGGGGTTTGGCTGCAGCCGTTTGCTTCTGCTCTTGAATTCCCCAGCTTTGTTCTGTAGGCAGCTGCACCTGCCTCCATTTGGCTTTGATTCCAGTGTCAGGGCAAAGTGCACAGAGCTTTTCCATAGCCACTTCCACATCACCATGTGTCCCTAAAAACTACAGATCAACCCATCTCTGCTGCTTTAAGTGTCTGAATTCTTTTGTTTGTTTGTTTTGTTCCTGTCCTGGGGCATGACCACAGGCACTGAATCTGAACTCATTTTTTTTTCTCTCAAAACTGGCACTCTACCACTTGAGCCATTGCTCTGCTTCTGGTATTTTGGGGAACTAACTGGAGATAAGGGTCGCACTGACTTTTCTGCTTGGGCTGGCCTTGAACTGTGCTCTCCCTCAGATCTCCCTCAGCCTCCTGAGTAAGTAGAATTACAGATACGAGCCTCTGGCACCCAGAAAGCATCTAAATACTTAGTTCCTATTTGATAAATATGTGGACTCTATATAGTTATAGTTAAAACAAATGTCTGCTCAAGGAAGGGAAAAATACGTATATGATCCCAAAGCCTAGGTAACCTTTCTACTGGAATGAAACATATTAAAACTGTTGGAGGGTTGGGAATATGGCCTAGTGGCAAGAGTGCTTGCCTCCCATACATGAAGCCCTGGGTTCAATTCCCCAGCACCACATATAGAGGAAATGGCCAAAAGTGGCACTGTGGCTCAAGTGGGCAAGTGCTAGCCTTGAGCAAAAAGAAGCCAGGGACAGTGCTCAGGCCCTGAGTCCAAGCCCCAGGACTGGCCAAAAAAAAAAAAACTGTTGGAGTTTCATAGTCCTGGAATTCATAGCAAGGAACAGGGCTTGGTCAATACTTTTATTCATGAAGAGCAGTTAGTCATCAAAGCAAATTGATTTTTTTCATTAAACAAATGATTCCATTAGGAAAAACAATGGTAATTTTAAGTCCACCTTATGAATATTCTGATTACATTTCTTCTTGTTGGTATTTATTCAGCAACACCACTTGAGTTCTACATTTCTGAAATGTGCATAGTAATCACCTCTTGACTCAAAGCCCTTTGAACGAGAGTAGTGGCCCATTGTCCAAGTTTCCTGAGATACAGGAATAAATGGAATCTAAACAATATAACTAACCATTGGTCACAATATGAACACTGTCTTGGCATTATGTAAAGCCTAGTATTAGTTATAAGGAATCAGAGGCCATGGACACAATCCTTTATTCCAAAGAAACTTGTCAAGAAGAGAAATTAACTTTGCATGAGATGTGACTGGGGGATAGCAAAATGGAAACTATACATTCATTGAGACTCAACAATATAATACTCAACTCCACATTAGAATTACAGGTGAGAAGAGTTAGACATGTGTTTCTATTGTATTCAAGGTTTCTGGTGTTTTAGGTTTTACTATTTTTGTAGTGATTATACAAATGATTACATGATAAAGAACCACAAGGAAGTTCATGCTTAAGTGCCAAATTAAATGATACGCCTTCTTGTAATGTAGAGATATGGTTTGCTCGTCATGTATTGGCTTCAGGAAAAAGATCGAAGCTTTCAATACCCAGTCAGAATAACCAAGAGAATTCCTATGGAGAAAGAAGATCTCAAAGTAGAGCTACTCACTAGCACACTGAAAAATGGAGGACCACCCCCCCCCCACCACACACACACTGGATGGAGACCACTGAGCAGAGTCTTTTTAGTTAAGATTTGTTTTCATGGTGAGAATTTCCTAGGACTAGCTTTTTCAGTACTTTCATGATATAGAACAATATTATACTTGTATGTATCCAAATACTTTATTCTCTCTCTTGCCATTACATGAACAGTGTTACTGCACTTGCATGCTATTAATAAATGCTCATTAGTGGCAATTCCATTAACTAATTTCAAGATTATACTAAAAGCCACCAGGTAATCTCTTAGACCATTCATTAACAGTTGGGTGCTTGCATTTGCTACTCTTCTGGCAGTCAAGCGTGAATACATTAGTCAAGGATGCTTCTATTTCATCTTGGAAGAACACAACTGAGAGTCAGTTTGTTATATCAGTGTCAATCCTTTACCTCTGCCCCTAGCCTCTGTCCCTAGAGTAGAAAGGAATAAGGTAGTTGAATCCAGGCTTTTTCCAGAATAAGTGACTGTGCCTGACTCTTACAGAGAGAAGGATCCAGAGGCATGATCTGTATGTAGAAACTAGGATAATCTCAAGTAGCTAGGCCCCTAGGCCTTCCCTCTGCTCAGATGATATGTGGTTCCCACACTTCAATCTGTGACTTCACAAGCTTGCACTTAAATGTCATATAAACTACAAAACTATCCCTTGAAATCACGAGAGTTTGCAGTAGAATTAATACACACAGTGAATAGAACTTTAAACTTCCTTCAGTCTTAGAGCATAAATACAGAAATATTTGGATAGATCCCCAAAAGCTAATCTTCTAAGAGAGTTGAACCAGCCATCTTTCATCCTTTGCCATGCCTCTCACCCAGCAGTCTCCCCTGTGCTTGGGAAGTAGTTGTCACATCCAGACCTTACTTTTAGAGGAGAAAAAAACAACTGTCATCTCATGCAATTTAAAGCAGCTAAGTTAGCCAGAATAAATTGGAGCCAAAGCTGCCCTGTAAATTCATATAAACCTGCATGAGTATGGTATTGTTGATCATCTTATTGACTTGTTTGTTATGCTAGGGAGGCTCCCAAAGCATGTAAAAAGCATTTGGGTTGACTACAAAAGGAAGTGTAAATAGAGCAGCTCCAACACTAGGAGCTCACCATGTAAGTGATAAACATACTTGTCTGTGTCTAGCAGCTCACAGAATTAAGCCAGAGAAATCTATTTACCCAAGTTGAGTGTGGTGTTGAAGCAGTTCTGTCACCTAAAGGTGATTGAGAGAAGGCATTTACCTACTCACTCTAATCTGTTTCTATCATCCCATAACAACATTATGTAAGAAAATGCATGAAGATTGATGCACATAAGCCATTGTACTTTCAAGTTTCCTATTCCAACCTGATTTCCACCTCACACTCTTTATGTCAAATGTATTTATCCCCCACTGGGTATGAAAAGAAATACTTTTCTGAACTGAATCAAACAGGTATTTCATCATTTGAATATAGATTCCATTTTCTGGTATTTTTCTTCCCAGAGTGAACATTTGCCAGAAATGAGTTGCAAATTGATCTTTGGTTTTCCCCAATTTCAGAAACCTAGGGAGAAAGAGAAAGTATAGAGATGTAAAGGGAGTTGGAATTTTCTCTAAGAATATAAAGGATCAGGTAACAATGACTAATACTGGGGGGAAAAAAACTCAGATTATTTTCTTTTTCTTTTCTTTTTTTTTTTTTTGCCAGTCCTGGGGCTTGAAATCAGGGCCTGAGCACTGTCCCTGGCTTCTTTTTGCTCAAGGCTAGCACTCTACCACTTGAGCCACAGTGCCCCTTCTGGCTTTTACTATATATGTGGTGCTGAGGAATCAAACCCAGGGCTTCAGGTATACCAGGCAAGCACTCTACCACTAGGCCATATTCCCAGCCTCAGATTATTTTCTTAAGGAAAAAAGAATTAACTTTACGAAGAAAAGTATACTTTCATGAAGTGCTTTCCCTTCTTCAGGTAGTGTGAGCCTATTAAAATCCTATATCATTCTTGTAAACCATCAGGTAGCCTGTCAGGAAAAGAATGAGCAAAGAAGGAAAGAATGCAAAGGATGACATAAATGAAAAGAGCTCTGAGCCAAGCAGAGTTTTAGCCATCTCCACATCCATGCCCTAAAATAGACATCAAATTGCGCATGCTTATATTTCATTGGCCATGTCAAGAGTTAGCAGAAATTAAGAGCTGAGTACCTTTTTCTTAATGTAAGTGCTGCTTTGTCAGGAAAAATAAGGTTAAAACAGTCTCTAGGTCAGCTGGCCAGCAAGTGGCAGACAAAATGCTCAAAGATCTGTGCCCAACAGGCACCCAAATGATGATGTCAAAGTATGACTTGCTAACGACCTTCTTTAAAAATAGTGCTCTTCTCCCTTGGCTGCGAGGTGAAACAGCCAAGTCAGAGATGTCTCAGCTGTCACCGCTGGCACTCCCATGGAATCGCTGATGGCTCCAATTATTTCTTCCTCTTTGAACTTCCCTTATCTTTTATCTCTCTTTTCTTTCCACTTTCTTCTTCACTCCACTATGTTTTTTTATTCTTTTTAATTTAATTTTATTGTCAAGGTGATGGTGCAGATGGTTTACAGTTACATATGTAAGGTAGTGAGTAGATTTCTTGTCATACTCACCTTCCCGCTCCCTCAGCCTCTCCCCACCCCCGAGTTGTTGTACAGTTAATTTTCAATATATTGTCCTGTGAATATCGTTGTTGGATTGGTTTATGGTTTTTCCTTCTCTGTCTACCTTCCTTCCCTTTCTCCTCTTCCTTTATTTCTCTTTTGTGTTCAAGACAAATCCCATTATTGTCATAAAAATGATTCGTTTTATATATTTTTAAAAAAATCCTTAAGGAATTATACTAATTCTTTTCTTCCCCTTTTCTGTTCATCCTCAGCCTCTTGCATTTCCACAGCTTCCAAGATATAAAATAAGCCAAGAAATTTTGGCCCCATTTGACTGAGATTTAAGAATAAATAAGTAAACTGTAAAAAAAATAGTGAAATATTTATGTATTTTTTAAAATATACTATAGTAGATAGGGTCTAATGGTGCTAAAGCACTGTTTTTTCTGGTCCTGGGGCTTGAACTCTGGGGCACTGTCCCTGAACCTCTTTGTGCTCAAGGCTAGTGCTCTACCACTTGAACCACAAGGCTACTTCTGGCTTTTTCTGAATACTTTCCTGGAGATGAGAGTCTCGCAGACTTTACTGCCCCAGCTGGCATCAAACCTTGGTCTTCAGATCTCAGTCTCCTGAGTAGGTAGGATTAGTGGCATGAAGCAGTGGAGCCCAACTGTAAAGCACATTGTTAAGCCTTCTCATAGATGGAAAACTGAATGACAATCGCATCTCTCTCATGAACATGGTAATGCCAGTTAAGACACAGCACTGTTCTTTATGACAACTTCTAAAACTAAAGAGTTAAAGCATAGAAGCTGTCTGTTGAAGTGATTTTAGAAGATCCTTGTTAGAAAAGCTAACAGTTTATGAGAATGAAAGGCTATAAGGGGAGAAAACATACCTTTGTAATTTGAAGTTTTTTTTAAAACTAGTAGGATTTTCTTATGTATCAAAAGTGCTTGGGCTAGGAATGTGGCTTGTTCAGCATGCATGAAGCACTGGGTTTGATTCCTCAGTACCACATACACAGAAAAAGCCAGAAGTGTCACTGTGGCTCAGGTGGTACAGTGCTATCCTTGAGCAAAAGAAGCTCAGAGACAGTGCCTATGCCTGGAGTTCAAGCCCCAAGACTGGCACAAAACACACACACACACACACACACACACACACACACACACACACACACACACACACACACAGAGGCAAATACAAAGTATCTCTAGGGAGACAAGTTGGTTTGTTTAGATTTCATCTTTATAGTTTAAACTTCTTTGGAATACGTTGCCAACATTGCTTTGGAGAGAAAATGTCCAATATCTTCAGTGAACAAAGGATCTGATGAGAAATTAAAGAAAACGTTACCAATATTTTGCTATATTTGGAAAGGATCCCCTGCCATTCTGTCCTCATGGTAGGCTTCAGGCAATTACTGAATTTCAGTTCCAAGCATGTAGCCTACAAGATCAATGGACAGCTGCCCTTCTCCACTCCTCCTTCTTGCTGTTCTCTACTACTAAATGCACAGAAGTACCCCACCTACACATCGTTACAAGGATTCAGCCCATGCTCCAGCCCTCTTTGACTTCCTAATTGAATGGTGAACATGAATGTGGTTCCCTTAAAACTGGAATAAATGCTGCATGTACTCTTTCTTCCTTAACTTCTCCAAAAAGATACTCCATGAAATCTGTAGTCATACCAAAAAGTCCAATCAAGGGTTGCAAGGGGAAATAGGATTTGATTTCCGTGGTTAGAGGGAAAACCCAATTTCCTGGGATGCACTAGCAGATCTTACTTTCGAAGTCAAAACTTTAATGTACATTTTTAAAAAGCACTCAGGGGGTAACTCCCTGCCACAAGAGCTGGGCAGGCAGCCAGGGTGCTGTCCTCATTAGCATTGGGGTGAGCCAAGATCTCAGAACATACCAGTCAGCATTTTTCATCCAAAGATGGGGTATCCTACTGAAATCTTAAATAGAAGAAACAAGGCTACTAGTCTCTGGAAGCAAGAAATGTAATTAGTTTTTCTTCCCCAGAAGAATGTTTTCATCTTTTATAAAGTTTTATAGTACCAAGATAAATGTAATCAGAAGAGTACCTAGTAGGGCCTGTGGCATGCTTCTTTTTTGTTTTCTTTTTGCTCTAAATCCGTGAAATTCAATAGATAATAATGTATAATGATGATTTCAACCTGCCTTGTCATGCCAAATTTGTCCTTCAAAAGCAGTATTTTTAGCAATTTGCATTTTATTCAAGAAAATTTTATGTCTAATTTATTGCCGTTGCCTTGTTCAGGATTTAGTAATTACACACAGTTTGTAAATGAGTTTAGCAAAGCACAGCACAGCTAGCAACAAGAGATAGGACATTCTTATGTCAGCCAAATTGCTCAGGTTTCCTACTAGATAATACAGGATGAAACAATTATCGCATGAAACTTATATCCAAAGTAGTTTTTGTACAATTTTGTCCACATGTCTTACTTTATTTAGGAATACAGACATGTTTAATGTTACAGAGAATCTAAGTTCAGCATTCCCAGGGTTTTGAACTCCTGTTCTGCTGTTATGCATGTAAAAATTAAGTTGTGTAACCCGTCAAAATTATTAATATAAGTGTGTTAGGGCCATTTTACTTGGTCATTAAGGCATCGATTACAGTTGAAACTCTCAGGTCTAAAATATCCCTGTCCAGTAAAATACTGATCCATTATATTAGTTAATGTCATGTACAAATAGATAAACAGCTTCTGAATCCTAGGTCTGGAAAAGTATAGAGAGAGCAAATATATTTAAGGAGAGTTGGAGGATTAAGGACAAATCTCCAGCAGGGCTCTGTAGTCTAGTGCCTCGGGGTGATCAATGAATAATCTTGAATGCACTAGGAGAGTGGAGAAGGCCTTGGGAAAAGGTGACTCTGAAGAGCTTGAGGAACACTTTACCTGATTCCTAGTTGAAAAAGATATCATCCCTTCTATAGGCCTCTGGCAATAATGTGCTTTGTTCTTAAACATGAGCTGCTCAATGAGCACATGCTTACACATGAAATGTGCTGAATGAGATGGCTGTAGAGGCAAATACACATGCCGGATTCCACACAGCCATCAAACCAGGCTGCTGAAGCCACACCGCCATCTTTCCTGCCACTGGTTGACGCACTTGGGTTTTGTAAGGATTTTGGAATATAGATGATCCTCTGTGGGTATTCATTTTCCATGGCCCATTTAATTGAAAGGTGGTGCGGTTACTGTTTTTCTTTTAGGAAAGTGGAGTTTATTGCCTGGCTGTCTCTGGAAATTAGCCACAGCTTGCAAATTTGGAACACCCAAATCAAGTGTAATAAATTATCCTAGTGTAATATCCTCAGCACTTCTGCCAAGAGACAAGCTTGGCAGCCGAAGGGAATTGATGCAACTTTCTTCTGTGTAGTACCAGCTGCAAAGTGGACTTTCCCCAGTACTCCTCCTTGTTCTCCCTCCACCTAGCTACATAGTGAAACTGGCACTTCTGAAAACATTTAAGATGGAGATTGAAAAAAAAAGAAATTGAACCTGGGATTGTTTCCCAGTTGCTGGGCTAGTGCTAAGCAAAAATGTGAAGAAGTGAAGGAAAATTGCAGATCTGATTTGCTGCTACATCCTCCTCCTTATCCAGTGCTAATGCCCCAGTTGCATTATTCCTGCACTCGTGAATGACTGCCTTGTCTCTTACAGTGTCACATCCATTGCATCCACCAACTGAGGTTGCACATAACTTGCAATATTTAGTTGTTTGTGATCACCTGACCCCTTTTGGAAAAATACTGAACAACTAAAACATTAATTAGCAATGGAATAAGTGGAATCACTTGTGCCATCTGTTGGCCAAACACATTTAGTCCAGAAAAGGCTTTTTCTCTTGACTATGGACTGTGGAGGGATAGAGGAAATGAAGATCTCAATGGACATCTTTCAGTGATGCGTTTCATTACTAAGTCACTTGGTGATCTTCCCAGAAAATTATCTCTGACTACTTATACCCCTGGGGTACTAGCAGTTGAAGCCTGGAAATTTGACATGAAAATATATCATAATTTCTGAATTCATCTAACTCAAAGGAGGCAGGGGAATTGATTCATATAGGGAAAAGACAAGTTAACAATCTTCTTCAGATTATAAAATTTTTGGAGTTCTGGTATAACAAATTCTAGTTTGTGATTATCTTTCACTAACAAGAAGGTTACTTACACAAATCAAATGCAGATCTTTCTACTGAGTTCTTGTAGAGTGCTTCTGATCCTGATTGAACCTTAGCCTTCATACCCAGTTCCTGACCCCAACATGTGAACTGTGTTGTTCTAAATTTATAGATGTACAAGTAGGGTTTTCCAGCTTAATCTATATGTGGCTGACAGCAGAAAACAATACCAAGTTCCAGCTACTTTGGGAACTTGTATTTTTTTCTTATTAATGTATTGTATTTAAGTAGTTACACAAATGGGTTTTAATTAACATAGTTTATGAGTACAGTGCATCTTGATCTTCATATTTGGAAAATTTCAAATGTATCATGTAAAGGAAAAGGAATGACGTTTACACTCTGTAGTGGTCCATCTTTCCTTATTGAGATATTGTTGTCATCTTCAACATGCTGCATTTCTGCTCCTTAGCACTGGCAACCAATACCTGACAGCTACCACAGTAAGAAACACTTACATGTTTTCTGGTAGGTTGCCTAGGATTTATTTTCTATTGATCTCTTTCTTGGACATATTGAAATTTTTACTTTTCTTCTTCCTCTTTACATTGCATATTTAAAGTGCTTAAAATTCTTATAGATTTATAAAAAAAACAAGCTAAGTTTGTAGAGAACATATTATGAATCACTGAACATTCCTTTTATTTCTGTTCTATAGTTTGTTCAGGAATTTTTATTATCTATAGAACCATGATATTATGTGGGCATTAACTGGCAAGATTATTTCATTTTAATTAATGCATCAATCTTATGTTTTTAATGTTTAATTCACATTTCACTTTATTCTTTCCTTTTCCTGAAAATTCTCTTTCTTTCTGTAATTTTATGACTAGGATTTTTTTAACCACTCATGAGAAATAAGAAAGGATTAAATAAGACGAAATAAGATTACTTCCTTAGAATCAATTTTGCTGATAGCACTCTCATACTGAGGTTTTCATTAACTGGGTTTTTGAACCTTATGAAGATTAGTTTTGTCAACTTGATTGGATTTTAAAATCTAGGAGATTGGTAAAACATACCCCTGTGTTTGTGAGGACTTTTCCAGAAAATATGAGATCATGTAATCAGTTAGTGAAAAGTAGTAGCTAATGTCAGGTTGAAGGAGGCAGATCCATGGCACTGTCCCTGGAGCCCTTTCTTGCTCTGATTATTCTCTGTATTTACTGTCTCTGCTTCCTGTCCACCATGATGTAAGCTACTCTAGCATGCCTTCCCTATCATGATGGACTGAAGCCCCTGAAATCACGAACTCACAGAAATCTATCCCTTTTCATGTTTTTCTATCAGATATTTGGTTTCAACAATGAGAAAGCAAATACAGACTATAGCATTGACTATTTGAACTATCTCAAAGAGCTATTCCTCTGACTTTCAGACCTCTTTCTGATTTAGTTTCTCCATTACATGTAATGCATCTTTTTCTGACTGCGGTTTCTCTTCTCACCATCTAAATGTGACAATATTCCTCCCAAAATGTCTCTCTCAGATACTCCTTGTGCCTCCAAGGATCTCTTTTCTTTGGTAAGCCTGCACCTGACTCTCCTGTCAGCATTGCTGATTTTTCTGTCTCAGTATCTTTAGCCCCAAATCTTGTACAAATTCAGGTCCACATTACTAGCCACTTATTAGGAAAGCCAAAGAACTGCTCCTACTGACTCTTCAAGATAACAAAATGTAAATTAAAAAAAAAACTGCATTCAAAGTGCCTAGCATCTTTAGAAAAATTTACAGGGAGAATTTATATAGTTATTTAACAGGTGTCTACATATGATTTTCAGACCTAATGTATATTCATAGCAAAAATATTACAAGGGTAGAAACTTCTGTTTTTGTGAGGTGGTTAGATAGAACATAAACTCTGTGACTCACAGTAGGTACTCAATCAATAGCAACTATTCATTTTACTTTCAAACTTGACATTATTTCTAGAGTGGAAAAAAAAAAGATCTACTGGAGAAAAATCTGAGTCAAGCTATAAACTTAGGCACTCAGGAGCTAGAGACCTGAAAATCACGGCTCAATGCCAGTTTGGGCAGACAAATATGAGAGACTTTTGTCTCCAAATAACCAACAATATCAATAAAAAGCCAAAAGTGTATGTTTGTTGAACTACTAGTTTATATATTACATCACGTACTCATCAAGTATGATGCATTCTCAGTAGTAAGAATTCTCCTTAATGGAAAGTAGCCTGGCTATTATGTACACCCAGATAACATGAAGGTGGACATGAAAGACTGAACTCTTGAAATAAAAGTGTAAGTGTGAACAATAGATAGAAAATGAAAGACCAAGTCTCACTACTTGATCTTTCATTATTAAATACAGTACCCATAAATTCTATGTAGTTCTCAAGTGATTGCAGTGTGGTTAATCCACACAAAGAGATGCTGTATGTATTTTATAGTTGCAACTGTAAAATATAAATTGCAAATATTTCATATGAAAAAAGGAATTTAAAGCATCTCCTTAATAAATTGTATGTTATGATGATCATGTCTTGGATACACACAAACACACACACACATACACACACACATGCATTTGTATATAACAGTGTTATTAAAATTCACTTACCGGGCTGGGGATATGGCCTAGTGGCGAGAGAGCTTGCCTCGCATACATGAGGCCCTGGGTTCGATTCCCCAGCACCACATATACAGAAAACGGCCAGAAGTGGCGCTGTGGCAGAGTGGCAGAGTGCTAGCCTTGAGCAAAAAGAAGCCAGGGACAGTGCTCAGGCCCTGAGTCCAAGGCCCAGGACTGGCCCCCCCCCCCAAAAAAAAATTCACTTACCATTTTCTTGTTCACTTTTTTAAAAATGTGCAAGTGTGACCTGCATTTCATTTCTGTTGGAATCTAATCTATCTAACCTGTTCACAATGATACAAGCTTCTTTAGTCTGCTTTGAAGCAAGACAACAGTAGCTCTGCCAAAGAGATGGAGTCATTAAAATGGGGCTAATCCATTGTCCCTCATGGTTGGACTTGTAAATTTAATTAGCTAATGGAGCATTGGCTAGGAACAAGGTCCATATGGTTGTTTTGCCTTGAGCTAAGGGGAGAAACATGTAGTCACTTCTGCCGAAAATGAGGTGCATAGTTGTTATTGTGATTAGTTGAGAATGAGCTTCAAAAATGGATCAAGATGTATTGCACTTATAAACTGATTTATTGAATGATAACCCCTTTGAACAACTACTTAAAGATAATAAAATATAATAAAAAGAATAGATTAATTTAAAAAATATGAAAACCTGTAGTTGATTTTCTTGGAGGGTCATGTACAAGTAATATATTTAAAATATTGTTACAGGTTTATAAGAATTTTCTGACATGTAAATATACTTTAAGCATTATACCTAGAATAATTGCACAAACCTCATGAAGTAAGTAGTAGTGTACACCAACCTTAAAAGATAGGAGGGTACATCCCAAATTTAGGATTCTAACAGACCTTCATGAATGCTGCCTGAACAGTAACGACAACAAATGTCTTTTAAATGCATGTTCGTGTATTTCAAATGTCACTTAAAGAGCACACAGATCTTTCTACATTTTTTTCTTTTTCTTAAATTTGGTTTATAAAATTGTTTTCAACCACTATCTTGTTAGAATGTAGGTATTCAGATTATAGCCCTTATCAGGACTTATCAGTCAATCTTTTCATATTTATTTTTCTCCCTGATTTCTCCATATGTTGCAATTATATATTTTTAGCTAAGACCCTTCTGAGCTATTCTTGAGCTCCCTTGGGCAATAGGCATACTACAGAACAGTACTTTTTTTTTAATTTCCTGATTTGAATTCTTTTTTTTTTTTTTTTTTTTTTTTTGCCAGTCCTGGGCCTTGGACTCAGGGCCTGAGCACTGTCCCTGGCTTCTTTTTGCTCAAGGCTAGCACTCTGCCACTTGAGCCACAGCGCCACTTCTGGCCATTTTCTGTATATGTGGTGCTGGGGAATTGAACCCAGGGCTTCAAGTATACGAGGCAAGCGCTCTTGCCACTAGGCCATATCCCCAGCCCCTAATTTCCTGATTTGAAAGTAGTTCATTTATATATGGCATTTTAGCTTCAATTTTTGTTAGCAATGCCCAGCAAATGGAAAACAATAATAGCAAGCATGGGGGCGGAGAGATGCCTGATTTCTAAATGTATCATGACATGGTTCTCTAGCTATAAACTACCCTAATATTCTCTGCCCTTTCATTTGTTTATCTCTGTATATACTTTGAGCATCTTTCCATTTGCTGATGAAAGCTGTGACCCCCAAGTTTATTAACTCCAGAATCAGGAATGCAGTGTTTCTAGTAATTGTGGAATTGTGAGCATAGCAGCCTAGCATGAGCCAATTGGTGAGAGTAGGGGAGGGTGAACTAAAATTTATCCCTTTGTTTTATTGACTATGAGCAGTTGGTAAAGCAACAATCCCATGTTGCTTTCTTAAGTTGGCTGTAAGCATGGGTTCTTTAACATAGCATGTCATTTGTTATGGCTTATCATGGGGACACTTTTTAAAGCATAGCTAAAGTTACTTAGGTAGCTGCTATTCTGGTTGGCATTAGCTTCTGCTGGGAAAGCCAGCAATACTCTATCTAGGCCAAGAGACAATTTCTTAGACATAAACACATGCTTCCAGACCACAGGGTAATTGCAATTCATGAACAGTAACTTTTTAACTAAGTGGCATACCTCTCCAGAGCCACAACTCCATTTACACCATGAAAGAAGTTTCAGCCAGCTTGGGTGGGTGCTCAGTTTAGCTTCAGTGAACTTCTATAGCTTCTTAGTGTTGTATTGTAAGTTTCAATGGTTCCTGAAAATGGTTTTGAGAATATAGCCACTGGAGAAAAAATAAATAAATATATGGACATCATTATGTGTCTTTGTTTAGTAAATATGCCTTGGCTGCTTTCTGTTCTCTTCAGATATGAAACAGAGTTTTGTTCTCAAGGTATAGTTAAGTATTGGATCTCAAGGTATAGTTAAGTAGTGGTTCTCAGGGAGAAAAATAATAATTATGCAAGCCAAATGTGATGTATATCATAGGAACTTTAAAAAATAAAGTAATGTTATGTTAGGAAAGGAAAGAAGGTTTCGGAATGACGGATCACAAATGCCTTCTAGAGGAGGGGCCTATACCTGTACCCTAAAGGCTAGAGTAGGCTTTAGACAAGCAAAGACATATAAAAAAATATTTTTTGCTGAATATAATAGCATTACAAAGATCACAGTAAGATCCCCATGATGTTTTAAAGCTTTTGTTCTCCTAATTATACTGAGATGATATTAGGTTCCTTTTCAGTTCTTAATCTTTGCACACACTGCAGATCTAATCACAGCAATGCATTTTCTAGAAAGGGTAAAAAAGGATTAGGGAGACATACATGTGTATATAAAATATTCAGCACATTCTAGGACCTCATGGTTTCCATGTACCAAGTTATTAGATACTTGGCTTTGATTAACATGTCCCATGTTGTTACAATGTAAGACAGAATCTTCAGAACTTCTATTTGAATTTCCAGAGTCGTAGTTCAGTAAAATGCCATGGGTCTACTCAGGAAAGGATGCCATTTTTAATCCAGACAAATGGTTTCCCAGATAATTTTGTTGAAGTTGATCATCCAGACCAAGTGAATTCCCATATCCCCTCCAAATAACATACCTATCTCAAAATTTCTTGTTTTGTATAATATATAAACTTGAATTTACCACATAAGAATCAAACTCTACAGTTAAGTTCCTGGTCCTCAATTCACAATTATTACCATTCTCAGTGTTCAATAGAAAAAATAGTACATATGAAACCCTTAAGCATTAGAGACAAATTAATTTCAGATGACCGTGGTCCAGCAAGAAAGGACAAGGAAAATAAGTGGCAACAACAATAACAACAACAAATAAACTCCAGACAACAAAAATCTCTAGCCTTCTACCTATTGTGGGAGCAAATGCCTGTAATTTCATTTAGAATTCAAAGAAATCAAAAGGTACTTTATGTTGTAATGGCATGAAATCTTCTATAGACTGCAGAGAATTCACAGATATGTAGGTTGAAAGTCAGCTTGTAAGTGGCTTGAGAAAGTTAGTGCTTGGCAAGTCCCCTGGAAAGATCTAACTCACACTCTCCATGACAGTGTACAGAGGAGCATTAGTGTGATGTCAGCCGACTTTGTTATGAAAACAATGTAATTTTAACTTTGGAATGACATCTGGTCTGTGTCACAGCTCTTTCAAGATAAATGATAGTCAGGTGTGGGGGCGGGGGACACTTGTTTTGCCAAATATGGCCACTGGTATATTCCTATACTCATTACTCTTTTAAAACCAAGAACAAAAACCTAAATGTAAATCCTACCAATTTCCCAGTGATCAACTACCATGCAGAATGAGCAACGTATATCAAAATATTTTGGACCCAAGTGTTTGTAGTTGTTTATCTAAATGAAGAGAGATATTTCGAGGACATAGATTCCTTGCAAAGAGTAGGGAGGAATTTGGCGCTGGGAATGTATGTAGCTTAGCAGTGGAGTGCTTGCCTATCATGCATGAAGCCCTGGGTTCAATTCCTCAGCACCACATAAACAGAAAAAGCCGGAAGTGGCACTGTGGCTCAAGAGGTAGAGTGCTAGCCATGAGCAAAAAGAAGCCAGGGACAGTGTTCAGGCCCTGAGTCTAAGCCCCAGGATTGGCAAAAAGAAAGAAAGAAAAAAAGAGTAGAGAAGAATTTCCTATATGCTTGCTTCTAGATTCATATAGTCCTTGAAATACAAAGAAGGATTTTCATCATGAACAATTTGCTTAACTCTTTCAAGCCTTCTTTGGTTGTTTCCTAAGAAAAATCCTATTGGCTGAGATCTGATTTATGTAGCATAGTACAGAGAAACTATATCTTGGTTCTTTTCAAAGGCCATTCTTTGTAATATGATCATGAATGATAAACGGGATGGCATGTTAATCTACAGGAAAGTGGACTCAGGCTAGCAGAAAGAACACACTGCCCAAGTTCTATCCAAAGAAAGCAGTGAGCAGATATTAATGGAGTCCAAGCGCCCAAAGTGGAGATTTTTCATGTATTCCCATACTGTAACAGAGTCCAGTAAAGCAAACTTCATTAATCCCACTGTTTCCAGAATTCCATAGACTCCATCACATTTCTTAAGTCCAATGACTGACATACTTTTAGTCACTTAAAATGACTAAAAATTCACCCCACTTTGAAATGACATTATGCAATTTATGGGGTAGTAAGAGTGAATGATGTTCTTTTCTTTTGAAAGTCAGTTTCTATATTTATTAAATGTATTACCAAAGAATTTTAAATATGTCTTTCATCAAGAAACATACCATGGAAATCATTTTATAGGTGGTCCCAAAGCAGATACTATTTCAACCCCTTTATTATTGTTCCCTTCAATTGATTTCCCATAATTTATACATAATTTGTACAATCTCTCTGAAAGCTCAGCATTAATCACAAGAGATCCCTTCAACATTGTATCCACAGGGAAAAGTTTGAATAGTTGATTTAATGTGAAATTTGTCATTATATGAGGTTCCTGAGAAGTACTTTAGAGTTATCAACAAGATCATCAATGGCTTGAAAAGGGTGCTATCCAGAATCATGCCAATGTGTTTCTCAGCATGCTCAGAACATCCTTTCTATATGCCTGGAGAGGATTCCAACAACATTGTCTCTGGCTTTGGGTTCTATTCTTGATTTCCACATCACTGTGAAATTCACTCCTTACTAGAGTATATTCTATACACATATTCTACTTGGTTTTCCAAATGCAGTCTTTTTGAAAATTGTAATAAATATATGTATCAGGGGAAATGAAATTACTAATGTTTGAAATGTATAGAAATTATGTCAATAGCTATGTACATATGAACACATAAGATGATGCCACAGGAAATGAACCCCAAGTTATGGAAATAAATGGTTTATCGTTGTTGTTATGTTCAAGGTACCATGTGAAATTATGCCATTTTTCTTTTGTCTTTCTTCCCCAGGATTTTACCCCTGATTCACTGTTACTGATTCTAGTACCCTGGGTATTGTATTTAAATTTATCAGAACGAGGGAAGGGGAACATAAAAATGGAGAGATAAAGGATAAAAGGTGAACCAATGCAACAGCAATACTTATAAAATAATATGCTGTAAACCAACTGTACAACTTGGGGGGGGGGATTTTGAGGGGGAGAAGGTGGGAGAAAAATGAAGGAGGAGGTAACAAGTTGGATAAGAAATGTACTCACTGCCTTACATATGAAACTGTAACCCCTCTGTACATCACTGACAATAAATTGATTAATTTTAAAAAAGAAATCATGTGACTTTATTAGATAACATCACTAAACATTTGAGGCACCTTTACAGAGCATACAAGATAAATACCTACCATTGATATTTATTCATTTATTTTCCTTTTTAAAAACTGTTATTGTAGAGAAATTACAGTTACCTGAAACAGGTAATAATTCTTTTTTAACCATGTCTATATAGCTCTCTCCCACTTTTGACCTTTGGACCCCACCCACAAGAAGTACAGTTCATTTTCAACATAGGGTCTAGGGAGTACTGCTGTTGTATTCACCCTTGTTCCCACTTTTCTGTGCCCTGCCTTACCCTTACCAACACAAACTAAGTGATACTTACAAAACCAATTGGTGTAAACCAACCATACAACTCATGAGGAGGGGAGGGAACTAGAAAGGGGGGAGATGGAGGAAAATGAGGGAGGAGGTAACAAGTTAGATTAGTAATGTACTTGCCTTACATATGAAACTGTAACCCCTCTGTACTTCACTTTGACAATAAAGAAGAAAATAAATAAATCAAATAAGACAGAGGGAAAAGAAACAAAAACAGCAATAATGGCAAATAAAATGTCACTTGTTTTCTCTTCTTGGAGTTTATTTCGTAGAAAATGTGGTATAGGGGCTGGGGATATGGCCTAGTAGCAAAGAGTGCTTGCCTGGTATACCTGAAGCCCTGGGTTCAATTCCCCAGCACCACATATATAGAAAATGGCCAGAAGTGGCGCTGTGGCTCAAGTGGCAGAGTGCTAGCCTTGAGCAAAAAGAAGCCAGGGACAGTACTCAGGCCCAAGTCCAAGCCCCAGGACTGGCAAAAAAAAAAAAGAAAAGAAAATGTGGTATATATATGCAATAGAATTCTACTCATCCATCAGAAAGAATGGTATTGTACCATTCATAAGGAATGGAAAGACTTGGAAAAAATTATATTAAGTGAAATAAGCCAGAGCCAAGGAAACATAGACTGCATAATTCCCCTCATTCTTGGTAACCAGAATCTGCCTATACATCTACAAGTAAACACACTGAACTTATATATATATGTGTGTGTGTATATATGTACATATATATACATATATATGTGAACATGAACATGTCTGCACACACACTAAGACATGATAAACTATATGGGACTCTAGACATTCAAAAACTGAAGCCAAAGGAGGGTATACATAAGAGTAATTGACCAAGGCTCAATAGCTATGTGCATATGGTCATATACACTGATATTGATATTTATATATCTCTAGACTAGGAAAATGAAAACAGAACTTTGGTCTGCAGCCTTTTTTATGAATTCATGTCTAGTTCATTAATCTGTAGTGTATGAGGGTAATGCTTCACTAGAATGCAGTTATTTCCCAAGTGAACAGATTCTTTGCTACCATTATCTTCCTACCCACTGACCTGTCCTTTCCTTCTAATTCCTAAATTTTACCACATATATTTGGTTCCATTATATCTATATCTCTCATCTGAACTACCATGCATTCATTTTAGAAAGAAAATAGGTAGATATACCTTCATATATACTTTTCCCCACAAGAAAATAGGGTCAAACATCCACAATATTTCCTTCTTGCCAGAAATCTAACCACAGTCACCACGTCCTCCTAGGATTTTGTAGCTGACTTAAAGCTTATGGCCCTCTCTGCTCCCCATCTGGTCAGCTCTGTTGGGTACCCACAAGGGACTTTCTGACCTACATTCAGTTTGGCAAGTCTGTCAGTTCTAGGCAACTGACAGAACTAAAGATGTGGGAGGGAATTGTTGCTATCCTTCCATAAAAATGATTCCCAAGGAGGTTTCTTAGGCAGTCATTCTCCCCGGGATCTTCAGCAATAAAATAAATGTAGAAGCTAGCAAATAACACCAGTCTTGGTTCCACAGAGGGAGGAGAAAAGGTTGAAGATGAGAAAAATTCCAAACAGGAAAGAGTCTTAGAGCTCTTAGATCAGCTCCACTCTGAGTATCCAGTTCTTTTAAATTCTGAGAACATTGAACCTTGCTTGACAGTCCATGTATGTAAAATTTGGGAGAAAAGATTCAAGAATATACCCACTGAACAGAGAATGCAAGCCAGGGAGGGCATCACAGAGAGATCGTGCTAACTGAGGGAGAGTGTCTCACTGTATGGTAACTGCCTGCTTCATTAAATGAATTTCTTAGACTGTTTAATTCATAAAAGTCAGTGAGTAGGTTAGGGAATAATTGATTGCTCAGAAACTGGCAAGAACTTCTTAAGGAACATTTTTCTTTATGCTGTCTTCAGCATTTGTGATTTTGCAAGTTCCATTTCCAGCCTTAGACACTGCACAGTAAAATTAGAACTTCATCTCAAGGCACCAGCTGTCCGTTCTGCCAATGATCTCAGTACTTAGAGAAGACAGTGCAGTTACATGCATGCATGGAAAATGGATTATTTGGGCAATACTCAATTTGTAAAAAGGGATATCACTATTGAAATATATTCAAAATGATTTTATAAGCCCCTAATGAGGGAACTGGAGAAAATGGCTTTGCATAAAATAATGACAAATAAACCAGGTCCAATTTCACCATAGTGAATTCTAGGCTCCCTTTTATTTGCAGCCACTGAGGTACGTGATATGGATTGGGAGCATTCCCCTGCCATCCTCTAAGGGGAATTATACAGGCTATAGAACAAACTGATCTGTCCCAGCACAATATTCTGTAGACTTCTGCTTAGAGTAATTACTTCTATAGTAGTTACAAGATAATAAATGGACTTTTACCACTGATCATTGTGTGAGTGGAGACTTGATAGAAAATTCACTCATTAAACTTCAATACCTAAGCCGGGCACTGGTGATTCATGCCTATAATCCTAGTTATCCAAGAGGCTGAGATCTTAGGATCACGGTTTGAAGCCAATCCTGGGCAGGAAAGTCTTGTGAGACTCTTATATACAATATGTTAACCACCGAACAAGCCAGAAATAGAGCTGTGGCTCAAGTGGTAGAGCACTAACCTTGAGCACAAAAGCTCAGGTACAGTGTCCAGGCACTGAAGTTAAGGCCCAAGACTAGCTCACACATGCACACATTCACATGCACACATACACACACACACACACACACACACACACACACACACATTATTCCTTGAATGTAATGCCTAATCAAAGAAAGCTCCATGGAGAAGTATAAATTTCATGAGCTGTTTAAATGTAAGGATTAAGACAGGAATAATTGGAATTGGCTATGGTAGGTATTTGGGAGGCAGAGATCTGGGAGGCTTGTAATTCAAGACCATCCCATGTAAAAAGATAGCAAGACCTCCATCTCAATAAACAACCTAGATGTGGTAGTATGTGCTTATAATCCCAGCTATGTGAGGAGGGTAGGTAGGAGGATCATGGCCAAGACTAGCCCACAAATTACCTTAAGACCTTATCTGAAGTGGAAGAATGCCTGCGTAGGCAACATGAATGAAGGCCTGTGTGCTTTCTTGATATAAAGTGAGAATCCATTTTTTTATTTTTTATTTTTCTTATTTATTTATTGTCAAAGTGATGTACAGAGAGGTTACAGTTTCATATGTTAGGCCTTGGGTACATTTCTTGCACTGTTTGTTACCTCCCACGTTTCAGTCTATGATTGCATTTCCTTCTGCCATCTCCTTTGAAACCCACCATGCATTATGACATTCCTACCCAAATCCATCCCCTTTCCCTCCCCTTCCTGGGGTGCTAGTTTGGAATGCACCTTCTGCACTTTTGTATAGTTTCCCTGGCATCCATTTCATTCCAACCATTTCTTGTCTCTATGATCAGCTTCCAGTCTTAGCCTCTTTCAGTCTCTTCATCTATTGCAATCAGCTGGTTTAGGGCCATGGCACTAACTGCTGCTACTGAATCCTCTCTGTCCTCTTTGCCATCACATCACTCTGCTTCTATCTGCTTAACACAAAGAAATGAGGAGTCAGTATCATTTTACTCCTGCTTGCCATGAATAAAATTAGCCCTCATTTATCTGTAATATTAAATAGCTATATATCATCATTTACCTCTGGGTATTTTATTCTTTGTTTTCTGTGTATTTCTCTCTCTCTCTCCTCTCTTCTCTCTCTCTCACACATACACACATACACACACACACATACTCTCTCTCTCTCTCTCTCTCTCTCTCTCTCTCTCTCCTGAGTTGCCAAAAATCATCTGTGACTATATTCTGTATCAGTAGGATGATTTTCTTTTTACCCTTTCCTACACTTCAGCTTGTAATTTTCCAATTCACTACGTTATTTTGGTTATAACTCTCTACTCAGTTCCCCTGCCAATTCTGTATAAGATAAAGTAATGCCAGAGCCATTTTACATGTCATTCATTAACCCAAGACTTGCATTTCTGACAAGTTTATTTAAATATGTAACATATATGCCCAGATATCATGTTGTCATTAGACTTGCCAAAAACACTCCATGTTGATAAAAAAAAAAACAATAAAAAAAACCTATGTGTTTAGATCACAGTTTATGAAAGATAGTTACATTTTCTGGTCATGCAAATCATGTCAGTTTTGCAACCTGGTGGTGTTTTCTCCAGGAAAACTTTGTAGTTTACTATTCCATCTTGCTATAAGAAATTGATTTTTGCGAGCTAATGGAAGAGCTCAAAGAGAGCTATCTGTGGCATTCCAATTTGTTTTCTCATACCAACAGACAAACTTTCCTATAGGAAAAACTGCAGAAAATAATTGAGAGCAACTTTCTTTTTTCTTCAGCTTTGACAGATCTACAGTGGAGATCTAGAGGGGCCAAATATTTCTTTGAGATATGATGCTTAATATAGAGACAAGAATCAGATTCTACCAGTCCATGGCCCCCTTTCCTGTGCTTTTTTCCTATCCTAATACAATGTAAGCTCTACTCCAGAGTTTGAGTGAATGTTCTAATGAATAAAATTTAAACATGGTAAAAGGCCTATTTTCCTCTCCTTAGAAATTGTGCCCATATGGCCTCAAGCTCTCTTTCTTTACCATCTCCCATCAACTCTCTACAACATCCCTGCACATCATAAACACAACTCAGGTAGAACCCAATGTTGCTTAACCATGTCAGGCTCTTTCAGTTTCCTGATCACTTGCACCAAGTTTGTTTGCTTTTTGTGGGAATTATTTCCCCTCTCACTTGGTTTGTTTTGCATAGACCTACAAAACTGTAGTCTTTCTTTAAGACCCAGCCCAACTATTCCTGCTTTTTGTAAAGTTTCCCATCCTCTGTGCTCCCATACCAGACAGTCCCTACTCACATGAAGCTATGTAATCTTTGATTTATGGATCTGTCTATACTCTAAGCTTTGAACTCACCCAACTTTTATTCCTAACACCTAGAATGACTTACACAAAACGACGACTTTGGAAAAAGGAAGGAATGGCAAAATGGAAAAATTATTCTATGACTTGGACATGTTGCTTCTTCATACACCTTCTCTCTTAGGTCCACACCAGGAGCTTGAATCACATATCCATCATTCATTTTGCTCCTGGTTTCTTTTTGAAGCCTACACCCAGGAACCTTTTATCTAAAAATATATAGGCTGCCTTTTGCTAAAAATATATATATATATGTATATATATATATATATATATATATATATATATATATAATCTAAAAGACCTTGATGGATTTGCATAAACTCAAGTACAAACTTGTGACAATATACTCAGCTGCATCAGTCACAAACAACTATAAGCAAATACCAGGTGGCAGGCCTGTGCTCATTGTCTCTAAAAATGCACAAGTGCATAATGCTATTCTATCCCATAGCACCATGGTTACTATTGAATGTGGATGGCCTTGCTGAAAGGGCTGAAAGGGCTTGCCTGGGGAGATGCAAGCTGAAGACTCTATTCAGTTCTATTATGTCTCACCAACCTTAGAATATCTATCTCCAGAAGTCTGACATCATGAAAGAAATTTAGTAAAAATTATAAGGATTTTGACTATTCTACAAGCTCAAAGGTAACTCAGTAGAAATGGTGTGTACCAAATGCTGTACCAAGAAAGCAAGTTAATATAGAAAACTCATAAATAACTTTATCAGCATATTCTGCTCTAAATAACATAAAAAGGGAAACTCGCACTTCTGTTAAGAGGATTTATTCAACACCTAGACCTTCCCTTAAAGGTTACAAAGCTTTCCTTTATTAGCGCATTTGTTTTGGTTATTAAGTACATTATAATTAATATAATGTACATTATAATTAATATACTGTCATATACTACAAAATGTTCCTTGGCCCATTTATTTAGGCTTCCATGTATATTATAATTAATATAATTTGAGTATAATTCTATATGATTAAAATTGACAGAAACATAAAATTGAAAGGGAGTTACCATAATAAATACTTGATAATGTATTCCATCAGTCAGATATATCTGCTGGTATAATTCCCAAAGATTTTAGTTATGGTAATATAGAGAAATGACATTTATGGTTAGATATCATGTATTGTTGCTTTTCCATTCACAAAGAAAACTCTTACTTCCCAAATTATTATTTCAATATTCATATACTAATGCCCCATATATACTTGAGAATGGAGCTCAGAAATATTCAGTTTACTGAAAAGATTGTTTTATTCAGGAGACTTCAAAGATTAAGATGTTCACTAATAATGAAATCACCTTACATTTGATAATGCTTTTTATGAGAAGTTTCTAGATGCCTTGTATTTTGTTCATTTTATTAAATATTACATAAAACATTCTTTCATAGTTGATGTAATATGGAGAAAGTAACTTGGCAAAGTCATATTGCTAAAAGAGCTAAATCAGTATAGGAAATGCAAAGCTTGATCCTCTGTGTCCTCTCAACTCATACTGTTCTTGAAACCAATGTTAGACTTCCCACAAAATTACCTAAGATCTAATAACAATGACCTTTCTCTGTAAGATGAAATCTGGGCCAAAAGCTTTAATAACAATGAAAATCTGCCGTTTGAACTGCTAACTGAACACGTGATCTACCATCAAGTGAAAAAAGAATTAATCCTGCTTACACCTTTCCCCCTATAATCAGTGTGCACTTTAAATGTGCCTTATCAGAAAGAAGCCTGTAATTAATCCAAGAATTGCTCACCAAGTACTTTCTCACTGTGTTTGGTCCAGTGGTTCAATTTTCTTACACAATGTCATTATTTGGCATTCTGTAAACCTGCTGTGGTTCTATAAAACCTAAGTAGGGGAAACTTCCATTATAAACAAGCAATATAACATTAAAAAGAGAGGGGGGGAAGCAAAACACATTTTCATTTCAAAGCCAATAAATTCCATTCTGGTTGAGCTAATTTTGATTTTAAACTTTAAATTACTGGGATCAATAAACAACTAAATGGGTTTTTTTGTTCTTTTTTTTTTTTTGGTGTTTATCTGTAAAGTTCCAACTATTCCTTCTACTAAGAATATGAGCTCCAAAATGATATCTGTTTGATGAGATTTAAAACCAAATGAAAAATGCTCATGGAAGACAGACATTCACCTATGTGCTGGAGTGAAAGTTCAGTGTGATCTCACAGCCAGTAAATCACGATGTAGAAGGCAAAATCAGAAAGCAAGAGGCATAGCCTTGATATTTTCTTGGTAGTGGTTATTTATTTGCAGATGTTATCAATGTTATTTCATTTCATTTGCTGGTGTTGGGGCTTGAACTCAGGGCCTGGCACTGTCCCTGGGCTTCTTTTGCTCTAGGCTAGTGTTCTACCACTTGAGCCACAGCTCCACTTCTAGCTTTTTATTAATGTTAATTTTTAGCTGTGTGATAGAAAGTCAAGAAGCATCCCATAGAGAGACATGCGACCTAGACCTAGCATGCTTTCAGGCTTGCCACATTGCTGCCAAGTGGATTCCTTCCATAGTTACACCCCTTTGATATCTGTCTTTAGCAAAAGGAAGTCCATATATCCATTGTTTGAGCCATTCAAGTTATAAAGCACCCCTTAACATGACAGACAATGGTAAAAATGAGTTAATTACCAAAAGTAAACAAAAAAGTGCATTGTGTCTGATGCCAGCATCCGTTTGTCCTTGAAGAGAAGGGGAAAAGGAAAGATTTGCCCTAAACAATGCATACATTGGATTTCAGCAGCCTCAGAAAAGAAAATAATGGCACAGTAAGCAAATGCCAGATGCAGATTTAGTCTCTAGAGGAGTTGTAATCCTGATTCTAGCACACACTAGCTTTGAGACATTGGTTAATTTCATTGAATCTTTGTTTGCTCATCTGTGTAATGAGAACTGAACAGGGAGATAACCATGGGAAGGATTGAGAGGTTGTTTTTTTTTCTTCTAAACCAGAAAATGGAGTTTTTGAGAAGGCAAGGGCTGAATTTGAGTGGAAATGACTAATGCTATGTTGATGAGAAATTAGGGAATGAAGGAAATGATTAGCTGAAAGGCTTTAAACACTGGTGTGTTCACATAACTTAGCAAGAGAAATTGAATTGTGAGGTAGCAAACATGGATTTAGCAAGATAGTAAACCACATTGGCAGATGAACCCTGGCTATTTCCCCAATGAAACAAGATGAAAGGTGGTAATTGGCCAAGGAGAAAATTTCTACTTTTAAAACTGAACTTACAAATTTGTCATATGACAGAATCCAGATAACAATGTCTAGGAGGCGGGGTGATAAAGGAGGTAACTATTCATATCAAGAGTTGAGGAAGGGGTTTGGAATGTGGCTTAGTGGTAGAGTGCTTGCCTAGCATGCATGAAGCCCTGGGTTTGATTCCTCAGCACCACATAAACAGAAAGAGCCAGAAGTGGTGCTGTGGCTCAAGAAGTAGAGTGCTAGCCTTGAGCAAAAAAAGCCAGGGACAGTGCTCAGGCCCTGAGTTCAAGCCACAAGACTAGCAAAAGAAAAAAAAAGAGTTGAGGAAAGGCCCAAGCATTTGTGAAGACTGTGCTTGTACTGGGGCTTAAGCTCAGGGACTGTGTGCTCTTCCTTGGCCTTTCCACTCAAGGCTGGCCCTCTATCACTTGAGCCACACCTCCACTTCCAACGTTTTGCTGGTCGATTAGACATGGAGTCTTTCAGATTTGTTTGCCAAGCTGGCTCTGAAACTTGGTCTTCAGATCTCAGCAACACCCACCCCTAAAGGACTTAAACCCAAGTATCTCATCCATAGAAAAATGGCAAATAGATATCACAATTTTGGCAACTTCATTAAAGTGACTACAGACAATTGCCAAATGTCACATCGAGAGAGCCACCTGTCAATCCTTGGTCAGAGAAATCTTCCTGTTGCACCTCTTCTATATGCAGATGAGCAAACTGAGATGCAGCAAAATGAATCATCTGTAATCTCTACTAATAAAATTGTTCGTGAAATAATTTTTTCATTTCTAGATTTGCACATTCTGGGCAGTGAACTGGTATTTATCTTAATAAGTTTTAAGAAAAAGAACACACATTGTTCTGAAACAATGCACTGTTTTTTCCAATTGAATTTAGTGAGAAAGAACCCATGGGATACAAACTTACTAATACAAAATATTGTTCACCCTTACAGTTTGTAAGGCTTCACATAAATAAGGATGGACATTTCTCCCAGGTGAGATGAGTTTTGTTTAGTTGTCGGAAAAAGAGCCAAACCTGCCTTTCCAACCTTATGTCCCATGGATAGTCAATAAATATATTTATTTGTTATTTAATTTTTGATAAACCACAGGCCTCCACTGTGAAAGAGTAAACTAAAGTGAAAACATATTTTAAACCCAGACTGTTCTAATGTGAAGCAGTAATAAAATATTGGCCATGGAATGGAAATGTGACATTTCAAATCAGCATCAATTCACTGCTGAATTGACTTAATTTAGCTATGTTCAAGAAAATATCTTGGGCTGGGGATATAGCCTAGTGGCAAGGATGCCTGCCTTGGATACACGAGGCCCTAGGTTCGATTCCCCAGCACCACATATACAGAAAACGGCCAGAAGCGGCGGCGCTGTGGCTCAAGTGGCAGAGTGCTAGCCTTGAGCGGGAAGAAGCCAGGGACGGTGCTCGGGCCCTGAGTCCAAGGCCCAGGACTGGCCAAAAAAAAAAAAAAAAAAAAAAAAAAAAATATCTGGCATCTGTCCTTAAGACTATTTTAGCTGGACATTGTGGTGCAGGCCTATAGCCCCCTACTTCTTCAGAGGTATAAGTAGAAGGACCATGGCCCCAGGCCCACACAAGCAAAAAGTAAGAGACCTTGTCTAAAAAGCACACTAAGAGTCAAGGAACTTGGAACTTGGGGTATGGCTCCATTGGTAGTGTGTTTTCAGGTTGTAAATTCAGTCCTCACTGCTACAAATTACTTAATTAACTTAAGAATGCATGTGGAGAGGTTGGTTTGCCAGTGTATATTTTGTAGCTGTGAAGATGGGGAGGGGAAGAGACAAAAGCAAGAATGCGAAGTGGAAGACTTAGGAAAGCACAGTTCCTTTCTCAGTGTTGTTTTGAAAGGCAGCCTCTTTCTAACAGAGGTGGGTTCAGCATATTCTTGCTATTGTCTGTAACACTCCAACAGTGAAATCCTTCTATTGTTTTCTTTGGAAATGCTTTACTTTATGTAAAAGAAACTTGACAAAGAAGGAAAGACCACGGATAGAAATAATCTCTGGGGGAAAAGTCCAAAAAGAAAGAATGCTCATAATATTTTAGGACTAAGGAAGCTTTTGAAAGGGACCATAAAGCAACCTTCTCTTTGAAATCTGACAGAATACATTCATTCTAAATCCTTATAAAAGTCAGTGGCAAAGTCAGGACTGATGGTAGTTTTTTAAACCGCACCTAAGGTGTTTACGTGTTCAGTTTATAGGAAATATGTTCTTTGCCACAAAATACTTTTATTTTTTATTAGACAGCAACTCACTGTGTAGATAAGGCTGACTTTGAACTCACCATTGTCTGGCCACATCTCCCAGAGAGGATAGACTTATCATTATCCTCAGCATATTTGTGAAAATAATTTTCTTGAGAATCTGTGTTTACAAAGCACAGTTAAGATCTCTAATCCTAAAAATAAGTTATACTTTTCTTAGTGGTGGTAGTGCTAGGAGTGAAACTCAGGGACTTGCACACTCCTACGTGCTCTAACACTGAACAATATCCGTTTTAAGATGCTGACCATGTGCCAGTGGCTCACATGAAATCCTTACTACTCAGGAGGCTGAGATTTGAAGATGGTGGTTCAAAGTCAGCCCAGAAAGAAAAGTCTCAATGGAGAGAATGAGACTAATATCACCAATTAATCACCAGAGCCAGAGGTGGAGCTGTGGCTCAAGCAGTAGGGCATTAACTGTGAGCAGCAAAGTTCAGGGACATCACCCAGGCCCTGAGTTCAATCCCCAGAACTGGTACACACACACATACACAGAGAGAGAGAGACAAGAAATTGAGAATCCTACATCATTGTGTTAAAAGTGTACCTCTAGCAGAATTTACACATCAGTATTAAACAACAACAACATATAGATGTAAGGTCTGCTTTGACATATTTTAATCATGGTGTTTCCAAAGCTTGATTCACTTTCTTTTTCACTAAGTTTACAATTGTTTTGCATACATATATGGAAACAAACCCAGGATCCTTAGGAGTTTATTCTCCTTAAGACTGAAGTTTATTGACTACATGTAAAATCATAAGAGAGAAATTTTATGTTACCACAAACTATGTTCAAGTTTTAGTGCGCTCTTGTCACTTTCTGCTAGTAAACATTTCTCCTATAATTTTTTGGTGTCTTGCCATAATAGGATAGCACTTTGTAGGATATTAGAATATCCAGCTGATATTTATTTGGGACAGTTGGACCCTGACAGTATCCCTTTCAACTAGCCAGCTGTGCCTACTAGAAAGAAAAGGTAATTCATAGATTTTTTTTGCTTTTTCTGAAGTACCAACTCTGATTATAGATTATTGTCTTAGCTTTCTAAGTGATTCTCACATTTTTAGAATTTTTTTGTGTTTGTTTTGCTTATTTACTTATTTTTGAGACTAAGTCTCTCTTTGTAGCCCAGTCTGGTCTCTCATTCTCTGTCCTTCTGTCTCAGCCTCCCAAATGTCCCAATTCCAGACATGTCCCAACTTATCATCATAGACTGAAGCTGACAATTGAGTGCTAAAGGGAGAAAGACCAAAGAACAATTGTATGTGTTCCTGCTTTACATTTTGAAACATGAATTAGTTGTCGTTCCCTTTCAGAAGTGAGCAGAGGAAAATAAAATAGGGCACAGTTGTATTGGAAAACTCCATCTCTCGTGGTCTCTAACCCCTTCCCCATTGTCTCCCTGGAACAACAGGATTTTAGCTGTCTTTTGCCCTCACATTGCCTGAAGCAATGATTTCAATTACCACTTGACAAGGCAGAGATCAGGTATGGATGACAAGGCCTCCTGGAGAATTACTTAGCTTAGCTACTTTAGCAACTCTCATCCTTGGAGTCCATTCAAATGACAGAATAGTACTGTCAGGCTCCTGCACAGTTAGCCTTCAGACCCTCGGTTATCTCGATGGTGGTGAATGGGGATCTGGCAGAGCTGGGTCCAGGAAAAGAAACGTAGCAGCTCCCGACCTCCTTACTTCCTTGAGTTCAGAGTTGTGGGGTTGGATCTCATTACACGAATTGTGAGAGTGAATTTCGGGAGTACTACTCATTATTCCATTGAACATTTCCTGACACCAGTCTCCACCATCTGTCCACCAGTAACAGGATAGCACAAAAGAACGTCAAAATAAGAAACTGCTTTGCAGTCTTGACAACAGTGCCTTTTTCCATTTTGTAGCCCTTCCTTAACAAAATTTTCATATGTTTTATATTATCTGATCTTTCCATTTCCTTGTCTCTATTTCCTAAATGATGCTACCCATGATTGGGTCATGGCAGCACCATGAGCACTATAAGCACTGTGAAGTGAGACACACTGATCTCACTTGATAAATCATTACACTGATGGGTAGGAAGTTGCCAAAGCTGACCCACATACTCAACTAGACAGAAGCAGAGCCAAGACCTGAACCCAGGTAGTCTGAGAGTCACATGATCTTTTCAACCATAGAATGAGTAGATTCAGTCATGAGGCAGACCGTTTTCTGTGACCATTGCAGCATGGGATATTAAGCAAATTTGCCACAGGAATCGGTTTCTACCGTGTCTCACCACTAACATGAAAATACTGCAAAAATAGTATGGTACAAATATATGAAGAGTGGCCTGTTCTTATTGGAATTATTTGTGTTCGAGGGGAATAGATTTGGGTCACTTAAAACAAGAAAAAATAGGGCTGGGGATATGGCCTAGTGGCAAGAGAGCTTGCCTCGTATACATGAGGCCCTGGGTTCGATTCCCCAGCACCACATATACAGAAAACGGCCAGAAGTGGCGCTGTGGCTCAAGTGGCAGAGTGCTAACCTTGAGCAAAAGGAAGCCAGGGACAGTGCTCAGGCCCTGAGTCCAAACCCCAGGACTGGCCAAAAAAAAAAAAAAAAACAAGAAAAAATAAATAAATTATACATATGTACGTGTGTGTTTGTGTGTGTGTGTGTATAAAATCTCTCTCACTTTCTCCACTTTCTCTAAGCCCAAATCAACGAGCATTCCACCAATAAATTGAGGAGAAAATGTTTAAAATGTACTAGGAATTTAAACCAGATGATACAAAGGCAATCCAGAGAAACATCCTTCTCTGTAGGTAGAGAGATTAAATGCACTAGGAATTTAAACCAGAGGATACAAAGGCAACCCAGAGAAACATCCTTCTCTGTAGGTAGAGAGAATAAATGCCCATAAAGGAGCTAAAGACACCCGCCTAAACTGATGGAAAAAATGCTACTGACTCTGCGAGGGCAGTCCGCCTAACCTGTGATTATAGTCCTTTCCCTTTTAAACCAATACCATGGAGGAAATGTTGCTTCTGGCATTTTCATAAGGCTTTCTACTTTGGGAAAAAGAGACCAGCCAAGCAAGCCAGGTTACACCTGAGGTTACACCACCAGAAATGCTTAGCAAGTCAAAATAACATCAATAGCCTTTGATACTGGAGGAGACAGCCTTGAGTGTGGTTGCATCCTGGGGAAGGGAGCGAATGGCAGGCAGCAAGGAAGACAGACACAACAAAGATATTTACCTTTAATGTAAGTGCTTTTTTTCTGTCTCATGGCATGAAGCACCCCATTGCTAGCAGAATTTGAATTTCCTTTCTGAAAATGCCAACCATTCATACATTTTCGCCCTCATCCCAGGAAACAGCATTTTCTAAAAGACTATGATTTATTCTAACGCTGTTTTATTCCCCAATAGCAGCTGTATTGAGATTAAATTCACATACTATAGAATTAAATCAATTTAAATAACCCAATTCAGTGGGTGCTCTCAGAAATTATAATGCTCATAAAAATCCACTTCAGAACTTTTCTTAAAAAAAAAATCATCTTGAAATGAAGTCCCATACCTATTAACCGTCACCTTGCCCCTTACCCCAAACCCTTAGTCCTAGGCAATCCCTAGTGCACTTTCTGTCTCTGGATTTGTCTACTCTGGACCTTTTGTGAAGAGGTGGGGGGACAGTCGTACAGACGTTTGAAACCAGAGCCTTGTGTTTGTGAGGCATATGTTCTCCCACCTGAGTTATGCACCACTCTTTTTTACTTTTATTTTTGCTTTATTTTTCAGATAGGGTCTTGCATTTTTCCCCTAGGGCTAGTTTCAGACCATGATCTTCCTATCTGTGCCTCTCAGGTATGTGGGATTACTAGCATACTCTATCACACTGTGCTATTCTATGTTCTTTATGTACGTGGAATTACACAGTATACAACGTGTTGTGCCTGGGTTCTTTAAACTATTCATAAAATGTGGCCCATGTTGTAGCATGTATAATACTTGATTCCTTTTTGTGGCTAAATAATATCCCATCATGTGATTATATTCCATTTTGTTTATCCAGTAAGCAGTTGATAAATACTTAGATTGTAATTATTTAGGTTGATAAATATTTAAAATCTCATATTTTAGCTATTATGAATAATGCTGTTATGCATGTTCATGTACAAGTCCTTGTGCATCATATGTTTATAATTCTCCCTGGCATATACTTAGGAGGAGAATTGTTGAGTCCTGTATGGTAACTAGTTTTAAACATTTGAGGACTTTTCCAAAGTGACCTGCTATAAAGTTTTCTATTCCTACCAGTAGTGAATGTGGGACCCAATTTTTTCATAGTTTCATCCACTCTTATTATTTTTGGGTATCATCATTATCGTTCTAGAGTTGTGACTTGACATCTCTTTATGAGTATTCACTTGTATTTCACTGATGGCTAGTGAGACAGAACGTCTTTTCATGCACTTACTTATAGCCAATTGTTTATTTTCTTTGGAGAATTGCCTGTGTATATCCTTGGTCCACTTTTTGATCAAGTGAGTCTTTTTGAGTCATAGGGATGTCTCCTGAACCTCTGTTTACATCAGGTGTCCTGTAGATCATAGTTTAAGCTCATTGCACCTGCTGACATCCTGCTGTGGTCAGAGAAGTTACCATGTTCATGTGTGTCAATCCTGGGTCACTCTCCTACTGCATCTGAGAGTGTGAGGCTCAGTTGTAGAAGAGTGCATCCTCTACTCACATGGCCTTTGACTCATAAGGCTCAGAGGCTCTCTGGAGAGACAGGAGCAGAGAGGAAGCTTTACCATCTGCTTTGGCAGTTGACACTTCGTTTCTTCTTCTCTCTAGATATAGCCAGTGTTGTGATAAAATATATCACCAGAGTTCCTATCACTTTGTCAAGAAGGAAATTACTCTTCTTGAGTGTAAACTCTGCTGTCTGAATGTAAAAGGTGTTTTCTCACCTATGCTATTAAGGTTGCCTACTGAGACCAGCATTTCACAAAGAGAAAACGACAACTACTCTGCTGACTCCAGAGAATACCATTGGGGGAAAAAGCACAGCGCGCCTCCCCTGTTTCGACCTTACATTGCTAATTACATCCACAATGCAGTTTTCACTTTCTCACCATTCTTCCCACTATTTAATGCACTCTTCTACATACAAGGACATACCTTCTAACTATCTGTGAGCCAGTTCCTAGCTATGACTAAGAATCATCTAAGAAACTGTAAAACTTTTCATACTGGGTCCCCACAATTAGAGAGCTTGATTTAGCTGATGAGGAGTTAGGTCAGGCATTTGCAGTTGACACTGTCCCACAGGGGATTCTAATACACGGCCACATCAGAAATGCATGTGCAGCCTCTTCAGGTATCTAGCTTAAGGAAATAACTCAAATGCCTCTCTGCCAGTTTCCCCCCTGGCTTCATCACACACGAGTGTCACCTGGAATCTTTTTAAAAGTGCAGATTCCTTTTCTTTTTTGTCGGTCATGGGGCTTGAACCCTGGGCCTGGGTGCTGTCCCTGATCTCTACCACTTGAGCCACAGCTCCACTTCCAGTTTTCTGGTGGTTAATTGGAGATAAAGAGTCTCATGGACTACCCTAGCCAGACTGGCTTTGAGCCACAATCCTCAGATCTCAGCCTCCTGAGTAGCTAGGATTACAGGCATGAGTCACCGGTGCCTGACAAAAGTGTAGATTCTTGACTTGGTGTGTCAGAGATGGGCCCAAGGTTCTACACTTCTATCTGTTGTTTGGCTGGTTGGTCTTCATCTTTGCTGAATCCCTATTTGTTTGTGGCATTTTTTTTTCAACTCAACCTTTCTGTTCTCAGTGATTTAACTTGATAAGGCAGCCATCATGCAATATAGTACATTAGTAATTCTTTGAGCCAGCATGCTGCCATTCTTCATACAGTCTTGAATATAAAGATAAAACAGTGTCCCTCCATATTAATTTTAAATCATGATTAGAATCCTTTAAAGTACTCATGAAAATATTGCACAGTTGAATAAGTAAAGGAGCTGGTTACTGACTGTGGGTCATATAACTGAAGATTTATGTATTAGTAAATGGGAAGTGCCCATCATCCTACTAACCTCTGGGTATGCCCCCAAAGAGGGGTAAATACAAACCAAAAGTGTAGCATCCAATTGTGTGAAATCTTCCTTTAAATCTTTTGTGTGAGGACCTGGAAAAAAGTCTAGTCTTCAACTCCTCTTTTTATCATCTTTCTCTAACATCAGTGACAGAGAAAAGAAACCACAGAAAGACAAATTAAGACTAAAAATGGCACAAAAAAATGAAAGGGAGAGCAAGAGAGAGAAGAACCATGATACTACCTTTGTAGAATAAGAAGCTAAAATATATTTGGGAGAGGGGCTGGGGATATAGCCTAGTGGCAAGAGTGCCTGCCTCGGATACACGAGGCCCTAGGTTCCATTCCCCAGCACCACATATACAGAAAACGGCCAGAAGCGGCGCTGTGGCTCAAGTGGCAGAGTGCTAGCCTTGAGCGGGAAGAAGCCAGGGTTGGTGCTCAGGCCCTGAGTCCAAGGCCCAGGACTGGCCAAAAAAAAAAAAAAAAAAAAAAAATATATATATATATATATATATATATATATATATATATATATATATTTGGGAGAAATTTTCTTTTCGACTTCCACTAATAAAGCCATTATCTTCTTTTTCTTTCTCACTGCCTGACTCACCTCCAGTTACAAGGATGCCTTGTCAGTCTGTTTGAAGGGCGTGGGTTGGCATCCTCTGAGACACATCAGATAAGAAAGAGAGCCTGAGAAGTGAAGTAACAGATGTTGGGCTTCTACCATTACATGAAAGGCACTGTAAAGATCAAAAGGAATTATCTGTATTTGGCCACTAAATAACTTGAGTCTTTCTTAACTAATGTTTTATTCTTGAAATGGGACAGAAATGAACTTCCATAAAAATCTTGGCCACATTTAGAAATATTTTAAAGCTATCATAAGATTTGTATCTTCCATGCTAGTTTCCAGAAAACACAGTTTTATAATACAATGGTCAACTTCAAAGGGTTATATAAAACATAGTCAAGTGAATTTTCATTATAACAATGATGGTAGTTGAAAATTGTGTGATACCAGTTTCTCCATTCATTCTTCTGAGTGCAGTAATTATACAGGTGTTACAGTTGAATAAAAGACTATATCTGCCAAACTGCTCTAGCCTTGATCTTGTTAACCGGTCCATTTGAAGAAATGACAGCATCTACCTGACTATTCCCACTGGTAAACAGAACAGAACAGTTGATGTGAAACTGTATTCTTAGGGAGATGAGATACCTGGGTAGTTGTACCAATGGAGTAGATCAGATGACCTCAAAGTTACCTCTTGTCATTGAAGTTCCATTTTACCTGTGGAACAGTAAGAAGTAGAAGCATATTCCTGCTGATATTCAAGACAGTACTTACTGGAATCTTCTCCAAACCAGTCTATCTCTAACATACGCTGTGATGAAAGGATTGATTGGAAGCTGTTATCTTTATACACTCCGTTTCAGAAAGTAAGAAGGTGACTGGGTTGTGTGTTCCTTGGGATGTGTTTCCTTAAAAATTACACTGGGTAGTTCCAACATTGCTGCTTTTCCTTGGTGGGAGAAATGATTCTGTTCTGAAGTAGAATGTGAACATTCTAATGCCTTCTGGTTTTGCCTTTCTTGATTTAAGGAGCTAACTCTTAAGGACCGATAAATGTCCTTTAATAATCATGTTATCTATTAATAGCTTTACTATGCAAAAGAAATGAAATCAATATATAGTTTAATGGCTTCTCTTGTCAGTGGCATTATTGATTCTGTTTCAAATGATTTTGAAATTATATGCTATTATGCAAATGCCATCTATTTTAGACATCTTTATGAGGTAACTTGTAACAACAAAAGTGCAGATGTGCTTTTCTTCTTCATTTTTCACTTTCCTGGGTCAGTTACCAAATACTGAAATCTTTTCCAAGGGTTACAATCCAAGTGAATAGTGATTTTTCTACTGATAAACTGTTCAATTGCCCTCTTGGCATAAAATCAGTATCTTTTCTATGCAAACACTCACTAGCAGAGCTACTCCAAACATTTGCCTAAGCTTTCTTTATTTTTTTACATTTATTTTTCACTTTTTTCTTTACTCCATTAAAACATATAGTGAGATGTGGGCTGGGAATACAAAATAGAAAAATAAAGAACATACTTTTATGTAATATGAGTAAGAATACTGCAACAGCACTCTGTTTGCAATGGAGAGCATCCCAGTATGATAGACCCACCATGAAGTGCATTGATAATGATCATTGGGCTGTCAGTCCTGAGGACAGTGGCAAGGCCCTGTCAGTGTTCCTGTACCCATGGGCCTCATGATACTATTTGCATTAAAAATCTGAAACTTAGCTTAAGATTGCAAGAGGGAAAGATGGAAATTGATACCCATAGAGCACAGGTGTCACTAACAAAAAAAGGTGTTGGTGTTGGGTGAAGTTTTATAGCATAACTATGATCTAAATTAAATAATCAAATTCAGAAATAGAAAGTACACTTATTATCATGTCTTATTATGTCTGTTCTTGATGGATTCTTCTAATATTTCATATTTTCAGATATGGAGAAACAAAGAAATAACCCAATCTAATCAAGTCAGGCTGCTTTTTTTGTATGTATAAAATAAATAGGTGAATTCTAGAAAAGAGTTCTAAAAGTCAGGCAGGAATTCTGCACTCTGTGCATATAATTGAACTTTGTCATATTGTTGGTAGTTTTGTAAGTATCTCTTCTAAAATAAGTGATTTGTGTTAGCATATATTAAAGTTAAGACTTTCATGACATTTCCATAAATGCATAGTATATACTTGGATCATACTGTGTGTTACTCTTTCTTTTCTCATTGCTTTGCTCTTCTCCTTTCTCATTCCTAGTAATCCCCCTTTTATATTCATGTCCTTTTTTCTCCTAGATTCCAGGTATGAGAGAGAATATACAATACTAGTCTTTGTGGAACTTGCTTATTTCACTTTACAAGACAATCTTCATTCCCACTCAGTTTCCTCTAAATTACCTAATTCAGTTCTCATTCATAAAGGAGTAAAACTCTGTTCTGTATATTTACCAATTTTCCTTTTCCATTCATTGGTGGATGGCCATCTACTGTTGCTCTTTGAGATAGAATAGACACTTGTGAGTTCCAGAATCTTGAGAGTGAGATATTAGGATGTTAGCAAGCAGTAATGTTCTTTAGCTGAGAAAAAAAATGAGACATCATCAGAACCAGCATTTGATCTCACTTCTATAATTCTATGCCAAGAAAGCAAGATGTAAACATTTGACTTAGAAGCTAGGAAATCCAGAAACATAGAAACAACTTTTAACTATGCTGCTTTCATACTAAAGAAGACTAATGCTCTTTAGTAAGCACAGGTCTACATGAAACTTGATGGCTTTGATCAGTAAAATAAAAACAAAGTTATAAAACAATTTCCATCTAGAAGACCTAGAAAACTCCACCAAAATTAAAGTTTTTAATCAGAAATTTTCTTGGCTGATGTTAATTCTTTTCAAAACCAAATTTGTATTTATAGAGTTCCTAGGAAGTTGTAATATGAAACATATTTAGGCCTGTAATAATTAAAAATGCAACATTAAGTTTATAAACCATCAAGTATCAAGAAAGTTGAACCAGCCCTAAGCCCATACGGTAAAACATGTCTAGAAATTAGATTCAAAAGAACGCCTACTGAAACTGTCCTGTGTCCGTGGAGTGTGAAAGTATGTAAACAGCATAGTTAGTGCAAGTCAGAATTTGACTTTGAGACGAATGAAAATAACTACAGCCTCAGGAGTCCCCCCTCCCCTGCCATTGCCACCCCACTTTCAAAACAGCTGTTTTGAGGACACAGTTTCCATCTTTAGAAAGGCAAACAAAACATGAACAAGCTGCCTGTGTGGTCTAGGTAGAAAAAAATCTGACTAACCTGAATAATATTTTAGGACATTGAATGGAGAGAGAGAGAGAGAAATAACATTTTAGGACATTGGATCATTGGATGGAGAAAGAGAGAGAGATTGGGGGAGGGAACGACTTTATACATTTATTGTCTTAATAAAATTATCTGATTAAAAATCATTAGGTTTGGATTATAATAAAGCACAGAGAAGGAAATACCAGCCCAGGATTCTACCAGTCAGAGATAAGTTCTGTTAATATTTTGTTGTGATTTATTGACTTGTTCTCAATTCCGGAGCACAGCTCAGTTCAGTAGTGAAAGGCATTTATTCAATTAACTATGTTTTTCTTTCTTTGCTATTGTTATCGGCTTGTTTCGTTTTTCCTGCTTTCCCCCCTCATGATGGCGATAAACCTATGAGCACTAAGTTCTATGCTTTCTCCAAGTTAGTTCTGTGGCCCTGGAAAGAAAGCTATGCAACCACAATAACCTTGCTTTCCTCTTCTGTAGATTCCTTCTCTGTCCTCTTCCCCTTGTTCGTCAATTTCTATTCTTCTCTGTTTCAGCAAAACAATATCAGTCAAGGTAATTGATGATGAGGAATATGAGAAAAACAAGACCTTCTTCCTTGAAATTGGAGAGCCCCGCCTGGTGGAGATGAGTGAGAAGAAAGGTGGGGGAGCTGCTCCAGGGCTAAGCCCAACAGCTTCTGCTGGCCTGTGCCTCCTTGGATGCCTGCACTCTTCAGAACATGACTTACCATGCACACATCCTTCCACCTAGGTAACAGGGCATGAGTCCCACACTGACTGTACTGTGGGCCTGGACTGCAGCTCTGGCAGCCAGCGATGGCAACTGTACATTCCAGGTCAGAAAGATGAATTTTCAGTGCAGTCAATCAAGCCTCCTTTCCTGGGAAAGCTGATGCAGACACTAGACATGGTCAAAGTTGAGCCACTTTTCTAATTTATCACTCCAATTTGGGATGGCTAAATGTCTGCTAACTAAATCCAGAAGAATTTGTGCAAGGGATTCCTTAGCACAGCAAACTCAGGGGAAGCCAACCGAGAGGACTCAAGATGCCCTGTTACATAGGTCCGGAGTTCCATGTGCTGCCAGTTCTCCCTCTGTAACATCACAGTAACATCCAGCTTGGTGGACATGTAGAGCATGAGCGTGTGACTCCAACCATTCGTTTTGCCTTTGTCTTGTGTTCCTACAGGAAGATCATTACCATTAGACTATTTGACCGTGAGGAATATGAGAAAAAGAGCAGATTCTTCCTTGAGCTTGAGGAACCAATATGGATAAGAAGAGGAATGAAAGGTGTGAGAGTATATAAAGACATACCAGCGAGAAATTGTACTCTTCTCTCTCTGTGTCTCCCTACTCTCACACTTGACTCTCTCCTCTTGCTCAGCTTCCAAGTACTAAACTCCATTGCCTTTGAAATTTAGCAAATTCATCTGCATTCCCTAATTCACAATTGCACCAGATGATGCCCATTTTCTTTGAAATGCTGACTAACTTTGATTGCAACCAGATTTATTTAACACTGGAAGAGATTTCAGTAATTCAGAAATGATGATACAAAAGAACGTGTTCCTTTTTTATTGCTCTTTGGAGTTCAACTATTAAATCTCCACAGAAATATTAGTGATAAAAGCCATTTAATATCCTGTCAATCTTACCTCAGTGAATCTAGAACAAGAAAAAGAAAAAATAAACTACTTCGTACCTACTTTGCAGATGAGTCTAATTGCAGCTAATAATACATTTCAAAAGAATTTAACAATTAATATTTAGAGAGCCCAGTTTTAAAAAGAAATTAATAAGAATAGAAATTATAAAGCAGTATGTTGTCCATGTTCTAGTATTAATTTTGGAATGGAGTTTTCATATCCAAACATAAGAAATTTTAAAATATATGCAAAACCATAGTCAAATCATTTTTATTTGGTGTGGTAAGAGAAAATTCTTTAGTGAGCATTTAAGATGTATCCAGTCCCCTGCTCCAAAGTCTTCTGATTCTGATAGAATTAATGAATTTTTAACATAAAGAATAAAAAGGAAAAATTAAATAACAATATCCTTATAATTAGTTTTTCTAACTCATACTTAACATTTTAAGAAACATTTGAATAAGGATCCAATTCCTTTTACCACTTTCATTTCCTATGTTATATAGTTTACATTTGATAAGGAAGGACTGGAAATTTTTGTCAGCCTCATAATCTTTTGTTCTGAATTTTCACTAGGAATTCTTATAATTATCCTTCGACAGTGACCACCTTAAAAGAAATCCTGCTGATATCATTGTATTTGTAAAGTGAGGATCCTACCTGTTGATAGTTCTTATTAATGATAGTATTCAGTTAGTGATATTGGAGTAGATGGGGCACATCTCAGGAAATTTACATTTTTACACATAGAGTGGGAAAATCAAATATGTAGGACTAATTTGTGGATACTCTGACCATGGGGGTCTATCAGAGGTCTTAGAAGAAAGGGTACATTCCTGACTTAGTCAAGTTCATAATGGCAACAGGAACCTTTGGTCTCCAATGCACCTTTCTCTGTCATTCTATTCTGGATGCAGCATATCTAATAACCACTTCATAAGTTTGAAAAAAGCAAAAAAAAAATAGACACTTTAAAAAATTGTGCTGATGTCTTTAAAAAAGTGAGGTTTTTGTTTTTAATGTCTTATCAGCATCTAAGCAAAAAACACTTAGCTCCAAATGCATTCCTCCAAAGAGCTGTCTTTTATCTCAGGGAAGAGCATATTGGATGCAGCTCTTTCAGTTGTCATTTTAGAAAAATATAAATTAAAGTTCTTTGATGGCATTTACCAATTTCATCCTACCAACTAGATTCCTCTCATTATCAATAAAATTATTGACTTAAAAAAAATGGTTCCTGTAGTCGCCATTACCATGAGAGAGAAAACTGTACCTTAAAAAGTAATTGTAACATTCCCTAGGAACATTTCCCAAGGAAATAATTTATTTGATAGATTGATTCAGGAGACTTTCACTAAGATGAAATGCTATAATCCAATCTGGGTTTAAAAGTTATCGTGAAAAAATCAAGAGATCTCCCCCTCACTCCCTGCCCAGTTGGTTTCTGTGGGGTCCTACATCCACTGGCAGTGTTCTGGCCAGCCAATAATATGAAGAACTCACTGATAAAGATGCACAGATAAGAGTCAATTCCTGGGACTCTTGGGGTTTAGGAACTTTAATCATATAAGCAACGCTTAGGGACCAAAATACAACCCAAATAAAATGACCAGAGAGAAAGAGATTTACCTTGGACCAAAGTCTCATAATAGGACATTTTGCCAGTTCTTAACGATTCACATGTGTGATACTTGTGCTTCTTAGTGATTTAAAACTTCCCAGTACTTATTGAGTAATGCCCAGTCAATAACTAACAAGGAAAACTCCCCTTAAAACAAGGATTAAACTTCATACAAGATTTCAACTATAGTTTGTAGACATTATGTAAAAACATACATAGTAGAAATGTCTTATTCAATTAAAACAATTAGATACAAATCAATGTGTTTTTACAGTCTAATACATTTGAAAATATTTCTGTTGGGATCATGTATTTGGAACTATTCCCATTCCTACATTTTGTCAAGGTGTACCCAGGATTTGTAGCAGTGGCTTTTTACCACTGTAATGAGATCTGCCTGAGTTTCTTTCTGCTGATATTCCTCTTGCTTTCATTACTCATCTGTTCTCTTATTCTGTGTTTGTCTGTTTCCTTCACAGCCCTGTTATTGAATGAGTTTGGTAAGCATTTCCCTTCTTCTTACATTTCCTTTCCATTTTCCTAGTTTATTTTCCATTTCTGTGAGGTAATGCAGTAATAACTCTCTGATTTTTATGTCTATTGATTGGGTAGTGAGATAATTGTTTAGAACCATTGGCTTCATTTTAATTAAGGTCAATTAAATTGTACTTTAAATTATCCTATTATTTTTAAAGATCAGTGATCTCTCATATGCACGTAAATTAAGAATAATTTGTGCATTCAATTCATAATTTTAAAAGACTTCATGATTATGTCATGAATGGATGTTTCCATGTTCTTTTTAACTAAAAATTTTTCAAGTTTTCACTGAATGTCATGACCTTTGTTATTTGAAATTTACTTAAATTGTAACATTTATTTGTTTTCTTTTTCTTTTTTAGGTGGCTTCACACTAACAGGTATGAATTTTTGAAATGTAATGTTACCTAATTTTATTTGTACCATCTTACTCTAAACATACCATTACACTGAAAACAATTCTCATTTTTATCTGTTTTTTATTAAGGGAAATACCTGTATGGTAAGATAATTTTTAAAGTTTCTATCCCCTCCCCACCAAATAATCTAAATATTGAACCAAACCTACATCTCCCATAACCTGCTTTAACATTTAACTATGGCACAGGGTATGTGGTATGCTCTTGCTAATTTAACACATTTAACAACCCTTATAATTTAACAACATATGTGTTTAGTGTTGTATTTATTTGTAAGAAACTTCACATGGAAAGCCTAAACTGTGTGCACATTTTTGATACTGGACCAATTTACAAATTGTTCTTATTGGGGCTGGGGATATGTCCTAGTGGCAAGAGAGCTTGCCTCGTATATATGAGGCCCTGGGTTCAATTCCCAAGCACCACATATACAGAAAACGGCCAGAAGTGGCGCTGTGGCTCAAGTGGCAGAGTGCTAGCCTTGAGCAAAAAGAAGCCAGGGACAGTGCTCAGGCCCTGAGTTCAAGGCCCAGGACTGGCCAAAAAAAAATTGTTCTTATTGTAATTATCATGTGCATATATCAAAGGATACCAATATATCGTGAAGATATCATAATTTAAAATCATAGAGCTGAGCACAAGTATTTAGAAGAAAATATCCAAATTCTTAGTAATGAAAAGACTCTGGCAAGAGCTAGAACTAATGTAAAATACTAAACACACAGTTGCAATATGATCCTGTCCAAAGTGAAACTTTCTGAATACAGGCAGTTGCTTCCAATTGCTTCTTTCTAGACACAACCCTTAATGACAAAATGATTGCTCAGAGACCCAGAAAGTTGAAAAGGATAAAAACATTAAAAATAAGAATAGAGCCATAGCTTAAGTAGATCGCTTGCATTGTAAACCCAAAGCCTTGAGTTCAAATCCCAGAACTTCCAAACGATAACAAATGTGAAACAAGACAAGGTTTGTATATACAATTCCTTACATCTGATTCATCTGAATCTCTCTCCATTCTGTATTACTGAGATTATTTATGAAACAGGTGCAGGAATTTCTGTATCATTGACTAGGTCAACAGTTCATTTCTAGTACTTACTTTCTTCAAAACATTAGTTCACCAAGTTCTCTCTCAAAACTAACTTTAACCTAAAATCCCAGTTTTTCAGTTGTTATCTCCTCCAAATACTTGAAATCAATGCAGTTATAACAACAGAATATTCCAGAATGATGGCAATTTCTACATTGCCCTGTCTATTTTGACTTACCCAGATACTGTCTCTCTTTCCATTGCCCAGAATGCCCAATATTCACACTTGATACCACAAAAGAAAGTTCTAAAACTTGTGTCTACACAGTGGAATGTATTCTTAAAACCTAAAGAGTTTTTCTTTGAAGTCTGAGACTTTGAAGTCAAGACTTTGAGATGGAGAGAAAATAGAGAATTCATTCAGCCCTTGGAGGTTGCCTGCAGCTTTTACATAGACTTGCATGGCTAAGTGTGAACATCTAAACTTAAAGCAGATGTATGGAAATTGAAAAGGACTTTGGTCCATAACCTAACGTGAATATTTTAGAGATCTTATTAGTGGCAGAGATTTAAATACTAAAAGTACCTCTGGAATTTGTAAGTCTTTATCTGTTGTTCTAGACCTTGTCTCATTAAAAAGCCTTTGTTTGGATCTGTGAGCTCAATCCCTCTGACCTTCCAATGTTATGCAATATCCTACATATTATAGCTCATTAGAGTTTGTGATGAACATCACTTATTACCATTCTTAGGGATTTTTACTGTTTTTATAGGAAGAGAAAAGGCTCAGAGAGATCAGTCCCTAACCCCAAATCACTTATTTAAAACTCAGGGTCTTCTATTCTAAAACTATGTGATGGTTCTCCAAACCCCAGCGTTGTTTTGTTTCTCCATTCCCAATCCCTTTCTTTCTACCGGCATCTAGAAATTACACATGGGATACATTTTCAATTCAAACCCCAGCTTGTCTTATAAATGCCATAATTATGAATTCCATATAAAGGAAAAATGAGTGAGTTTCCCAAAGGAGAAAACTGGAGCAAATAAATGTGGATATTTTAATAAAATTCAGTATTCTGGCTCAACATGGCGAAGACATGGAACTTCTTAAACATACAGCTATAGGATTCCCTAATTAAAGTTATATAGTATCCAGTGATAATACTGTTAATATTACTCTGCCTCAATATCATTGTCATTCAGTAGACTTCTTTTTAAGGAAACAAACTATGAAAATTTTGTCAGAAACACCTCCATCACTCCAAAAAATATATAATGCATATACATTTGCTTCATTTCACAATGAGAAAATTGGATCTCCAAGAGGAGAAATGCCTTGCGCAAGTTGAATAAATGGCAAGCAAATGGCAGGCTGGTCACTGAGCTCCAAGTCTCATGATTCCCACATCTGTTGTGGATAGATCTTGATAGGAGATCACAACAGCTAGGTCTAACAATTAGTTGAATCAAGACTTCAGTGAAAACCCTAGGTCCTAGTTATCCCAGCTCTTGCTGTGATAATGATGACACCCTTCAGACTTTTCAGGGGGTGAAAAATGTATTGGACAGGTTAACTACATTTACCTAACCTTCAAACAACACAGCAGGTACTATCCTCAATTTATATGTAGGAAATGGAAGAGATGGCTTGTTCAGGGTTGTATTGTTGACACTAATAGACTTCAACACCAGAAGAACTGTCATAACACCAAGTGCTTTTTGTTGTTTCATGATACAAACTCTGAAAGCATTCATTTGATGGACCTGGCTCTTCCCTTCCAGACCCCTGCAAGAACCCAGTATTCTCTATTGATAATCACGCATATCAAATGTAGTCTGGTTTGGCTCACGCAACACTTGCCTCACCTGTAGACAGTTACTGCCCTCAGTAACCACCAGAGATCTGTCCTGAGATCTGCAGAGCATTAGCCTGGAATCTGCACTCCATCCTTCACTAACATGGCTTGCAGTGTGTGCCTCTGGATATGGTGTTTATTAATTCCACAACATTATGGTTGCAAACCAGCATCATCTGCTGATTTTCTACCTGTCCTTTTGCTAGGCCAACCTGTCTTCAGGAAAGTTCATGCTAGAGACCGCCCGATTCCTTCTACTGTAATCACCCTTGCAGGTACTCATTTCATTGTGGTCATTGCCTTCAACACACAGCCGTCAAGTCTTATCTAAAACATTGCTAAATAATGCAGTGGCTTCTCTGGCAGCTGGAGGTGCCATGGATCAGCAGCAAAACTGAACCACATCAGACTAACAAGAGGCAATGAGAATGAGAAGTGATTGTGGAAAAGGAAGCATGGACTTACAGAAAGTTGATCCAGTGATCTCTCCCTCCCCAGTTGCAATATATTCCCAAATATATAAGAAACATAAGATATCTTACAAATAGCTGACACATGAGTCTTTCATCCAATTCTAATTAAATTTCTTTACAAGCCTGACTTTCCTGACGCACAGATGGTAGTATGCAGGTAGGGGTTCTGCATAGAAAAGATAAAGGAACATTGACAGAATAACTAGAGAATTACACAGCTATCCCAGATATATTTTAGAGCTTGAGCTTGAGTATCATCTTGGATTAAGTTTGTGGGTGAGGACAAGGTTATGCTCTCCTTCAATCACCAGTACTGTCACAGGCCATGGTGATAGAAACACTCCTACCTCACTTAGACTTTCCTCATGCTCAAAGCCCATACCTCCCACCCAATAATCACGATGCCCAGGTTGAACCACATATTTGTTCCAGAATATTCTTCCAGGAAGTAAAGTACCAATCTGTGTGGGCTCTAATCAGAGAAGTCAGTGGGGTATTGAGAAAACTGCTAAGGGATTTTGGTTTCCAGATTTACCAGCATAGATCTCAATGAAGAAACAGAATTAACCTGAGAAAACTCTCCCACTGATAACCTTGGCCCTTGTGCCACATCCTACAGTGTTTGCTGAGATTACAAAAGTATGATTCCAATAAAGAATGTCATTAGTAACTCCTGTGATACAGATCTTTATACTGATATAGCCCGTGTCAGTTGTATTGTTCTCTTAGGCATTTCTATCACAGTAGTCATGCTTCAAAATGCAGCTGAAGCCTGGGGCATGAGAAACAGCTCTGGAAGCCTGCCTAAATTCCACACCCAGGACCTATTAACTTCATTATTTGATGTCTGTAAAAATCAATCACCCAGATGAAAGGAAATCTCCAACTAGTGACTGTATCTCAGGATTGCTTTGTATCCTCTTAATATAGCCTTTTAACAATTGCTCTAATTTTACCCTTAAGTTGTTTAGATTGATCAAGACCATAATGTGACGTAGTTTATGTCCACCTTTTCAATGAGATTGGTGAGTTTTAGAAGTTATACTTGTATATGCAAAAGGGAGAGAGAGAAAATTTTCTCTAAGAGGCAAAGTTAATACCCACAGCATGATCCCACTTTGCATAAGTAGGGAAAGGAAGTGACCTTGACTATAACAAAATTATCTGCTTTTGATCTAGTGCTCAGTGTAAAAAGGGGAATAAATATGACTATTGATCCTGTTTCACAAAAATGTTGTTAAACCATGTCCTAAGAGTTAATTGCATAACAAAAAATTTAAGAGGCCCCACTCTCCAGATCAAAAAGATCATAAATGCTAATTTATGAGTATCTATACAGAGCAATCATAGGATTTATCTAAGCTGTCATCTCTCAATTGTATATAAATATAATTGTGTCTTAAATATAAGTAGGACCAACAAGGTGCCTCACTTGTAATTAGTTATATAAGATCTCTCAAGAGAGTATTTCCTTGTTGTTGTTGTTGTTGTTTTGTCATTCGTATATTTGTTTCACCATTTTTTGCCCTGCTAGCATACCAACTCTACTTGATGTAATTATCTATTTGATGTAATTACCTTTGTAAATTATCTATTAAGAAGTAATTTTAATTGCCTTTTGCTTTACTTTCACTAAATTTGTTTTAGAAGTAAACTCCAAGTCACTAACACACACACACACACAAAAAAAACTGTTATCATTTACCATAAATAGAAAGTAAGTTAACAAAAATTTTACAATGGAAAAATGTTACTGGATTCTGGCTAGATGCTGAACAATGTCTATGCCTGAAAACTATTATTTCTATCTTAAAATGGTAGAAACCCAAATGTTTAGGGACTAGTCACAGACATAAGAACATCAAACTATGCATTTCTTCCGCATCAGAGGATTTTCTAAAAAGAAAGTACTTTTCCTCTTAAGTTGGATATTTTCCATTTACTACCATGGCCATTTATTTAAAGCCGCATTTTAAATCAATCTCATTTTGTGAAGTGCTGCACCGAATGACTCCACCATATCACCTTTTCTTTCCTAATTGCTCTAAATTACCTAGAGTCCTATGAAAAGCAACTTATCATTTATAAAGTAAATTGAAGAAAAGGCCATAATAAACATTCCCTTCCATGGCCTTGCCATTCAAATAGATGTCCAAGTTGTAATCTTTCTTCTTTTAGGAAATAGTTCTTACTCAAAAGAAATCTTCATGATATCCTCATTCAACCAAAGGTTTTAACAAAGACACTTATATAACCTACGGCCATGAGAACTACCAATAGAATTATCCCAGATGAAAAGATCAAAAAGCAGTAAGAATCAAAGGTGATAGATTTAAGGATTGGATAAATTGGGTTTCACTTATCTAGCCAATCCCCTTGTCTAGACACCTAAGATTTCATAAGGACAAACTTTGGAGACTGCACCCACATCCCTTTGCTGTTACTTAGGTGGTAACTTCCCAGTCTTATAAAAATCACTACTGCTTTTATAGTTAAATGTAATGTCCTTGCCCTAGTAATTTACCTTTGTTAATATCCACCAGCTTCTAGCTGGGTCCAAATACCTTACTTCTAATCTTTATCTAATTTCCTTGATGTGATTACAGACCCTTGGTGAGAAGAATGTATAGGTTAAAAGAGCCTCTCAGGAAGACACTATTAAATATACAGTATAACAAAGAACTAATCAGCATGCCACATTCTGCTATTGTCTTCCATGAATTTTGACATTTGAAATAAATAATGCTGGCAATGACCCTTACACATCTATCCCCTGCCCTCACCATAAGCAACTGGCCTAGGAATTATTCTCCACAATAGATTACTAGAGCAATAAATGAAATAACCATAGTGAGGACCCTGAGCTGGGCTAGTCTTTGGTATTATAGGAGATGTGGACCCCCTGTAGAAGCTGATGACTAAATACAAAAGGCAGAAATTGGCAAGAAAGCCTCTCCTTCTGGAGGCAAGACTCCTCTCTTGTAGTTCATTTGTAGGTCTGTCTTGGAAGTGAGCACATTGCCTCCCTGGACATGACATGACACTCATTCCACTTGACGCTGAGTGGATGCATGTCTGGTTCCAGAATTCTGGGCCTGCAGGATAGAGGTGATTACAGGACAAGTGTTTGCCTTCCACCTATGCTTGGCCTTTTCAGTCCCGGATTTATCCTGGTAACCTTCATGCAGAGTGAGCCAACTGTGAGCTACCCCTCATTAAGGGACTCTTAGCTCCATTAACATTTGTCTAAGCACCCTCTAGCCTCTCCCAGAGTGTAAGCTATGTGGTGGTTCTGGAAACAACCATGCTCACATGGTGTGTCTTAACTCCCCAGGGGCCTCTCCCTCACCCTCCATGTTTACTTTAAGAATAACATGGTCAAGGTTTTCCTAACCACCAGAGCTTCTCCTTACAGGTCCTTTGGACCTGGAGCCCCAGGCAGATCACAGAAATGTGGAATGGCTGTTTTTCTGCCTAACTTGTGACAGGAGGTCTTGGCAAGTGTGAAGTGAACATCAGAATTTCCCTTTTCCATCCTCTCTGTGGCCCTGAAGTATTTGCTGTTGCCTTTAGGAAGTGGAGAGGAAGAGAGGTCCATTCTCTCAGGGTCACTCTAGAACTTTAATTATGTTTCTCTTTAGTCACATGCTAAAGGAATATGTGCCAGAAACCAGCATCACAGGAACAGCTGGGTGATTCCCTGAGCATAAATAGTGAACATCTAGTGTCTGTCTTTCTCTGTGATACACTCTAATGCATTGCTTTCCTTTATCTGCACTTTCCATTCAGTTTGACAGTAGGATGGATATTCAAATCATCGGCTGTCTCTGCAGTATGTTACTCGGCCCACCAAATGTCTACTAGTTTTCCCCCCAGCCTCAAGTTCTCACTCAAGGGACAGCTTCTTGCCTCCTTGCTTTTCTGGTAGCAAGACTAAGTGCAGCATGTCATTCACTCTCTTGCCTTCCCTTTCCCAGAGGAAGGTGATGACCAGAAGCCATTGACCAGCAAAGAGGAAGAGAAAAGGCGCATTGCAGAACTGGGGCGCCCCATCCTGGGAGAACACACCAGGCTGGAAGTGATCATTGAAGAGTCCTATGAATTCAAGGTATGTCTCCCTTGCTCCCCACCCTGGAGGCTGTTCGAGGTTGCTCACCATGTTGGCCTGAGCTGATAGAAAGAGGAGCAGACATAGTTGGAAGCACTAGTTTATTCAATGTGAGACCATCAAAGCCAAATTGGAATTAGGGAACTAGCATTGAACTGAAATGTCCTATAAATTAAACTAGAGCCCAGGCCAAAGAAGTGACAGCTATTGCTACATAGGAGGAGGAGGAAGAGAGGTGCCCCCCAAAAGTGCCTTGTCTGAAAAGATAGCAAGAAGGATACAAGAGTGGATCTCAGGCTTGGATGTAGCTCAGTGACAAAGTACTTGCCTGGCAAGGCAACAACATCCTGAGTTCAATCCCTAGTACCAAAAAAAAAAAAAGAAAAAAAAGTGGATTTCAAGGACTTAATATGTGTGGAATACAAACTCTTTGTAGAAGCTAATAAATCTGTCCCAAGAAAATCAAGAGGTTTATGGTTTGGAAGGGGGATAGTGACCTTTATGGAACACTCTATTGACAAGCTTTCATTTGTAGTCACGCAACAGATCTGAAAGCCTTTTACAGTACCCACCATAATGAAGTGTAGTACCTGCAACAATAGAGTTTATATTTAAGCTGATAAAGCTAGAATCCCAATTTTCCAGGTGTGGAAGTCATTTTGTTAAAAAGTTTATATAGAAAGACCTCAGAGTGATCTGAAGGCTTGAGGCAAAACTTCCTGTTCAGTCCTGGACTACTCCCTTGGGACCCACCTGACACCCCCCCTCCCCCCCCCCCCCCCCCCCCGCGCAAATCCCTAACATCCTAACATGTGAGAAGCCCTTCAGTGGAGCTACTGCAGTGGAATGCAATCAGATGTAGTCCTGCTTTTGATTTCCAAAATTGTAAACCCAGAGGAGAGTAGTATTTTTCCCTACTTAGGTTTCAAAATCAGAGCCTGCCTATAAACAAACAAAATCAAAATGAATAATCCAAAATAGAGAATCAGGACCCATGAACTTAGAAGCTTTATTATATTTTTACCTGGGATTTTTTTTATAAGCATGTCCTCTTTTTCCTTTACATATTCATTGTTTTTTAGTTCAACTCACAAATTTTAGTGCTTGATAGGAGGCAGGTGAAGTGTCTGTATAATACATGTGGATATTTTAAAAGATAAGAGTGCAATTAAACTTTCCCAGTCAAGACAGTGAGAAAGTTAAAGAGAAGACCCTGGGGCTGTTGGGAGGGGCACATTACTATTAAGGATTTCTGTACAGACCCTGATCATTAGAACCTTGACTCTGGTCTTTTTGTTTGTCCAGGGATAGAATATGTATCGGTTCCCTATAATCCCAGAAGAAAAGTAATCTCAAACTATTTTTTCTTGTTGGACAGAGGTTTAGTCCAGGTGGTATTGAATCACACACTTCCTGTATCAAAAAGTCTTATGCCATTTGCTGCAGCAGAGATTCAGTAGTTTAGCATTTGTGGAGCAAGATGGTCATGACCCTCCCCCAAGATGTCATGGAGAATTGTGCATTCTCCCATTTATCAGACAATCCCAACCTGTCCTGTCCATGTACCCACAATAGGCAGAACAAGCCTAAACAGCTTCCTTAGGAAGTATTGGGCTGGGTAAGTCTTCTAGAAAGAAAAACTTCCTTGGTCCAAATCCCTGTCTGGGTATCACTCCAAAATCTGAGCATCATAAAGTCCTCAAGTCTATTTCCAGAAGTCCAGTTGTTTGGAGCACATACCTTCCTAGAATAGTATTCCAGATTATTTGTTCTCATCTCCTTCAAGTTAATCAGCACAGCTACCATTAACACCTAAAGGGCACCCTGAGGGCATGTTTCTGAAGTGCCCTCAAGTATCAGCTGTGATATTATATTCCGCTAATATTATATTCCACTAATATTATATTCCATTTTATTGCTCTCTTAAGAAACTTCTTTTAATAGAATATAGCTGAAGAATTTGTTCAAGGTTCCTGACACTACATTAGAAACCTAAATCTGGGTAACACCTCACCCCTCTGTTTTGCTACTGAGATCTTTCTTGCTTTGTTATTTATAAGTGAGAGTGAGGCTTTGCTGACACCTACGGCTGGAAGTAAGGTTTTCACAGTTTCTGGCAGTATAATGTAATGAAGAGCTGATTACTGGAATTGAGGAATCGTCAAGGTAAATAGAGCAGAGCATTGTCCAACTTCAGGCATCTGAACTTCAAACGAATCATTATTCACTCAGCTTGCTCCCATAGGTCAAGAAGGACACATATGCAAATTAAGCCTTGGCAGAATCTTGGCTATATCTCTAGGGTTAATATGAATTACTCTGGATAACACAAATATAATGATTAAGTTCAGCTTTATCTTAAAATTGTTTTCTTTAGCAAGGTCTTTGATGAGGAAGTCTATGTTTAACTGTTAGAGCAATGTTCAACCATTTATCTCCCAGGTAATGGGATTCACTGTCTTGGCTTCAACACAAAGAGTGCCCCAAGTTTCCATTATATTTAGGAAAAATCGAGGTCAGCTCTGGCTATGTTCCACACAGCACTTTGAATTGGCATCAACTAAGATGCCCAGAGTGTTTGATGAGATGTGGCTGAGTTGAGAGAGAAGAGACAGATGCTTGTCATGTGATTCAACTTGTGCCCAAGAGCAGTGACTATTACAGCTGTTATCAGGGGCACCAGCAGTTTTCAACACAAGACTAGCAGCTGAAAGGTCACCACCCTAAGGACATACAATCCAGCCAAGAATAATGTAGCAAACACAAAGTGAGCCAATCAGAGATGGGCCCTTTCATGTTTATTATCTTCTCAGTGTTTCAAGTCAGTTCCAATGTCTCTTTTTGAACTAACATGCTTGATATTATAAATTGGATTTGGCCTCTCATACGAGACCTCAGATCACATTTTCCTCATTCCTAGTTAGCTGGTAATAAGCTCTCTCTCAAGCCATAGTCAATGTAGTACACTGCATGAAACAAATGTACAGATGTTAGCCTGATTCATAGTGGAAGTTGCTTTCTAGTGGAAGTGCTAGAATGTTCCGTAGTCTATAGTCATTTCTTGGAGAAGAACAGCCTCAATGTCCTGGGAAATGACCCTTTTCCCTCTAGTCATCATGATTTGTAGTAGCCCTTTGAGCATATCTACTTATTTTGTTTTCTTGTGACCACTTGGCTGTTACAGCAACTGGATTTAGAGAGCTAGAGTGCTAATTGTACAAAATTAAGTGTTTGACAAGTCCTAGAGAAAAATACAGAGCATACTGTTTGGCACTAGTAGAGCAGAGAAAATCAGTGCAAGGTAAACCATTGGGATTGATCTGCACTTGTCTTGTCCTTTCTTGATTTGCAATGGGAGTAGGATAAGAATGGAATTCTCTAATAGCCCTGAGGCTGACTGAACTAGGACCCAAAGGAAAACACCATTTACTCATGATTATGTAGCAAGCAGCCTTGAGACTGTTTGTTACCTGGTTGCATTTGGCTGATAAATAAAAGAGGGGGAGAAAGTCTTTGGCATTAGTATATGGAGTGTCAAGCAGGGCCTGTGTCAATTCAGTTGCAAGCAGTGTACAACAGCTGGTAGAGAAGCAAGTTCACAAAACACTAGAGGGGAAGGGAAGGGCCTTCAAAACAGCTATTATTCTAAGCACTGAGGGTATTCTTTATTGGCTTTTAGTCTGTGAAGGAGGCTTGTCTTTGCAGCAAAGAAGTTTCCATTTCAGAATGTTTTCAAGTAAGGAATATGCTTGTTTTACATAATGACAAAAGTGTTTGATGTCAGTACTGTTGTTCGAAGCCTAACATCTGCTACCCTCTTTATATAACTGAGAGGTCTCCAAATGAACAAGTTCTTGGATTTCCTGAGGCCTCAACAAGCTCAGCAGTCTTTATCTTTTTTCCTTTCCACCTTTCTAGAACACCGTGGACAAACTCATTAAGAAGACAAACCTGGCCCTCGTGGTGGGAACAAACAGCTGGAGAGAACAGTTCATTGAAGCTATCACTGTCAGTGCTGGTAAGTGCCTTGCCCAGCATGGTGGAGATTACAATGCCAATCTCCACTGTAGTTTCCTACTCTGTCACTGGGTCCTGTGGCAAAGCCCCAAAGTGGTGAGATCCAGTGAAATAAATGTGTGTGTTGCATGTATGCGCATCTTAGACACTTGAGGAGGTTATCCAGGGGGGTCACATGTTTTCACACAATCCTTTCTTTTCCAGCTAGACTTCCCTTTTTCCTGGTAATAGATCAGTTTGAAGCCTTTTTCTCTAAATTCACTGCTAGCCAATCATGGGGCTAAATTCCCCAGAAATGGATAAGTGTAGGTCAAAATGAAAGGATCAAAAAGAAAGAAAACTGAAGCTGGGCACTAGTGGCTCACACATGTAAATCCTAACTACTTAGGAGGCTGAAAACTGATGATCACAGTTCAAAGCCAGCATGGGCAGGAAAGTATTATCTCTACTCAACCATTATCTCCAATTAACCACCAAAAAGCTAGAAATGGAGCTGTGGCTCAATGGTAGAGTGACAGCCTTGAGCAGAAAAGGCTAAGGGAAAAAGCCCAGCCCTACTACCAGCTCAGAAAAAAAAAAAGAAACGAAAAAGGAAGAAATTAAATCACATTTACCAACACCATCTGCATCATCTTAGACTGTCTTCAACAGCATTTAACAAATAAGCACTTGCACTGGCTTTGTAAAATACAAATAGTACATTCTATTTCTTTCTGTAGTAGCAAAGTGCAGATTTTTACTTATGAAAGCTTTGCAAAATTAAATGTTTCTGAAACTTAAGGAACTATGGATATGAAGAAATTAAATCCAGAAAGCAGCATCACCCCTGCCTGAGTGGCCAAACATTAGTCTACTCTGGGCATTCTGTGTCGTAGTATAGACAGAAGTAAGTCATTGTTGAGGGTTCATGAAAGCAGCCCTCCATGGCTCCATCTACAATGGTTCTTTCTCTTTTAAAATCTCCATAGTCTTATCCTCCACAGCAAGAGTTTTCTAAATAGTGATACCTAAGTTGTAAAATATGGAAACTTAGTCACTTGCAGTTAGGCCATTACTTGTACAGCAACACCCTCTTTTCAATCTGCCATAGGATAAGTTGACAGATCTCCCCAGTGCTGAGGGAGCATAGAGTATTAAAAACATGCAGTGCTACTTGTTTATTATTAGTGCTTTTTATAACCACGTTGTGTGTTCTTGCAATTGAGAACACAATGGGAATTTACAAGCAGTAAATGGCAGATAACCTGCTCAGGAGAGTGGATTTGTAATTTATAAGTAAGCTCTAATAGGAAGGATTAACTCCTCATTGATGGCTTATGGTTTTCTATAAATCTAAGATAAAGCACCTAAGATGTGATATATCCTCCCTCTACAAAGAGAGTGCTAAATAGGTAAAACTGTTAGTGAGACTTATAGAGGAAAAGTTAAAAATGAACAAAGTAGCCAGGCACCATTGACTCTTGCTTGTAATCCTAGCTATGCAAGAGGCTGAGATCGTCACAGTTCTAAGCCAGCCATTGCAGAAAAGTTCATGAAATTCTTATCTTCAATTAACTACCCAAATGTGCTGTACGTGGAGGTGTGGCTCGAGAGGAAAAAAAGCTAAAGGAGAACACCTAGGCCTGGAATTCAAGCCCCAGTCACACACACACACACACACACACACACACACACACACACACACACAGATTGTTTTCAGCAATTTGGCATATTAGAATGGAAACATCAAAGCAGCCTAAACCTCATAATGAACAATTCCGAATAGTTTCCAAGTGTTCTTTGGCTACAGATATGCGAGCATTTTTGTATTGGTCATCATTCATCATTTTGTGATAATGTTCCTTAGTAGAAACACTATATAATAGTGAATGAAACCAACTTATGTACCTGACTAAACAGATCTTACATTCTAGGCGAAGGGAATACAAATGAGACAAATAAGTTATAATAAAAATACATTTCTAATGCCAAGCTAGTCATGGAGAACATCAAGGCTGAAGAGAGAAATAAGGGTGGGTAGAGGCTCCAATTTTAAGCAGTGGACAAGATGAACCCATCAATAGGCACTTTCAGGCCCAATTTTCTTTCCAACAGTGGAGTCCTTTTATCTTGACTCAGTGACATGCTTTTGCAACTTTCAGTGACAATGACAGATACTTTCTGACTAGTGTATACCAATAGGAAGGGCATTTTTAAATACTAGAGTAAGATTATACCTGCCCAAAAGGTCAAAGTCGTACATTTGTATCTGTCATATCAGGTATTTAGAAAAATGAAGAAGATGCTAATATTTCCTTTCTCATAAGAGAGGGATTTTGGTTTGCAGTTTCACATACAATGCTGACTATAGCCTCCATAAAGTCCATGAAGTAGAAATGATGATTATCTTTACTATATGGAATCCGAGTTCTGTAGAAATCACCTGTCTTTGGAAGATAGCCTGAGTCCCAATCTACCAAAACCTGTCCTTAAGAGAGAAATTTCTAAGTGAAGAAAATTGCTTACCACCTCTGTCTTAAGGACAGAAACTGTCTTGGCCTTTTCACCTCTCCTGGTACCGTGGTATACTCCTGCCCAAGTATTTTGAAAAACTGTTCATTCAAAGCCTCTCATCCATCCCTATTCGTGTGAGTGTGTATTTTATATATACATATATGAAATATGTTACATATGATATTATACATATAATTTTATACATGTCTAAAGGAATGCATAGAGATAAACACACTACTTAGAAATTTATAATCTGGGCTGGGGATATGGCCTAGTGGCAAGAGTGCTTGCCTCATATACATGAGGCCCTGGCTTCAATTCCCCAGCACCACATATACAGAAAACGTCCAGAAGTGGTGCTGTGGCTCAGAGTGTTAGCCTTGAGCAAAAAGAAGCCAGGGACAGTGCTCAGGCCCTGAGTCCAACCCCAGGACTGGCCAAAAAAAATAAAAAAAATTATAATCTGTTGAATAAATTTACCTTATAAACCATATTGAGACGTGCAGTATCCAGAACAAATAAACACATACTTTACGGGTTCTAAATTACATTAAATTACATGAAAGGCAGTTTAAAAAGCTCAGTGTTTGTCATTATGATTGAATCTAAGTGTCTGCAGAATATTAATATTCTTAGGTTATTAAACAGACAATATAATTGTAAAGCAGCATTTATTGAAAGCAGCCTTTCAGTGGATTTTAAGATTTCATGGTTAAATAGTTGAGAATCAGAAAGATTTGCCTTATTAAAAATATTAAATTGCCTTTGAAGGGCTCTACTGAGAGTTTTCTTCTGAAGCAATTTTCTGTGCAGAATTGAATCTGTATATCTTGCCAAACAAAAGTAATAATTTTGTAAATAGGATCTGGCTTTTCTTTCTCAGTGACTGTGTCTGAACTAGTTTTAAGGCAACCCTTCCGCAGTTTTGTTCCATGCTTTTCTTGAATTGCATAGCTCAGTACCTGGCCCTCATGTCCGTACATTTCTGTGAGATAGGAGTTACAAGAGCTTAGGAGACTCAAGAGATCAGGAAAGGATTAAATAGTCATGTCCCAGTGATTCTCCTTCTGTTGCATCCTGGGATGGACATCAGAAGCAGTGATGTGAAGCAGCTGACTGGCTGTCAAAAGCCTTGAAAGGCCACCCCAGTGCCACCAGGCGATTGTCGGATGTGGCAACTCACAAAACTCACACTCATTGCTATCCAACTTGAGTGGTCCCCAATGCCATATTCTTCCTAGTATCTCCCCCAGGCATGAAACTCGTGGATTAACTGTAAGAAATCATGTGCCAGCTAGGATACTGGGGGAAACAGGCATCAGAGCAGCAGGCAAACATTAACTAGATAAAGATAACCAGGATACCAGTGCCAATTCCACAACCACCATAGTGTTGCTCTTCACTGAGACCTTGGGCTGTCATGTACCAATCATTGCAAGGCTGGCTTTGAAAACCATTGAGAGGTTGTGTCTCAGCCCCTCCAAAACCTCCCTGGTTAATTCTGGGCAGACTAGTTCACCACAAGAACTCCGTTTCTCCCATGTGGAAAGTAGAGATAGAGAGTTACTGTAATATTAATTAAGACAAGGAATCTTTTCACAGTCCATCTATTCATTCAGATACCAAAATTGGTTGTTTGGTGGAGAAATCATTTATACTGAAGAGTCTACATTATAATATAACCAAAACATGTATACATTTAGTACATTCAGCTTAACTACTGTTGGTGTACCAGCCAACTAGATGAGAGTTCTTTCACTGGGAGTACTAAGCATGCCATTTCATAATTAAGAATACTATGACTCAAAAAAGACAAGTTTGACAAGAAATGTACTCACTACCTTACGTATGTAACCGTAACATCACCTTTACAATAAAAATTTAAAAAGACAATGTAACTTGCTCAAGAAGAAAAATTGCTAAGGGGTAGTGCTGTAGTACAGGTCAGCCAAGTGTGAGGGTGAGTACAGAGTGTGCGCGCACACACACACACACACACACAAATGCCCACACATGTGCATGCTCACATGTAGAACATGAATATCCAGATACATGCAAACATGCATAAATACATGAAAATACACAGGAACACATACATAGAGGTCTATATACACATGTATGCATACACATATACACATACACACATCTCCACAAGCATACAAAGACAGACATATACAAAACACATACCCATAGAAAAAGGTGCAAACATCTTCCTTAACTGACATCTGTTCACTCAGCTATTTGGGCTAAAGCTGGAAACATATAGTATTTTTCTTTAATATTTATTCTGTCCTTACAATGTAGTCTGTAGTTTCTTGGGGAGGATGCTAGCCAATTCCCTGAAGAACCAAGGGAAGTGTTTTCCTAGCTTTATATTGGGCTTCTGCTGGACTCGGACTCATGACATCATTGTAAAGAAATCTAACCCACTGGCACTTATTTTATTTGATAATTTAAAATACACAAAAATATTGTTCTGCAACCCTTTCACTTCTGACATGGGCTTTGTATATATAACTAAGTACCTATTAGCATCTTCATAATGAAAAACAAAAACACTCAAAAGCAGCAATAGGTGAATGAATAAACAAATTATAAGCCTACTTGCAGTCTTGGTTCTGCCTCTTCACATAACCTGGGCCATGCATTTAATCCTTCTTGAATGTTCCATCATCAGTAGAATAAGAGGGTTAGATGAGGTGAGTTCTAAGATAGCATCTAATATTGAAATCTAGGAGCTATGGCTATCACATGCCTACAGCATTCCTACAGCATTGTGCTTCATGATCCTCCTGATTTGGGCAATGGACAGAATATCCTGTCTGCCTACCTGACTCGCCTTAGTTAAATGTTCAGGATAACAGCAGTACATGCTCCATTTCTACTCTCCTAAAATGAAATGGATGGAATGAGGGGATATTCAAAACTTTGAGTCTCAAAGTAAAGCAACTGAGATGAGGATGATGCAGATATGCTTCCTTCTCTTTCTGCTAAAGAAATGCTTCAAAAAGAAACTTCCACAGTACCCAGGAAGGCATGTCCCACAAAGCTGGGCTGGTCCTCACAGGGCATTTCAGTGACCTGACTTCAGCTAAGCAAACAAGTAGAGGGGATAGGGCCCGCTAAGTTTGGGGATGCTGCTGTTGTCCTTCACCCATGCAATCTAGGTAGATTAGCAAGTGGTGTCCATTAAAGTGCAGCATTATTTCATGAAAAAAACCTCCCAACTCAAAGTGCCCCTGAATTTCAATAACCGTCAGCCCAAAGATTGATCCCCCTCCCAAAAAATAAGCATGGGGTTGGGCTGGGGATATAGCCTAGTGGCAAGAGTGCCTGCCTCGGATACACGAGGCCCTAGGTTCGATTCCCCAGCACCACATATACAGAAAACGGCCAGAAGCGGCGCTGTGGCTCAAGTGGCGGAGTGCTAGCCTTGAGCGGGAAGAAGCCAGGGACAGTGCTCAGGCCCGGAGTCCAAGGCCCAGGACTGGCCAAAAAAAAAAAAAAAAAAAAAAAAGCATGGAGGCTCAAATAAGTGTTGAAGAATTCGCATGCAATCCAAGCAGGATCTTTCCAGCATCTCCTCTGTCACTGAAACAAATCACAGTGAGAGAATTATAATCACTTCACATGTGTGTGTATGCACACACACACACATGCACATGCCATGGTTCTGAAAAACACTGAAACATATGGGATCCTATTTGTTTTTAAATCCATACACATAACAAGTATATGTGCATATACATGCATTTTTTGAGGGTTGTTTTTTTTCAAATTTTTATTATCAAACTGATGTACAGAGAGGTTACAGTTTCATACATTAGGCATTGGATACATTTCTTGTACTGTTTGTTATCTTGTCCCTCATACCCCCCTTCCTCCTCCCACTTTCCCTTTCCCCCCCCCGAGGTGTTCAGTTCACTCACACCAAACAGTTTTGCAAGTATTGCTTTTGTAGTTGTTTGTCTTTTTTTACCCTGTGTCTCTCAATTTTGGTATTCCCTTTCCATTTCCTACTTCTAATACCAGTATACACGGTGCATTTGTAAAACACTCGTTTGTATGTGTGCAAATTGACTGTAGTGAGGACATAACTAGAAAGAGGATGAGAGTAAGTTCCAGAGAAAAAAATCATTTATGAATGATAGTCTAAGACACTACTAGTCAGTAGGCAGAACAAAGCTAGGGTCTCCATCAAATTAAAATCTCAATCAGGAATCCAATATGTACCCAACAAAATTAAGAGTGAGGGAGAGAGTATGCAGGGTAGGGATGGTTGAGAATGTTGAAAGGCATGGCATTGATCAAAATATAGTGTATTCATAAGCTGTTTTGTTAGATGGTAATTCCTTTGTACCATTACTTAAATGTAATTTTTTAAATTTAAATGATGATGTTATCAGGATAAAATGAGGGTCTGGGAACTTCATCTCACCACTTCTGAGCAAAGCAGGCCGGTTATACACGAGTGAGTGGACAACGGGATGGGGAGAAAGCAATTATCTTTTGGCCTCTGGGTATATTTTAGTTGAATGTTGTAAAAAGAATATTGGCTTGTTGGGATGAGGGTTCTTTTGTGATTTTTTTCCCTCAAATTGCTTATTACAAAAATCTTGAGGAAAACGCTGTATTGAAGGAATGATTCAGCGCTCTTATTTATAAGCCTGAAGTCACATCTCTAATGCAGCTTTTGTCTGGAGAGACAGCAGCTCAGCTCTGCAAACAATGCACCATCACTGGATCCAGTAGCTCTTTTGTTGGCACAAGCTGCTGCCATGTGAATACAGTCCTAGTTGTTTACCAGTCAATGCTAGAAACTTAGGGGGGACTTTTCATCCCCAGGCAGAAGCCTTGTACACAGTATCTACTGGGGGAAAACACTTCAGCACAATCTGAAGAAATGGAAGAACTAACATAGCTATCAGTACTCTCTCTCTCTCTCTCTCTCTCTCTCTCTCTCTCTCTCATACACACACTCCACAGGCAAAGGGAGCCATATGAAAGTAACCGTCAACACTAATAACTCTTGCTGTTCACACCCTGCTGTCTCTCGATAAAGACCTTGTCATCCCAACCTCCTTAAATGAAAAACCACCTGCCTGGTCAACTTCGTGACTCTCTCTCTTTCCTCCCTCTCCCTCCCCCTCTCTCTCTCTTTCTCTCTCTCTCTCCATACACACACACACACACACACACACACACACACACACACACACACACACACACACATACACATACCCTGCCTCGCCTTTAGCTGATCATTTCTGGCTAGGCTTTGTATCAAATGTTCCTATTGTGCATCTTACATCAGCATCCTGACACAAAGCTGGAAAACAGCTCATTGCTCTGCTATTCCAATCTCTCTGCCTCCCTCCTGTTTTGTTTTTTTGGTGATAGTACTGGGGCTTGAACTCAGGGCCTAAGAAGTGTCCCTTAGCTTTTATTGCTCAAGGCTAGCACTCTACCTCTTGAGCCACAGCTCCATTTCTAGCTTTTTGCCAGTTAATTGGAGATAAGGGTCTCCCAGACTTTACTGCCTATCCTGACTTTGAACCACGATAAGATCCAGGCTCCAATACCTAGAACTGTGTCTGGATATAAATTATTAAGATTTAGTATCTGAAGAAACCAGTAGTGCTAATAAATTCACTCTTTTGTGCTCCCCCATCCTCTTTGAAGATTTACTGAAGATCAAGATTTGGAGTTCTTCCTGGGCCTGTGGTACATAAAAGTGACTTGACCTATTTTTAGAATGCCCACCAATACACTTAGTAGAAATTGCACTATGTCTAAGCCAAATAAGGAAAACAAACCACAGACTTACTCATAGTGACAGGGATAGAGTTATTTTTCAAATGTTTTATATTGAAGAGAAGTATTAAAATAGCCAGTGTAATGCAGGATCATTATTTATAAGATACTATAAAATGCCACAGCAGACAGGTAGATAACATTAGCTACCTGCCCTCAAAAAGATACTCATGAGTGGTGAGAGGAAGAGAGGACCTATCTGAATTCCATTAACGAGCTAATTCCTCTGCCCCCATTCAGACTTTTCACTATATAAACATGTCACTGGTCTTAGAAAGTCTCATTCATCTTCTCAACCACACAAAAGAAAAATTTACTTGTGTGTAGGCCCATTTTCCACAAGGAGAGAGGCCCAAATTGAATGGGTAAGGCACCCGATAGCCACTAACTCACTGAAGGCTCTTATTTATCAGTGGAGGGCCTTGCTGACTGTGACATCACTGAAAAATGTGACAGAAGTAGGAGCAAGCAGATGAAGAGAGCAGTTGCAATTGTTTTGTATCCTGCACACCTAGGCCATGATTGGAATCTGAGATACTCAGCTTACATCAACACTTTACCAGAAAACGAAGCTCACAGAACGGCATAATCAGAATATTCTCTCTTAGGTGGGTCTGAGTTCAGGAAAACACACACAGGGAATGTTGTCACCACCGAAGGCTGGAGCCCTTCCTGTTTACTGTGCAGTGAGAAGAAATGTTTGCTAAAATAAGGAGGACCTTAATTACCAACAGGGAGATATAAACCAGTGCTAGAGGATGTGAAAAGAGATTGAGGAAAATACCACTCCTTGGGAAGAATAAAAAGTAAATCCATTGATTCACTGAAAGAGTGATTCATTATATTATATATATATATTATATCATAGATACAGGGTTAATTTGAAGAGGATAGTTATTTCCCAATTACACTTTTCATAAAATAATAACAAGTGTACATTTTATCTGGGAAAAGACAATTCTCGCTATACAAACTAGAGATTTTTCTTGACAAAGGCCAATGGATCAAGCCCTTTTACTAAGGTTGTAGAAAGAAGTTTAGGTCTAGTAACTCACTTAAGGCTTCTGAACCTAAATCCTCCATTTCTAAAATGGAAGAAATAATACCTCTCTCACCAGGGTCCTGGAAAGGTGAAACATAAAGTGGGTGTGCACATAAACCACATGCAGACACATTTTTAATAAGGGAACCTGAATTCACAACTCAGTCACAGCAGCCTTTTACAGGAATCTGTGTGGTCTTTATGCCCCCCTCATGAAAAGCAGATTTTGCTGCACATTTACTTTTTATATAAATTTTAACACTATCCTAGGATGAAACACTGATATGTTTGTTAAAAAATAATAGGGCTCTAGCTGCCCTAACAGCCCCTCAAAGACTCAGCTTCCTACACTGCAGGAGGCTAATTTCGACACAGCTGCTAATATTTGCAAAGTAGGATCAGAGCCCACAGGCCAGTCTTAAAACCTAGTGTGCCCACAACTATCCACTGTAACTGAGCCATCTAAACTGGCAGGAGGGCATTTACCATTTGTACAGATCATTTCTACTTCTCAAAGCTTTCTTAGGTACTCAGGTCTGCAGGAAATGTTTACTGCAGGAGCCTTGAATTCTGTCAATTCTACATTAATAAAGGATTAGAGAACATTGAAATTTAAGACTCTTGCCCTGAAGTAGTTATTTTTGTAAAAAACAAACAAGTTGGACACCAAACCAGACATGACTGATTATGTGAGCAGTAATTATTTAGAAGTCCTACTCACACAGAGGAATTCTAAAGAGAGCGTCTATAGTGGTCGGTTTCCAGCTTTAAGCAGATTCATTTTGCTAATAATCAGACTTACATAGAGCTGAAGTCCTTGGCAAATTCGTTTTTCATTTTGACAGTGGCTACATTTACTGTGAAATATTTCTGTCACATTAAATATTTCTTGTGCTATGCTCACCACCTTAACAAGGTCCATAATGGCCTATGCTGGCCAGCATTCAGTTCTTCATAGAAAATTTCACCTGGAGCTTCATTCATATCAGACAAGACTGAAAGTTAATACATCAAAAGTGAGCTGCATTCTTGAGTCCCTTTCCACCATTGTCACACATCATTTCAGCCTTATCCCCTAAAAAGCTAGGACCAGTCTCATAAGGAAGAATGGCCTTACACGTATGTGTGGCTGGGAAGGTGAGCATGGTGTTACATTGTCTCTTTCCCATCTAAGAACTGGAGAAAAAGATCATTGACATTGTCTACTTTCCCTCAGAGAACATGCAAGTTTGTCTCACTGAGCAGACTCTAGGGAGGTATTTTCTTGCACAAAATCCAAAACAAAAGGTAAATTCTTGTTGGGGAAGGAATCTTTGGATAACTGAATTTGTAGTACATGGAAACTATAAATGGTAGGAGGAGATGGAGATAACAATTACTTACAAATAGATAGACAAGGAAGAGGAAAAAAACTATGGATCACTGTGTAAGACAGTAAAAGCTACCCTCTTATGTATGACAGAGAGAGAAACTGGCCCAAGAAAAGAAAAGAAAAACTCAGCAGTTGAATCACAGCTGTAATTCTTTTGTCTTATAGGGAGAAAAGGTGAATTAGCTGATTGCTGAGGTTTCTTCCATCTCATGTTTTTTTCAGAATTGTTTAAAGCAAAGAGAAGGGGTTGCGAATTTGGCTTAGCGGTAAAGTGCTTGCCTAACATGAAGCCCTAGGTTTGATTCCTCAGCACCATATACACAGAAAAACTGGAAGTGGCACCGTGGCTCAAGAGGGAGAGTGCTAACCTTGAGCAAAAAAGAAGCCAGTGACATTACTCAGGCCCCGAGTCCAAGCCCCAGGACTGGCAAAAAAAAAAAAAAAAAGCACAGATAAATAGAGGTATAGTATAGGAAAGTAGAATGTGGTTTACTGTAAACACTGAATATTAAGTTGCAAAATTAAAGATAAACACATTGATAGCAGTGAAAGGGGAAGGCCTACTGAATACCTGGAAAGACCTGAAAGTCAATAATCTTCCTTAAATTGACAGTAGCAAACACCCTGAAAGTGATTTACATTACAGACTTGTGATAATGTAAGCCTGCATCTCAAATTGTATAGCTAGATTCCATACAGGAAGATAGAAATGGAAGTAAGAATTTGCCACTCTCCAAAGTTGATATTTCATGATGGCTACAACCACAATTCTCCTCCTTGACTGTCCCACTTTCCTACTCATTTGGCCCCCAAATATTTGAGTAAGAGCATACAGCTGACTCTACAGTGATAATAATGTCAAAAATATTAAATATAAATGTTACTCATGGCGCATCAATATTACCATATTCCTAGGCATTTATATAGCCTTAGGCATTAGAAAAACTGAATTAACACGTGATAGGTGGAGGCAGTGATAAACTTGGCATCATGTATGGGAGAATATTGCCTTGGGTAATTAGATTAAATCCCAACTCAACCAGAAGCCAGTTAACCAACTGAGTTAAGAAGACAGTGAAATTTTCTGAACATCATATTTTTCATATGTACACTAGGATTAATAATGCCTATCTCAAGGGCTTATTGTAAAGAAGAAATAAGATAAAGTATGGGAAAGAATTGGGCTCAATTCCTGTCACTAGTGAGCACCCATCATGCCCCCTCCTCTCTTCCTCCCTTCTCTTCCTTCCTTTCTTTTCTTAAAGCAGCTTGGGGAGGCTGTAGTGATAATGGCTTATTCAGAGTATAGATCCAGTGAAATCAGGATACTCAGGTTGTATTGATTTACTGCCTTCCCTCCAACAAGGAACAATGCTAGACTATGACATCTGGCTGTGAAGAGGTTCGTGGCTTTAAAAGAGACTTGGACATTTCCTCTTTTAGTCCTTAAAGTAGATTGGCAGCTCAGGAGTTAGAAAACTCATTTGACAGATGAAGAACTGGAGCTCAGGAAGATTTAATGTCTTGCCCCAAACAAGCTACTAGAGCTAGAAATTGACTTTGAAGGCTCCTGCCCCAAATGTCCACTGAGTCCTTGAAGCTTCTTTCTCCTGGTTCTCAGAGCTCTTCCTATAGCCTAACCCTGAGCATCTAGGGAGATGTCTACAGATGCCTATGTACAATAGAAGGCAAGTGCCCTGCAGGGGCTGAGCCCAAGGGTTGCTTTCCAGGATACTGATGGCATCTTTGTTCTCATACTACAACAGAGCAGGTGCAGTGCTCAGACCCTTACATCAGTAGTTGAAGTGAAACCCTATCCACTATCTGCACCTTTAATGATTTGACTGGGTTCTGGGTTTTTTGTGTTTTTTTTGTTGTTGTTTTTGGTAGTTATATTTAGGAAGTCCAACATGTATCAAGGAAGCCATTTAAAAGGCTACAAGAAGGATTAATCGAATACAGCTTGTTTATCTTTCCATTAGTGGAATCCATAAAGCTGAAAAGAAGGATTCTGAGATAAGAAGGATTGACTTTGGATCCTATAAAAAGCAAGCCCACCATCTTGCCTGTTTCTTTGCTAACACTGAGGAGGGACTTGAAAGGATTGCATAGCCTCCAGTAACCCTGAGCTGGCGGGCACCCAGAAGCAGCAGATTACTATCATCTTTGCTGTCACATAAAAGATGCTCTCAGCGCTTAGGGAGGGGTGTGCTAATGTTCCACTGCTCTTTTAAGTATGGTCTGGCTGGTGATGAATGATCATAATATTTCTTTGTCCTCTCCAAGATAGAGTAATTGTGCAGCATGCATTTCAGGCACTGGTCATTTTTAATATTTAAATGACATGTCGGTTGCAGATTAAAATTTATAAAGTTCAGTGAGAGCCCAGAGAAAAGGATGGGAAATAACTTCTATTTTCAAATGCTATAAAACACAGCGGCCTCCTATTCCAGATTTAAGCATTAACACATTGAAGATTCCATTCCCCCTCTGCCTCTATCCCCCTGTGTCTGTCTTTCTGTCTCTGAGTCTCTATTTCTGTCTGTCTGTCTGTCTGTCTGTCTGTCTGCCTGCCTCCCCCCCTCATATTTAACATTAACAGATCATAACGATAGAGAAATATTAAGCTTGGTTTCAAAAAAAACCCCTGAAATGTAACCTTAGGACACAGCCCATTGGCTAAGCAATTAGACAAAGATGGGAAATCACAGCCACAATTCTAAGTGGAAGAGAATAATGATAACTACCATGATAATGATTACCTGGAAACATCCTCAGACAGTGCAGCGATTATCTGATTATTTCCTTTCTCATCTCTTGTGGGAAAGGTGTTATTATTTTCATCTTGAAAGCAAGTATGATATGTACTCTCAATTTGTGTCTTTCCTCCTGAGAAGCTTCATTATTTGTTTTCTTGTTCATCTTCAAAATAGGAGACTCAGCCACCTCAAATTAAGTAATTTTGTAAACTCAGAATAATCTGTGCTTCTAGAATGACTTGTGAAAATTCAGTGTTTTAATCAAATACACTAACTACAAATTGCCCACAAATAGAGAAATTTAAAAAGGTTGACACAAAATAAATACTAGTAGAAACTCTAATACTTCATAAGCTTTGATAAGTATATATGCCTCGCCACCCACCACCACCCATTTTTACAATTGAGACTGGGTAGGAAAGGAGACACACATATAATTAATATGGGGTCTTCTTTGAATAATACAGGGTCTTTATACTTTGAATAAACTTATAATTATACCTGAAGCTAAATTGCAAGGCCAAAGACACATGAGAAGTGAAAACATGATCAACAACAACAAACAAAACAGTGTCTGTTCCTGAGTTCTATTTTTTGTGAATGGGGAAACCATCCTGAGACTTGAACTCAGGGTCTAGGCACTATAACTGACCATTTTTGCTCTACCACATGAGCCACATCTCTGCTTGCACTTTTTGGTGATTATCTGGAGATATGACTCTTATAGACTTTCCTGCCCAGGCTGGCTTTGAAATGCTACCCAAAGATCTCAGTCTCCTGAGTAGCTAGGAATACAGGCATGAACCACCATTGCCCAACTTTAATTTTGTTTTTATTTGGCATATAGTAGTCATATAAACTTCTAGCATCCACTGGGAGTTAAATGCTACAACAAAGGAGGCTTTCAGTGGACTTCTTTGACATTAAGGACAGCTGCCATGATGAAATACTATAGAGCAGGAGGCTTACACCACAGAAATGGATGTTCCCACAGTTATTGGAGGCTGGAAGTTCGGGGTAGGCTGTCAACAAGTTTTCTTTCTGCTCAGGTCTCTTTCCTTGGCTTGTATAAGTCTGTCTTGCTTCATCTTCAGGTGGTCTTTTCAGTGTGCTTTGTATTGTGCTGCAAAGTGCAGACACATTTTCTATGTATCTCACATTCTTTTTCCTTTCCTTTTTTCCTATACCAGTTTCTGTGGCTTATAAATGATCCTGGGTCACTGTCACTGAGCATTTTTGCTCAAGGCGAATGCTCTACCACTTGACCTACAGCTCCACTTACAGCTTTTTGGTTGCTAATTGGAGATGATAGTCAAGGATATTCCTACCCAGAATGGCTTTTAATCATGATCCTCAGATCTCAGCCTCCTGATTAGCAAAGATTACAGGTGGGAGGCACTGATGACTGGCATATAACAATACTCATGAGATTGGATTAAGGCACAAAGACCCTCACTTTAACATAATTGCCTCTTTAAGGCCCTAACTCCAAACCACATTCTGCCTAATTGGGGATTAGCACTTCACCATTTGATCATAGTGGAGAATCAATGCAGCCCACATCAGGTGCACTTAGGCAAGCTTATTAGAAATGACCACTGGGCTGGGGATATGGCCTAGTGGCAAGAGTGCCTGCCTCGGATACACGAGGCCCTAGGTTCGATTCCCCAGCACCACATATACAGAAAACGGCCAGAAGCGGCGCTGTGGCTCAAGTGGCAGAGTGCTAGCCTTGAGCGGGAAGAAGCCAGGGACAGTGCTCAGGCCCTGAGTCCAAGGCCCAGGACTGGCAAAAAAAAAAATAAATAAAATAAATAGAAATGACCACTTACCCTACAGCCCTGAGCCCTGGAACATATATATGGTCAGCGGTGCTTTTACACTCCCACCTTCCTGTCAGCTGGCTAGACTCAAGTTCCTCAAAGGTGGCCCCAAATATTCTCAAAGAGGATCCTGCACATCTACTGGGATCTTCATGCAGTGTCTCACTGGGGCCATTGCGAAGTCTTTCATCAAAGTTACTGCTGCTTTTCCTATTTCCCTAATTCTGACCATATGCTCATGGAAAGGCATTGCATTTCTCTTCCTATAAGATGACAAGTGGCAGATCTAGCCACTCCTCTCCTCATGTTGTAGGAGAAGCAGGTTTTTGCTCAGAGGTTTCTCCCACTTTATTTGCACTATGTGGCCTCCCCATCAAGTGCATTTGCTCCATGCTGGCGGTTTCAGGTCATAGGGTCATCTGGAGAGTTAACAGTCCCCCTGCTGCCCAACAGCACTTATTGGATAAAGTCAAGTTGATCCCAGATGGAGCAGGTGAACAAAGCCTTCAAGCAACAGTTCTTTCCAGTGTATGAGCATAGACTTTCTTCCATTTCAAGAAGATATGGCACTAAAGATCCTAATGTTAAAACATATGAATGGGGATGGTTTTCACATGATACATGAAATCTGCATTTTTAGATTATTATATTTATTTCCTAGTCTCTTTAAGTAGAAAGTTTTCTGCATTTCTTTGCATATTTCAACTGGGAACTTGTATTCTGTATATGTATACCTTATCAACCCATTATAACACAAAATCAGGAGAGAGAGAGAGAGAGAGAGAGAGAGAGAGAGAGAGAGAGAGAGAGAGAGAGACATGCACTAGTACATGCCTATATTTTCAGCACTAGGAAGGTTGACATAGGAGGATCACAGGTTTGAGACAACCTGGGCTACATAGTAAATTCTAAGACAGCTTGAGTTATAAAGGGAGATACCACGGGCTGGGGATATAGCCTAGTGGCAAGAGTGCCTGCCTCGGATACACGAGGCCCTAGGTTCGATTCCCCAGCACCACATATACAGAAAACGGCCAGAAGCGGCGCTGTGGCTCAAGTGGCAGAGTGCTAGCCTTGAGCGGGAAGAAGCCAGGGACAGTGCTCAGGCCCTGAGTCCAAGGCCCAGGACTGGCCAAAAAAAAAAAAAAAAAGGGAGATACCAATTCAAAGAAAAGAAAAGAAAAAACAAAAGATGTGTATCCTGTGATTGTACCTACACTATCTCTGTAATCTTATCTGAGTATATTGGAAACCATGTATAATGGTATTAGAACTAGGAAATTGAAAGGGAATACCAAAATTGAGAGACACAGGGTAAAAAAAAGAAAAAAAAACAACTACAAAAGCAATACTTGCAAAACTGTTTGGTCTAAGTGAACTGAACACCTCATGGGGGGAAAGGGAAAGGGGGAGGAGGGAGGGGGGCATGAGGGACGAGGTAACAAACAGTACAAGTAATGTATCCAATGCCTAACATATGAAACTGTAACCTCTCTGTACATCAGTTTGATAATAAAAATTTGAAAAATAAATAAATAAAGATGTTAAAATATTTTAAAATCATGCATTTCTTCATTGACCAAGCATGTAGGTACTAAGTGACAGAGATGGCACCAAACATTGGGGACACAAAAGGAAGTGCATAGTCAGCTGGAGGAGAGGGGAAAATAAAGAGGAAAACCATTGAGAGAACACAATAGTTCTCAAACCTGAGCCTGCATCACAGTCTCATAGAGGGCTTGTTGAAGCTCAGCTGTCTTATTGCATGCTTCTCCCTGTGTCTAATTCATTGGGGCTCAGCTGATGCTCAGCAATCTCTCATACACTTCCTGGTGCTGCCAGGGCATCCGGCACAGAGAACAGACATTGATAAACACTGATCTGGAGCTACAAGAGTTCAGAGCCATGGAGGCTCCGAGCAGGTTGTGGTGTAGGGAGGTCAGAGAGAGCTCCATGGGAGTGATGAGTTAGGAAGGATATGGATTTAGTTCTAAAGGAACTGAAAAAAATCAGAACGCATTTGGCCTTAAAAGTCATAAAATATAAATAATCCCATTTGCCTAGTACAGAGTTTGAGTTTGAATAGCTACAGGACATAAATGTCCAAGACTTATGGGTCATGTATCTGACTCCAGCTTATTTGCTTACTGTCCTGTAGTTGATTCTGTAAATGTACATTGATCCTAAGGGATGCGCTTCAAGCTGGAAGAACAGAGCCCTGGTGGGACTCTGCCCACAATTATCTGTCTCCAACAGAGACTTCTTTTTCATTTCCTACTATGAGGAAGAAATGAAAGTGACAAATCCTACTAGAGAGGAAAGAAGCATAGCAAAAGGCTATGTTGATTACCCATAAGCAGACCAGGTGGGGTAAGTTTTTGACACTGACCAATGAGCCACAGTGAGGAGGTACTTGAGACCCTTGATAATTTCATTGGTTCATTATGATTGCCTCTTGGGAAACCTTAAGATTTACCTACCTGTCATGGCCTCCAGTCACTCAGAGAGAAGAGAGAGAGAGAGAGAGGATGGGCCTAATAGGGAGAAATTGGGTTGTAATAAAATGTGCTCCATTCCTTTCTTTCTAGGGGAAGATGATGATGACGATGAATGTGGGGAGGAGAAGCTGCCTTCCTGTTTTGACTACGTGATGCACTTTCTGACTGTGTTCTGGAAGGTCCTATTTGCCTTCGTCCCCCCTACTGAATACTGGAATGGCTGGGCATGCTTCATTGTCTCCATTATTATGATTGGCCTATTGACAGCTTTCATTGGCGACCTGGCTTCACACTTTGGCTGCACCATTGGCCTGAAAGATTCCGTGACTGCGGTGGTGTTTGTTGCCCTTGGAACTTCAGTGCCAGGTAAAGGATTCATTTATGTATTATTCCTCCATAAACAGGAGCTCATTTGCCTTCTTAATGCCTTTCTTTCCTAGAGTTTCCAGGGCTGTGATAAGAAACTAGGCCTATGAAAGGGTGAGAGCCCTAAAATATAAATACTATTACTACTCAAGTGCATTGTCAAACGCTGGCATTTCTCAAGGTTATAAAGCTGGCTAGTGTCATCATACTGACAGGAGCACATTCCCAGAGGGTCTCCAAGCATGCAGGGAAAAAGATGATTTGTTTGATGGATAGAGTTTTTTTCAGATCAGCCTCCTTGACAGAAAAAACTTTCAAAACCACGAAACAAAATTCAGAATCTGAAGAACAAAATTTCTGTCTTGTATATGTGTACTAAGATTTGAGTGATTTCTGTGAAACTCTGTATTCATTGGAGGAGCTAAGACACACTTCTTGGTTACTTGGACAATATTTATTGATCCAAAGATTAAGGAAGGTAAGTAAAAAGCCAATCAGAGAAGGAACAAATAATCTTGACAGAAGTCAGTAAGCTAAGTGTACATCCTATGGACATAGCTTCTGGCAGGAATTGCTTCATGCACTCCTTTTAAGCTGAATTTTTCTTCCAAACTACAACCGTAGTTTATTAGGCTTATTCAAAGTTCTGAGTTAGGACATCTTAGTGACACGTGATCACCCCCCAGATTTTAACAGCAGAAATTTTTCTGTTTTCGCTAGACATGGAGAACTACCTAGGAACTTGTTGAAAAACAATATCCACATATGAGACCCCCTCTAACAACCTATGGGACACTCGGGTTAAGGCTCAGAACAGTGTGCTTTACATTCACCAGTGACTCTGATAAACTATCACAAATTATTATAAATGAAATGCTGGATTTATTTCCCAGGACTAGTAGACTTCTGGACAGGTATAAAGGCTTAACTTAGTGCAACAAGACACACATTCTCTACCAAGTAGCAGACCATATTAAATGAGCTTGCATAAAGGCAGAACTGGCAACAAATATAGCCCTGCCGATGAAGCCATTCATCATATACTTTCCACGTTAACCACAGTTTTGATTCTAAACCTTGCCAGACTTGGTAATCCTGGCTTTTGGGTTGAGTCTAAAAACAAATGATATCTATCATGTATAGTCATGTGTCACTTGATGATAGTGATACATTATAAGAAATGCACAATTAACTCACTTCATTATTGCAAGAGATTCATTATATACTTACTCCAACTAATAGGACTATGATGTCACTAGGCAATATCACTTTGCAGGACCACTGTTCATATGCAAGATCTGTCACTAATCTAGAAATCTTTATATGATATATGAAAATATTTTTAACACAATTTACCAGTTATTCTTCATGAAGACATTTATCATCTCAGTGACAAAGATGTTTTAACTACTCAGAGTTTCCGTTTATTCATTTGTAAAACAGGGTTACCACTACTTAATATGCGGAATTGTGGTTAAGACTGTAGAAAATATTGGAACATAAATTATGCATCTAGCAAAGCACCTGGGATATAGAAAGAACTCAATAAAATTGTAGCTCTTATGATAATTGTTTCTGTTGAATAATTTAGGATGGCCTAACCAATCTATAGCTACCTTGTGTAACCCAGCTGGCCATCATGAGGCCTGCAGATTTATGCTAATCAGCCACAACACATGGTGTTATCCAATTGGCTGGTCACTTGAGAGGTCCTGTTTAAGAGGATCCACATGATTTGAGTGTCCAATCAGTTACTGGACAGTGCAGCAATTTAGAGAGTGCTTATGTTCCCTCAGTGCTCCTCCATGTTAGTCTTCTTCATGACTGTTGATCCTAAGAGAAGGTAAGACTCTCTCAAATCCAGCTGTCTTCCCATAGCTCCACATCTGGGGCTGGGGATATGGCCTAGTGGCAAGAGTGCTTGCCTCGTATACATGAGGCCCTGGGTTCGATTCCCCAGCACCACATATACAGAAAACGGCCAGAAGTGGCGCTGTGGCTCAAATGGCAGAGTTCTAGCCTTGAGCAAAAAGAAGCCAGGGACAGTGCTCAGGCCCTGAGTCCATGCCCCAGGACTGGCCCAAAAAAAAAAAAAATGCACACCATAGCTCCACATCTGGCCTCATCTTTCCCCAAATATAACAGAAGTTAACCAAGCAAGAGAAAAACTTAATATTCATATCTCATATTGTAGCTAAAGAAACAAAGCATAGTTGTATCCATCTGAGGATATAGGAAAATACACTTTGAGGTTCTACCTTTCTTCTTAAGGAAATCTTAAGTCTGTCTTCTTGAGACATGCTTTCAAGTTCTGTCTCAAATAGACTTCAAGTTAGCATACACTGCTAGCCTGCCTTTACTGCCCTTGAGGAGAAAATGAGCTAATGATGATCATAGAGGCTAATGGGGTCTCTGATGTCAGTTTTCATTTCTGAAAAGGCAGCAGTTATTCTACCAAACACATCCCTTGTTTTCAAAAAGAAAAAGAGTGCTTTTTCAGCCTCAAATCCTTGTTCCTGAATATGTTTCTTATTTATAAATAACATTTCCAGTGGTGCCTCTGTACTATCTCATTTCATTACATTTTATTAAATTCACTTGAAAAGTATGGCAGCCATGTGATTAAAACTATTTTGCTGGAACATGAAATGTTGGTAATAGTTAGTTAGTTGGTTATAGTTGTTGGTTATGCTTAGAGAATCATGTGTGGGGTCCCTAAAGCCCCACTCAGAGTCCAGGTAGACATCAAAAGATAAGAAAACCTGTTTGGGGAGAATCCAATTGAACCATTAGTTGTTGAAATAGCTTTTCCTACATTACCATAAATGCTTCTCCTCAAGACACAGGTCTCCTTGCTGTGTTATGGGGACAGCTCCTGTGTTTTGCTGCAATATTATCTGTACAGCATATTCCCTGAACAATAAACTCATAAGTAATTTCAGATAATCATAGCTATATAAATAAGCATTTCCCTCCTCAAAAAGCTGTGAACATTGAAGAAGAAGCTAGGTGAGTATAATATTTATCCTTCAACCCTGCAGATTCAGAGCCATGTTTTATTATGTCCCCAGACTCCTAAAGATAAATTAAAATGATGCTATTGTTTCTAGATGACAAAGCTCAGTTGCTACATGTAAAAGAGTGAAAAAAGATTCTCTTCACTTACAGTCTACTATTAATCAGTATTGACCCAGGGGCTCAGCATACTCTCTAGGCTGATATCTTGGCACTTTTCCTAAAGTAGAATTTCCTGCATAGTGCCTGATGAACTACTGCCTCCACCTAGGTGAGGCTCTTAGATCCTTTGAGTGTGCTTGTCAGGCAGGAGTTGAAAACCTTCCTCTGCTAGTCCTCAGACAGGATTTAAATAACCACATATCTCATTAAGAGTACTTTTTACAGTATTATTCAACATTCTATTGGAAAAAGCTTGTGACTTTCTAAATAAGACAGTGGCCTCGGGCTGGGAATATGGCCTAGTGGCAAAAGTGCTTGCCTCATATACATGAAACCCTGGGTTCAATTCCCCAGCACCACATATATGGAAAATGGCCATGAGTGGCGCTGTGGCTCAAGTGGCAGAGTGCTAGCCTTGAGCTTAAAGAAGTCAAGGACAGTGCTGGGGCCTTGAGTCCAAGGCCCAGGACTGGCAAAAAAAAAAAAAAAAAAAAGACAGTGGCCTCCTCATGCTAGCTGGTACCCAAGGCTCATTAACATCTACTGGTACCAAGGGACTCTTACCAGGGTCCTCACTCACCCCACCTTTGGATATGCCTACACCCACTGGAAGATCCACTCCCACATGTAGCAGAAGAGTCTTCTCTTCCTGAATCATCAGTTCTGCAGGCCTTTGTATCTGGAGAAAGAGGCTTCAAAACAGTCTCTTCCCACCATGGTAGGTTGAAGAGAGTCAAGAGTGTGTTGTGTAGCCCTTTCTCTTTCCAGCCCAGCCTTACTCCCTGTACAGAGTCATCATAGCTTAAATGCCATTTATATCCAATGATTTGACAAATGTATCTCTCCAGCTCCTGGCTTCTTCTGAGCCAGATTCATATACCTATGGACACCCCTGTCTTTATTCTGGATGTCTAATCTGCAGCTCAGTATGGCCATATTCAAAATGAAGTTATTGGTTTCTGCTGCCCAGTGACCTTACTCTTTTACCAAACTTGTTCTTTCTGAATCAGAACTTTCTCAGGAAAACCGTATCATCATCTAACCATAAGCCCTGGGTTCCTTTTTCCTCCCCTCACAGTCAGCCCATCTTTAATTTCTTCCCTCTAAAATGCCACTTGATCAGTCCCACTTATCTCTTCCTCCATCTTCTCATAGTCTAACATGGCTGGTTCTTTGCACCCAGATTCTTCAGTGGTCTCCTATCGTCTTTCTCCATAGTCTTGATTCTGTTTGGGTCTTGTATTACCTACTTTCACCTGGAGCTTCCCTTTGCCATTTGCAATGAATATTCTAGGCTGTTATCTTAGCCACTGTCATTATAAGATATTTTTCTATTTCTCTGAATATTTTGAATATCCCTTTATCCTTTGAAACCTGGCATGTGGGAATTATTTACCTCTGGAGATTTTAAAGGGCAAGGGAACATACACTTTAGAGATTTGAAGGATTCTCCATTTTGGATACAGGGACTTAAAAAAATTTTTTTCTTGGAATGTGTTATTTTTAAATCACATCGCTCCCATGCTTGCAAATACCATAGGAAGAATTTGGTATGGTACTGGTGCTACCTATTGTTTGCATGTGTTCGTGTAGTGTGGGGTAATATGCTGTAAGCAGGAATAGTGAAAAGAGCATTAGAATGGAATTCAGAAACCTGGGCTCTGCTCATTACTCACTATGTGGCTGGAATCGATTTCTTGATTCTCAGAGACTCCATTCCCTTGACTGTAAAATAGACATTATACTACATGGCAATTCAAATGGGATCAATAATATGATTAAGTAATATGTAGGTGTCACAGTATTTGTCTACTGGAAACTAGTGCAAGAAGCAGGAACTAATTATCTCATCATTCACATACTGAATCCAACTCTAAAAAAGTATCAAATGGAAGAGAAGCTGGGAGAAGATAAGGATAAATTGAAAAAGTTCTATGAAGAAGGGAAGATATTTTTTTAAACTTGCCACAAAGTGTATGTGTGTGTGTGTGTGTGTGTGTGTGTGTAAGACATGAACGCAGTATTTACCTTACCTTACTACATCATCAATGATGTGAAATGATTTCACTTCCTCCCAACTTCTATTTATTTTGTTCCCTGTTTATTTTTCTCCATATGAAGATTTTTTTGGTTTTTTTCACTGTGCTTGGAAACAACCCTGATTATTTTTATAACAGAAAAAGCAGGAACTACTAATGGTTTACATTTTTCAGTTTTTAATTTCCTGGCTTCTAATAACTCTCAAAACTAACATATTCTGCATTACACTTAAGTAGCAAATAGTTTACGCTTACTACCTCTTGCTGCTCAGTGGAGATTAAAATAACTTGCTGAGTTGTACAGGTCCTAGTCTATAGCCTCAAGAAGGCATGACGCTCCAAATGACACTCCTGGAGGAATACAGGCACCACAGCTGTGGGTAGACACAGGAGTGGCCTCTCAGAAGGTACATAGAGCTTACTGTGGCGTGAGCACCCAGGATCCTCATGTTACTTGAGGAAGTTAAGTCTCACAGGGAATTAATCATTTGTCCACATTTAGTCCAAGTTTATTGGGATGATAATTTGTAGAATCAATAATACCACTTTTTCTAATATTGTATTCAACCACTATATCAACCACTTTAGATTTTGTTTTTAAAGTAGTAACCATACTTTTCCATAGGTCTTTCAAGTTTTTTTTTAAGTGACATATCTTTCTGTGCCTTTTCTACTTTGAAAGCATGCAACACAGACTGTATTCACCACCTTGAACTCAGAAATATTGTTACTCCCTTTGACATCAAGAGCTAGTAGACTTCATGCTTCAAATAAAGCCAGAAATTAATTTTTTAAAATCTCCTTCTAGAGGCATCACCTTATATCTGTAATGTAAAACTTTCAAGACTAAGACTACTGGACACTTTTTTTTTGTCGGTCATGGGGCTTGAACTCTAGGCCTGGGCACTATCCCTGAGCTCTTCAGCTCAAGACTAGCATTCTACCACTTGAGCCACAGCACCACTTCTGGTTTTCTGGTAGTTAATTGAAGATAGGAGTCTCCCAGCCTTTCCTGCTGAGGCTGACTTTGAACCAAGATCCTCATATCTCAACCTCCTGAGTAGCTAGGATTATAAGAACACTGGACACTCTCAAAGATATCCAGCCCTGCAGTAGCTGACAGTGAGTAGAATGCTGGGACTGTCCTCATCAGCCATAGTGATGTGCTGCTAATGCATGTGAGCCCAGGGCTAGACCGCACTGCCTGTGAGACACATGCCAGGTGCTGGATATGGGTGAGTAGGTCCCAGGGAAGGGGCTACAGCATCAGTTTTTTTCTAGTGTCTAGTCTGAGAAAAAAGTAGGAGACAGGGTATAAGATCATTAGAAATTAATCCCAAGGCCTCAAGCATAAACACTCTCAGTCTGCCACTCACTTAACTGCAGCAGTGGGGTCAGAAGGGAACATGACATGTCCGATTGAAAGCCAACACTGTCCTGAGTGGGAAATTCTACCCTGCCATTCTGAATTAGCAGTCATCTATGCTCCCTCGAAGAACATACAAGAAATCACATTGACTCCATTATTTCCTCTCTTCCCATCCCATTTAACATGGATTTGATGTTGTCCATACAGGACTTACAAGACAGACCACTGGTTAACAGACTCACTTTCAAAAGGATGGCATACTGTTTGTTCTCTTAGTACAGAGCTCGTAAATACGTACCAAGGGGATAGGAAAGGAAAGGAGCTTTAGAGAAAGGTGGACCAGTGTTCAAACAAATCTTCTCTCCTTCATTTGTACTCAACGTATGACACACCCCAGAAGCAAAATATCTCTTAGCCTTTATTCCCTAGCCTTAATCATGAAAACATCTCTCATAGAATTGTAGTGATGTTACATAACAGCCCATTTATAAGGTGCCCAGCATTGGCCATATAGTAGACACTAAGAAGAATATGACATCTCTTTTCCCTTCTGCTTTGCTATATTGATGAATTGAATTTAGGGCTCTTGGGGTGTGTAGCTTATATCTCAGCCATTAAAATGGCAGCTGTGTAAATCCTCAATCTGTCTTCATGGCTATCTTTTGCTGTGTTTTCCCATGAGGTGGACAGCTTCCATTTCCTGCACATTCACTGCCCTGACCTTTATCCTCTGCACTTTCACATTTCAAAACAGATTGTCACAGGGTTCAAGAAGTGGCATCACCACAGGGTGTCTTCATATTTAATTAGGCTCCAAAAAAGACGTGGAAACAATTGCTTCACCTTGAGTCAAGATTCCCAAATGGCTTTGGTGTTATCTCTCCCCAACAGGATCCTAAAGGTCAGACATATTTTGTTTCCAGATAGTCCATACCAGCCACTTTCTTCACTAACCAAGCAAGTCTGAAAATGGAACCTCAAGCTGCAGTCAGGCCAGGAGTCAGGGCCATCCCGGAACACTTCCAGAGGAGCTGTATTGAACACCCCCATAACTCCAATAGCTTCCCACCAGACCTTATCTTACCCCCATTCCAGTGAGTAGCCATCTGGAGATAAAGTGCCTTGTGCTTTCCAGCATACTAGCCCACAAATAGGTGACATTACTAGAGCCAAAGGACACCCACAGGAGAGATGAAAACAAAGGAAAGCTAGACAGCAGATTCTACCAGATTTACTCTATACCCAGCACCAGAACTGCCTTTTATCATCTACTGAAAACTGCAGAAGAGGCTATGTATAGCCAGCTCGAAACATTTGTAAGAGCCTGGGAGAGATCCATTTTAAAAATGATTTCCATCTTGTATCCTTTCTGCTCAAAAAAAAATAGAATTTGTGTTTAATACTTTTAAGGTCTTTTCTTTTTTACAATCCCTGATTTATTTTTCTCAAAGGGCAGTACTCTGTGCCACCTGCCACCAGAACAAGCCTGGAGTGCAACCAGGGTGATGGCAATGATGTCATCTAACAGGAGGTGGTCCAAGGAGCAGGGATTTCCAGAATGCATCCTGCCCTGCCTGAAGCCTTGCAGGGTCTCTGCATTCATGCCCCAAGCCCACATGAACCATCTTCACTCAACCCCATAAAAGTCATAGAATAAGAGAAAGTTGATGAAAATATCTCATCCCATGCTGTCTATCCAAACTTCCTTACAGACTCTTGGTGGGCCAAAACAAGAACACTTGGCAGGAACATGGTATCAACACATACATGTATGTGTGTATGTGATTGTGTGTGTTTGAAGGATTGATGCTATGCATGAATGATGTAAATGAATTCTCAGCCTCGGGGTGTATTTCAAAATACATGAGTATCAAGTACAGCAATAGCGTTTGACCCATGGAGCATTTTGCTCCGTGGAGATGAGCAAGAAGGTAGATCTATAACAGATGACTGGCAAAGGATGTTGAGTTGATGGTTTTCTTTCTCTCTTTTCCTTTGTAACTGCAAGTGATAATTGTGGTTTGATCTCTGGGTCTTGCTCTTGATAGGCAAACCACTCTATTTCTTGAGCCAAACCCACAACCGTTTTGTGCTTTTTATTTTTCACAAAGGTAATCATGTTTTGCCCTAGGTGGCTTCAGGCATTCTCCATCTACCTACCAACCTGAAGAGCTGAAATTACAGACATGTATTAATTTTCATGCCTGGCTTGTTTGTTGAGATGGTATCTTGCTAATTCTTTTGCTGGTACTGGCCTTGAACTATGATTCTCTCAGTCTCCACCTCTCTATTAAGTTGGGGTTGAAACATGAACAAGTGTACCTACCTTGCTTTTTTGTTAAAATTTACAGATAAAGTAATGACATTTTTAAAAAGAAAAATCTTAAGAACTACTTTTCCTTCCTTTACAATGCAGGCCCAGCCTACATTTTTAGCTTTACTGAATCACTGCCTGCATCTCATAAAATTCTAATGTATTCGAACTCTTCCGTGTAGGGGCTTTTAATAAACTCACTGCCTCATGCTGCCATTACCCTAATCCAATTTTAGAACATTTCACCACTCCAGACAGATCCCTTGTGGCTATTTACAGGTGATTCCCTTATCCTGTATCATCCCAGGCAAGACAACAACATGTCCTTGGATTTTATAGTTCTTCTTTTCTCTCAAAATTTTGCCTGCATCAATTTCAGTATTTTTTAAAAAATCATAGAATCTCTATCCTCTTGTAATCTTGCTCACTTGAAAAATATATAATATGGGAATTTACCACAACTTCATGATTTTAACATTATTTCATTCATTGCAACATCTTCTATGGAGATTTGCAGATGACAAAGCTTTGGTCTTGGTTGTTTTGTGCATCCATAGAATCATATATCTTTCAAAGTACTCCCAATAGCCTCCTCAACCATAATCTCAGGTCATATGTTACAGATTGGGGGGGATGTAGAAGTATCAAAGGACGGTACTTAAAATTTGCACTAGGGACTGCTGCTAGGGTAATATTCCATGCTTAATGATCTGTAATTACTGAATGTCTTTAGCCAATTCATTTAGTTGGTCAGAACACCATGCCAGAGAGGCAAGTTTCCAAATCTCATCCTGGCCTTATGAGTGCTGGTTGTTGACCCCTGATCAATACAAATCCATCACCTCACAGCCATTAGGAAGAGAGCAGAGACCAAGGAGGTCTCTTCATCAGAAGTCATGGACAGGGGCCCTCTGCACAAAGAAAGATACATTGCTGTTAAACCCAAAGGAAGAAGACTGAGGCTCTAAGAAAACATAATTACCTACATCATGGGCACTACATGAGTCACAAAATGAATTTAAACCCAATGGTATTTTTAGAACAGAAGACAGATAATATATGAAGTCAATTTAAAAGCCAATTCTCACGTGTGGCTATAAAAGAAATTTAATATCTGTTTGGGATAGTGCATATTGTAGATATGAAATCATAGTGTTTGGCATTTATGCACAATGCCAGCTGGAATGCCACAGTGATTCCTCAACACACAGACCTCATCTCCTGCCTCTCCTCAGGAATGAAACATGAGCTCTGTATTACTTGTGCCTTAGGTTATGCAGCCATCTTTTCCCACACAGTCTCCAAATGCTGAATCTGCTAGTGGCCATGTTTGAGAATTTACATGTAAATTTCCATTATTTTGTTCACTAGGAGAAAATAGCTTATTTGGATTCTATTGTTTACAATCAGGAAATTATGTGTTGTATTTGTTTTCTTTTCCCTCCTCTTCTGGAGCCCATGAGAGCTTTTTGGCATGACCCTTCATAAATTACAAGCTATTATTAGGTTATCTTTGTACAACAAAAAAGAAATCATGGGTTGAAACAAAAAGAAAGACTTCCTTTAGTCCCAGATGAAAAGGATTCCCTAAAAGGCTAAGCAGAGGACTAATTATAGTTTGCTACTCCAGAGCAATAGTGTTGAGGAGACAAATAACCACAAATGTCCAAACTGATTGTGAAAATGTTCTTGTCTGAAAGTATCTGCCTGGTGAGACAAAGACATGGCAAAGCAGAATGCCAAATTAACCCACTTGTCCATCTAGGGATCTGCTTAAGTTGCTGAAGGAGAGCTAGCATTCAGCATGAAACTTCACTAGATTTTTTGGGGGAGGTACTACTATGTATCTGTACTAAGAGAATTCTACATGTAGAGAGAAAGGGGCAAATGACTTGTCATTAATAATAGAACCAATAAGCTGGGCCCTGGTAGCTCAAACCTATAATACTAGCTATACAGGAGGCTGAAATCTGAAAAGATTCACTGTTCAAGGACGGCTCATATGCAGAAAAGTTCCACTCCAAAATTAACCAGCAAAATGCAGGGCTGGAGGCATGGCTGAAAGGGTGGAGCACCAGCCTAGCAAATAGAAAGCTTTGCGTTCTTATCCCAGAACCACCAAAAAAATAATAATAAATAGAATCAGTACTTTTCCAGTATCAAGGATTCTTGTCCTAACAATAAGGCTTATCAGCTTCTATACATCAACTGAGTCTACTATGGAATATTAATGATAAGAACTATGTAGCATAAAACAATTTTAAACTTCTCTGGCAATGCCCGTAACTAACCAGGAAGTTCAAACTAGCCTGTAAAGCAATGTGATACTTGTAACCATCAAAAATGCAAGTGTTATCTGGGGACTGCTGGTTCAGGCCTGTAACCCTAGCTACCTGGGAGGCTGAGGTCTGAGGATTGTGGTTCAAAGCCAGCCCAGGCCTAGCTGACCAGCAAAAGGCTAGTTGGAGTTTTTGTTTAAATGGTAGAGCCGCAGCCTTGAGCAGAGAAAAATCTAAGGATAGGGCCCAGGGCCTGAGGTCAAGTCTCAAAAAAAAATTTAGTCTTGAATGATGACACTAGTCATTTATGGGATTCAAAAAGAAATGTATTCCATCTTTCATTTAAAAAAAAAACATTAAAATAAGTGAGAATGACTAAAAGCGGGAGCTCAGATAGACATGGTTTACATATGTGCTAATTCTTCTGCTGTCACTGAGGTTCCTAAACAGGCTTTGTCTTGATTTATAACACTTAAGTACTTACCATGAAAACCTCACTCCATGCTTGCTGTCTCTCTGTCTCTCTTTGTCTCAACACATACACATGCACACACACACACACACACACACACACACACACTTCACTTCATGTTCATGTGAAAAGAATCTTTATTTGGTTTCCAAGTGACGTTCCAGAGGTCCAGGAATTATTGATATCTGATTTCTTAATGATTCCTTGGGAATGGTGTTGTAAAAGGGTAGAGGAAACAAAACAAAACAAATCAAACCACTTAAAATTCCTTCCCATAAAAGTTATCCCTGAAGAGATTGAAAACTAAATGGTGATAGTGACATGACTTGTTTCTAGACATAAAGAAAACAGGTAAGTAAAAAGCCTCAGTGACAGCAGAAGAATTAGCACGTATGTAAACCATTTCTATGTGAAATCCAAGAATGCATAGAAGAAAGGACAGAATAGAATAGGAGAATAACCATTGTCTAAGTAACACCACCTGCCTTGTAGCCACTGGGAAGATGAGGGCCTTAAACTAAGAAATCTCAGCTCTAGTTTCTAAGAATAGTTTGTGAACTATCCACATTTTTTAGTGCATGACATTATAAAATCAGAATGTCTTCTTAAATGGTGTGCTAATTTCCCCAAAGTGAAAAATCGTCACTGTAAGTCAGGATTTATGACACAGAGTTTCTGGCTCTATTGTGTTATGAAAATTGCTAGTAATATTGACCCGGGTGTATCCTAGGTGAATCATTTCAATTCATTCCCTTTAATCCCGACCTCCTCCCCTCTAAGAGGAGCCAGAATCTAACTTAGATAAATGTCTGCCCTCCTTTGGCCTTTCTGTGTAGACAGTGGAAACAAGGGACATGATGAGGGGGAGGGAGGAAGAGAATATAACACTGAGTGAGAGTAGTTCTTCCCATATTAGGCAACCTTAGCACCCATGCCAAGCCTGCCCACCCAAGTTGTTTGTTTCTGTTTTTGTTCTTGTGCTGCTTCTGGGGCTTGAACTTAGGGCCTAGCTGCTGTCCTTGAGCTTTTTTGCTCAAAGCTAACATGCTACCACTTGAGCCACAGCTCTACTTCCAGCCTTTTGATGGTTACTTGTAGATAAAGGGTCTCATGGAATTTCCTGCCCAGGCTGGCTTCAAATCATGATCCTCAGATCTCAGCCTCCTGAGTAGCTAGGTTTGCAGGTGCGAGCCACAGGTGCCTGGCTACCAAGTCTATATTTTTAAAACGAAAATCTCCATATGTACATGCATTATTGACATTAAACACAGCTTTTGAATTACAGGCATCTCTGGCCCCATTTATACCACTGCTTATCTCATGGAAAGAGATAATGGCTCAGTTAAAGCATGTAATTTTGCCAACATTTCTTTCCTAACATTCAAAGGTAAAAGGCTGCCTTGCATGGTTTAACTTCATAAATATTGATAGAGTATTAACCCAGTTTGAGCAATGACAAAATCTTTGAGTTTCAAAAGCTTTCCTAGGATTTTAAAGTATTTCTAATGAAGCAAGATCATATACAAACTCCAATAGAAATAACACCAAAAGCATATATACAAGTTGGTATGTTGGTATATTTTGTATACTGCTCAAACAGTAAAATCACAGTGAGTCTTATAGACCTAAATTCTTCATTTTAGATGAGCAATCTGAAGCCTAAATATGTGAAGTAGCTTGTCCATAACGCAGATATTTGAAAGAACTGATATATCTCCCTATTGAGGCTCCTTCAACCTATAAACTGTGAAGCTCATCCTAGGCTGTGTCTTATCTTGTCTGTAATTCATAAATTCTGAGCAGAAGCAACTGAATCTCTATCCCCAGCCTGGACTCAAGTTACAGTCACCGCCACAGTCCATTCCCTGAATACATATCACTTCAGAATTGGGAAGCAAGTCCAGGGAGCATGCTAAGAGCTGAAAGTTAGATAAAGCCTCTGTGATGAAATCCTTGCCTCTGATAATACAGAAAACACCTATGACCCGCAACATCCTTCCTAAAGAAGAGCTGCTTAAAGCTTAGTCTATATGAAGCTATAAAGTTTATATAATACAGGTAAAAATTCCTGGAAGACAGGCAAACATGTTCTTTGCTTTGTTGTGTATTTTTTTGCCAGTCCTGGGGCTTGAACTCAGGGCTAGCACTCTACCACTTGAGCCACAGTGCTACTTCTGGCCTTTTTTGTATATAGGTGGTGCTGAGGAATGAACCCAAGGCTTCATGTATATGAGGCAAACACTTTACCAATAGTCCATATTCCCAGCCCAAGGCAAACATGTTATTCTTGCATATTGACCAGATGACTTGGCCAAAGTTATGTGCCATGAATTTAAAAGAGGCCTGCAGAGAACAATTAGGTCTGAACTTTATGACACATGGCTTAATGCTAGCCATACTGACCTTCAAACAATCCTTCTCTCTTATTGGTTTACAGTCATGTGAACTAAGAAGATGAGGTCAAAAGTCTGAAACTGTACAACTAATCTAAAGGATTTTAGAATTCAAGGTGGGAGTTAAAAGCAAAAATATAGAAGTCTGGCTTAGAGTGTGTACATAGGAAAACATGTATGCAGTTGTCAACATGTCTTAACCTGAACATCTGAATATCTTTGCACTTAATGGGCCAGGCTCTGAATATGATCAGATCCCTTTGGAGGACACCATTCGCCTTGTTCCAGGCTTAGTGTCTGGGGCATGCATGGGAAGTGCCTGACGTATGCTGAGTGGTGCGGTGCATTTGTTGCTCTATACACTCAGCAGCAAAGCAGCGATTGAAGGTGATTTGGAGAGGCTCCATCACACTTCATTTGGAAATCAGAATTATCACTGTTGGAGCTAAGGTTCATGTTTTGAGTGTGCATGTGTTGTTACATTTATTAATATAGCTTTTGAATTGAAAATAAAAATAGAGCAAAGGTCTGCTATATAACCCAGGTGAATCAAACCCAGAACATGTTTTATTTATGTAACAAGCATATCACCTTGGCTAACAATTTTTAGGTACTCCAGAGACAAGGATTTGAAAATAGGAACCAGTTCTTACGAGTATAATTGTTTATGTAATATTTACACGAATAGGTTTTTGAAAAATGGAATGAGAGAGAAGAAACTGCTGCAGATATGGTATGTTCTCCATGTCAGTCTCAATGACTGGTTGGGATTTTTAGGGCCCGCAGGAGTCTAAGGAAGAGGCAGAGATGGCTATCTGCATAGTTCAGGGTTCTGAATGAAGATAGAGCACCAAGGAAGCACAGTGCATCCTGCAGGGTGCAGCATGAGCCAGGGGAGGGATGTGGGTCTGTGCATTGGAACAACTAGATAATTGGTCTCTACAGGGTAGAAGGGAATCTCCCCTCCCCTCAGCTGCCCCAGCTAATGGAGCCATCTGTCACCACCAGCCAGTGCTCGCAGCTCCTTCACTCCAAACAATGTCAGGTGCTCCTCGCAGCAGTGAAGGCATGAGCTGTTTTGCCTAGGATTCTTATTTCTTTACTTTGCTGCCTGTCCTTGAAGAAGAAAAGCAAAGTTACTTCTTTTCTTTATTGAGGCTGTTGCTGCAGCATCTCCTAATAACTCTCACCAATGAAATGCAAGAAACCATTAAGATCTGTCTAGCTTTGCTTTTCTGTGATGATCGTGATTGGGCCACAGTGTGAGAGCACAGATTCACTTAGAAATAGAAATCCAGAGGGTGGATTAGCAAATCACCTGTTCCTTCTTTCAGTCTTTGTGTGAGAAACCATCTGAGGAGAATCTGCTTCAAAATTTCTAAGTGGATGCAGCAGGAAAACCTAGAATAGACTGAGAGGAAAGAAAACCTTTAGCCTTTAGAGGAAGGGAGGTGTGATATGGACTGAGAGTGGGCAAAGCCCATTCTCAAACATATTGGAGAATCAAACACATATGATAGGAAAATTCACTATGTTGTCCCAGGTCTTGAACAAGGGCCATACTATCACCATGTCACAGTTTTCTAAGATTATAAAAGAGAGCTAATTATATCTAGTCCCTAAGAACTGTGGATGAGTTAGGGCAAATACTATCTATATCTATCTATCTATACACACGTGCACACACACACAAACACACACACACACACACACACACATACACACACAAACATACATTGCCTCATTGAAGAGTGCCCTTCATTAAACAAGCATTATTTGGCAGGGGAAGGGAGGCAGTATTGGGGTTTGAACTCAGGACTTTGTGCTTGCTAGGCAATCTCTACCATTTGGGCCATACCTCCAGTCTGCATTTCTTTATTTCTATTAACATTCATTGTTTATACAGAAGGGATGTGACATTTTCATACATGCATACATCATACCCTGAACATATTCACCCCCTCTATAACTTTCTCTTAACTACTTCCTCTTTTAAAGTAATTTCAGCAGGTTTTATTGTCCTCTTTATTTCTTCTCACTTGCCATGTCCATTCCTCCTACTCTTCTGTCTCCCCCTCCAATATTTTATTTTACTTTCCTGTCTTGCTCTTTCTTTTTTGTGTGTATTAATTGTATCAGGGAATTTCACCACAGAGTTTCAGATGTGATCATATCATATCGTAATCAGAATAACCTCTATTATTGCTTTCTCTATTTTTTTTTTTTTTTTTTGGGCCAGTCCTAGGCCGTGAACTCAGGGCCTGAGCACCACTGTCCCTGGCTTCTTTTTTGCTCAAGGCTAGCACTCTGCCACTTGAGCCACAGCGCCACTTCTGGCCATTTTCTGTATATGTGGTGCTGAGGAATCGAACCCAGGGCCTCATGTATACGGCAAGCACTCTTGCCACTAGGCCATATTCCCAGCCCCTTTCTCTATTATTTCCTCTCTATTTCTTTCTCTTTCCTGATCCTCTCAATCCCCTATTGAACAACAGCTTCCTTGAAGTTCCTTTTGCCATCTTCATTCATAGTTTCAATATATTTATAACTTATTCACCATCCACTGTTTTCTCCTCTCTGTTTCCCCTTATGCCCCTAGTCTCATAGTTAGAACCAGGTCTAGCTTTCACAAATGAGTGAAAACATCCAATATTTGGCTTTAAAGTTAAAACCTAAAAGTTGGGCTTATTTTGCTCAACATGATAGACCCCAGTCCAATCTGTTTTGCTACATATAACAAGATTTCATATTCCTTTCTGGCATAAATGTACCATATTTTCATTCTTTTCATTTCTTTATAAAAGGGATATAAAAATCTGCTACCCATCCCAGATAGTGATCAGAATCAATGAGACAGCCCCCGCCCCCAGGCTGACCAACTTCCTTTCAGAAAAAAATGTCACAACACATCAGCCTACATCACCTTCTTACTCCTCACGAGGCAGAGAGTCTACCGGTGGTGAGGAATTGCACATTTTGTGTGTTGGACCTTTTGGAGGTTTTCCAGGGATGGATGGTGGCAAAATTAAGAGCAGCAAAGAGAGAATCTCACCATGTGTCATACAACTGCTTGGGGCACAGAGCACACCAGAAGCCTCGGGGAAGATGGGGGTAGATGACGCCGCATTTTATAGTTCTGTAATACTTGCTGTTACTGGCTTTGAGGATGTGAATTCAACTTGACCATTGTTAACATGGAAAGCTTACTGCATGCATACAGGCGTCTTGCAAAAATAGCTGAATGGAAATGGATGTCAATAATTAGTCTTCATATAGGTAAGAAATTGAGTGCCTTGCAAGTTCCATTTCCATACTTAATGAAAGGAGTTCTTTCCTGTCCTGCCCCAACTTTAAAGGAATTCAGACTACTCTTTTTTCCATTATCTTTCCAAAACAACAAAAAAGAGCTATACTCTTCCCAACAAGCACTTCTCCTGGAACATTTCAGTTTATCTGAATTGGATAATTAGATTCCCCACCACAGAGATCAGGAAGTAAGGCCCTCAGGCACACAGTTGGTGGTGATGGCAAATAGGAAACCTCTGTGCTCTACCTCCTGCAGTGAACCATGACTTTTCTCATTTCATCAAGAGACACATTCAGGGGTATTGGTGAACTGAGAGCTTTGAGGATGTTTATTGGTCCCTATGGCATTGGTACTTAAGACACTGTAAAAGGTAAGGAATCACAATGAACAAGCCTAAGTCTTGAGGACAGGAGGCTAGAGCGCCAGTGCAACCATGGCTTCTCTCTAGTTGTGGAATCTTGCACCTACCCTTTATCATCCATCTCTAAGCCAAGATTCCTCAGCTCATAGAATCATCATAGCAGCCAGTGTGGGAATATAGGTGAACTGCTTTCCTGTTGCTAAGGCTGTAGGCAAATGACAACTGTTATTCAAGTTTGATTCTTTTCATTTCCACTACTGACTTGCACTTTGAATTTCCTGATGCAGTAACTTTGTCATCTATAAACAAGAACTGCTGATACAGCATCTCTCAGTAATCACCTCCAGCCAGGGCTTTCAACCTGTAGTGACTTAGAATCTTTGGGGATGCTGTTAAAATGATTGTGGGGCTCCAGGGATTATGAACTAGCACAGCTGGATAGAGCCTTGTAATATTCACATTTCAAGAGAACTCTACCAGATTCTGGAGTAGCCAGGCTGTGATTATGCCGTGAAAAGAAAAGATTCTATCTTGCTAGCTCAGTATACAGAGAATTATGGTGTGAACTAACAAAGAACTTGACTAGCAGCATTTTTCTCTGTCAGTCACACTTGGCTCCTGAACTTTCTCAAAGGAACAAGGAAGTCCGAGGTAGGTCACTGGGTTTGTAAACCAGGTTTGATTCTAGGCTACACAGCTGAAGCTCCCAGTAAGCAATCCATGAACACATTTAGGAAGTTGAGCGTCATCGCCTTCTTTCTTCTTTCTTTACAGACACCTTTGCCAGCAAAGTGGCAGCCATCCAGGACCAGTATGCAGATGCATCCATAGGTAACGTCACTGGCAGCAACGCAGTGAATGTCTTCCTGGGAATCGGCGTGGCCTGGTCCATTGCTGCCATCTACCATGCGACCAATGGGGAACAGTTCAAAGTGTCCCCCGGCACGCTAGCTTTCTCTGTCACTCTCTTCACCATTTTTGCTTTCATCAATGTGGGGGTGCTGCTGTATCGGCGGAGGCCAGAAATTGGAGGTGAGCTGGGTGGGCCCCGGACTGCCAAGCTCATCACTTCCAGCCTCTTTGTGCTCCTGTGGCTCTTGTACATTTTATTCTCCTCCCTGGAGGCCTACTGCCACATAAAAGGCTTCTAAAGGAACAATCAGATATAGTAAATTTATATATATATATAAACATATATATACATAAAATTATGTACAATGAAAAGAGGAAACTGACATTTGTCATGTTCACTTACCTGCTGATGGAATCCAGCTTCAAGAACATACTCTGTACTAGGGCCGAAGTCAGAAACCATCACCTCCCATTCCCGGGGCATCGTCATGTTGAACAAGACATGGAGGCAGGGCCATCGTGCAGCTCTGTCTAGAAGGGCTGTACGCTCTCTAGGTTCATAAATGGCTAAGGTTTGGGGTTGTTTGCTTGTTTTTAATTTTGTTTTCAGTGGGGTTGGGGAGGTACCTGATGTTCTGATGTTCAACTTTTGTTTCTGTTTTGTTTTGTTTCTGCTTTGCATTGTTTTGTTGGGAAGGTCATACTTTTTGTTTCTTTTGATGAAACATAATGACCCATCCAAAGATAAATGGGCTTGAGGTAAAATTTGAAATCATTAAGAGTCTCCTCACCTCTTCCAAACACTTTTCAATTACTTTGGATTAAGAAAGAATCTGGGCATAGAAGAAAGATGTGTTCTGTATTACCAAACTTCTCAATTATGTTGTGGACATGCTTAGAGACAAAGACACCTCTGAGAAGAAGCATGGGAGCAGGAATGGAGCCAGGAAGCCATGGTTCAAGGTAGTCTAGGACTCTAGAATATGGTGCCTGGCACTCTTGCTCAACAGGTACAAGGATAATGTGCCTAGATTCCCAGGAACAGGCAAAATCCCTTCCTTTCTGATCTTTAAACTCTGGACTGTGATTAGCCAAGGCCCTTATTCATTCCAGCCCAGCTAACCTGCCAGGTGTCCCATTTCAGTCCTCCTCTTCCTACCTACCCTGCTCTCTGCAAACTGAAAGACTAATCTCATTCAAATGGCTATCCTCCTTTTCCATTTGCATTAGTATGTGTTCCCACCCCCATAATGCTGTTGCCTGGGATGTGTCCATCCATTTTATTTTTCAAGGCATCCATAGCTTGCCCAGTCCTGTTCCACCCATGACTAAACATTTGCTCCTTCTTCATGTGCCTGTTTGGGAATGTTGTTGTGATACTTGTTACACAGTGCATGGATGAAAAACAAACAAACAAATAAATAAAACAATGCGTTATCTGTATATAGTAGAGTATAGCAAATACCATCCTCCCATTCAGCAATGTTGATGGGACATTGAAGACATAAATGAGTTTTCTTTTCACCTGAGTTGTTACTTTTGTGATGTTACTGAGTTTGATTATTACTAGGGATAGAAGAAGAAAATGGCTTACTGTTCATGAATCTGCACATTCATATCTAAGAAGCAATAACTGTCGTGTGGGGAAATGTTAAAGCAATTGAGGGGATAGCAGGCCAACAGCCAAGCTTCCCACTGAAGATAGCCATGTGGAGCACATCAGAGATCTCTCACAATCACCTATTAATTCAGGTAGGCCAAAGAAAAAAAGTGCTGGAGAGAAGTGGATGTGGTAGATGAGCCTGGATTTTTCGAGCCACCTTTCCCAAACACCCTAGTGCCCCCCAAGTATTTATTGCACATCTGCTCTGTCTGGCACAGATGATAGACAGTGCTAGTTTGTTCATTTCATTTTTTTATGTATAAGGCTTTTTTTGAGCCCTATTTCTTGTCCTGTCCAGTCCAGACCCCTCTGAATTTGTTCGTAGTCCCTGAATAAAAATGAAGCCAGAGTGACCAATGGGCCTTTCAAAGTATGTCTCCTCTATGTATGACAAACAGAAAGCCATCCAATGAGATTAGTACCCCCAGGAGGATTGCAGAAGGTAGGTTTAACCCTTGAAAATGAATGGCTCTTTCTATGTCAACACCAAAGAGCTGGACAAACCCAACATTCCAAAGTAGTGATTCTACTAGTGAGGACCACACCTCCCGGACTTCTTTGCCTCTAAGAAGTCCCAGGCTGGAGGCATTCCTGGCCCTCCATATTGATTCAAAGCTACTTCAGAATAAGCCCTTGAGACTTATTTGCTCACTCTTCCACTCAGTAATCATGACCATTCATCCTTTCAATACACATGTGGAGATTGAGTGAACAATGAAACAGTGGTTGCCAAGTCAGTTTGCCAGATCGTGTGCAACCTCCCAATGCCTGGACCATAAATAACAGCCTGGAATCCTGGTCTTCAGGGATATTTATTCAGTGAATGTGATTGCTACGTCCACAAGTTCAAGTTAACACAGTTACATTGAAATGGTTTTGTCATGCGAGAAAAAAAATTATGGACCTTAACACGAATACTAAAACTATAAAAATTCACCTGCCTAAATATCCAAGATACTTTTTAAAAGAGAGTAAAGGTTATGTTTGACAACTTGAAGAAATGTCCATCTACGTGTTTTAAACCAAGAAGGGCAATCATGTTGATGACATGCATCACTGAGAAGGCCCAGATAACCCTAGCTCTTCTCTCTATGGCAAAAGTCCTCTTCTGTAACCCACTCCTGACGTTACATTGTCCCTCAATACTGGTGACTCCTTTGAGGGCCCATTCTAACTCTTTTTTTTTTCTGTTTTAAAATTCTTTTAAATGGTGGCTAGCCTAAAAACAGCGACTAAAAATAGTCAAGGAATATAAGTTGTTTAAACACTAGAAAGACTTTTCGCTCATTTTTTAGCCATATTTGAAATGTCAATAACCCTGTAGTGAATCTTTACAGAGGAGTTTAAGAGATTTCTTACTATTGGTCAATTTCAATTTTGAAGCTTTTCATTTTGTTTGCCTTTTCAATTTCCGTACTATAGGGAAAATATGATTCTGGCTGTCCAGGGTTGTTATTAATTATTATAGTTATGTAAAATTATTTCATTTTGTTTGATTATTTTGTGTGTATTGTGCACAGCTTTAGGGGGAAGTGCACTAATTGTGCTGTTCCTTATAAATGGTACACATTATTGACACAGAAAAATAAAGTTTCTAATTGTTTATGATCTAATCACTAGTGATGCCGCATATTCTGTACTATGGAATGTATTCTCCTCGTTGTCATCTACTTCATTTTTTTTGTTTCCATGTTCTGAAGAAATAAAGACCAAAAAGGTGTTAGTGTGCAGTTGGTATCCTCATGCAAAAGAAAGAAAGTAGACACCCAGGATTCAAGCTCTTCCAAATGTCAGATCTATAGTCATCTAACATTCTCTTTTTCATGTCCCAAGAAAGTACAATGTCAGCATATTTGTCTGTCTTACAAAAGTTAGGATATATGTTGCCTCCATTTCACCAATCCTTTCTTATAATCTTTAAGGAGAGCTCTATATTCCTTCTTTTTGTTTCCAGAAACATAAACTTAAACAGGTACATGTCAGGTAATAGTTCAGCATGTGGGGAAGTACCTCAAATCATTCAGTCCTGAGCAAACTGACCGTTGGGAATGTAGTTACCTTCCACTGGGCACTCAGGTAACTGGACTTTTTTATACTACATTCCCTTTAATTGCCAGTAGAACTTCTTTTTTTCCCCTTATTTATTGTCAAAGTGATGTACAGAGAGGTTACAGTTTCATATGTTAGGCCTTGGGTACATTGCTTGTACTGTTTGTTACCTCCTCCCTCTAACCCTGACTATCTAAATTATGTTATTGACTTCATGTCTCTACAATCCAAACAGCATAGGAAGGGTAGAAATAAGAATGAAATAAGTACGTGTGGGGGAAAAACATAACCTTTTCATGTGATAGAACCTAGGAGCCAGATATAGGAAAATAATACTTTATACATCTGAATAGCTTTAAAGTTTTCCATAGAATTCTTCCTTTTATCATTATATAGATAATGTAGTAATAAGGGACAGTTTGTTTTCTTGAATCAAACAATTGCTAGGCTTCCTGAGTACCAATCTGTGGTTTGACACAAAATTAGTAGCCAATATTTACTTCATAAATAAAGAGCAAGATGAGTAATTCAATGGCTAGAGTACTTTTGACCACTGAACATTTAGCAAAGCAAGGCGTCTCAGTGACAATGAGCAAATGTTTATTTGTTGAAAGTTTCTGATTCAGTCTTTACAACAGTGAAGACGTGATAGAACTTTGCTCTCACATGGGGTAATGCTGCTCTCCATGGTCATAGCAGCCTTTCTGTCTTTTGTACACTGGGCATAATCCATTGGTGATTGCACAGCTTAAGGCTCCTGGTCCTTCAGCTACTTTTCTGCCCATATTTGAAAGCTTTGTTGGAGACCTTAGAATAATTTTGTTGGTAGATAATGAAGTCTTCCATTTCCTAACAATGTCAAAACTTGCCCTCATCAAAAATGCATTTCATCCCTGTACAGACTTCCTTCACAATTTCAGAACTGAAGATGTGGGATTTCCTTTGGTTTTGATTTTTGATCTCTTATCATGGGCAGCTGCCTCCAGAATAAGCCCTGAGTATAGTTTCAAGACTTGGAGAACATGTCACCAGTTTATGCTTGACGGTATACAACACTGGCTCTCATTCTGACTTACAACTGGCATTCGGCCTTTGTTTTCATAAATCACTTCACTTGGCCAAGGCATGCTACCTGTTGGTAAACCTGAGGTCAAAAGGAACTTCAAATTCACTTTTTTTTAAGTGCATCTATTGTACAGAAGAGACAAAGTCCCATTTGTGTTACAGACACATGACCATAGGAATGGATTCACTAGCTTTTTAGATTTTTGTTTGTGGACTTGTATTTCTGCTATTCTTTTCTATCGTGCACTTATCACTTGTCATAGTCATTGTCTTCACATCCCATACCCCATCCCACTCCGGCACATTCCAAATGCTGAGTGGTCCTGAAGCTATCCTACACAGATAGCATGGGAGGAGTAGACAGCTGAAATAATAGATATGATTTTTTTGAAGTTTGCTCAGGCTATGGATAACCATCCCCCAAAGCAGACAACATGGTGACTATAGAAGGAGCAACCACTGAGATGGGACTCCCACGGGGGAGAGTGGTTCAGCTCTCCAGCTGCCAAGAAATGGTAAGTAGCTAACTTTCTGTGACCTTTTTTTTAGCCAGCCTACCAAGATGTCTAAAAAGATAGACTCAAACACTCTCCAAATTTTTAGTTTTGTCCAAGATCCTCTAATTCAGTCTGCTAAAGGAAAATCATCTTATAAATCACTGTTGCTTTTAATTTATTTTTTTAGGAAAAAGCATTACCTCATATTTATACCTTTCCTTTCCTTCCCCTACTGCCCAGCTTTGGAATTCTTCTATTGGCCACTCCTATTTACCCTAATGGATGCCTGTTATTACCTCTCAGCAACAGGCTCAGGCCACAAATGGTGGTTCAGCACGTTTCTCTGAAAGTGAACTTGTTAAAAGAGAATAAAGCACAATCACATTTCACCTAGAAAAAAGGTCATTAAACATCACATGGTATCTTTGAAAATGTTTAGGCTAGGTCTTTTCCCTACAGTTACATACTACAGCTATACTATTTATTTTATTAGCCTATGAGTCACATTGTCAGGCTTCAATGCTCATCTACCTAGCTACCTGTTCTATCAGTATTTGCAGGTATAGATTGGCAAAGAGCAAGAACATATATATCTACAATGTATTCGTGAGTTTTTATAAAGATAAGGTATATCAATATAGAAAACCAATATATTAGCTTCCTTAAGAAATACAAATGAGTCAAATGCTTCTCTACAAGTCTTATGTTCGTGATCTGGAAAAGGTAGGAAAATTCAAACACTCAGAGAAAGAGATTAGTTAACTGAAATGTTACTAAGCCAATTTTGACAGCTAATACACAACCTATCCTTCTTAATTCATTGACTACAAAGATAGATATGCCCAGTCAAATCCAAGAATGTTCTGGGAGAAAGAAAGATTAATTTGCTAGGATGATTTTATGCCCTATTTCTACTAAAGTTCTCTGTTCATTTGGAAGGACTAGGTAGGCCCAGAAACTTTTCAGGCTTTATCTTACATGCTCATGGGCTTTAAATAAAAATTTTAGTAAATCCTTTACCCCTACCCCCACTGAAGCTACATACTAGTAGAAACTAATTCTCAAAGGTTTTCTCTAAAACTGTAATGTGCAGATCAGATTTCTGACTCTCTATCCCATTCTTTCCAGATGGAAAGAACAATTCTATTAAGTAACCAAATATGCAATTACTTTTCAAAATATCTCCCTTAAAAAACAAAGTGAATAAATTGAACTGTATAACTACTGAAGATTAAAATTACATGATCCAGATGGCTAGTTTTGAGAAAAATAATATTCTTTCTGGATGCCTTTGTATACTTCTCTTAGTACTAAGGCTTAAACGATACTCCAGGAAAGAAATCTTGACAGATTTTTCATTGCAGTAATGCTCATATAATTGAGTCATGCTGCTAAAATAATTGTAAAGGTAAACATATATTTTGCTGACATTTTTAAAAGTGAGAAATTTGACATGAGGAAAAGGTGTTAAGTAGGATTTCATCACTTATTACCCTTGAAAGTTATTGCATTTAAGGAAGATAAATTCTGCTTCCAGGGATAACTGTACAAATGTAAACCATTATTTGCAAGCTTTATATAAAAATTGAAGCTGGCTTTGATAACCAAAAGCAAGAATGCATTTGGCACACTTTCCATATCATTGGATTATGTGGAGGAATACACTGAACCTGTACAGATGTCTCATAAAAGTGCTTTCAATAATTTCTTTCCCTTCCATTTCTTAAGCCATAAAATTTCTGAATTTCCCAACTTGATTATTTGATAATATTCTCATTTATAAAAGAATCTCTCCATTTTGATACTGTTAACTTACATATCAGGGTGCATTTTAATAATTAAATAGTTGGTATATAAAATGGGATATTGAGCTGGAGTCTAGCATATACCATAAGGACAGACAGCTCCACCAGCAGTTAGACTGTTCTGAAACACAGGTCTTATAAGACACAGCAAATATAAGGTATTGTTTTCAATCTTATTTCTCTCAAGTTTTCTGTTTCCCTGCTGCCAGAAGTAAAGGAATGTTAGGTAGAAGATGATTTCTCTGAGAATTAGCCCTTCTTTCAGCATGAGATCCCCTTTATTCCAGCTCTCCTAAATGATAGAGTTGCATATATTAAAAGAAAATCAATTATGTGTATGGAATAACCTCAAAATGCCTATGGTTTTCCAGGAGTTCTTGCCAGGTTAATTTCCCTTTCTATATGCTCTCCTTTTATAAATGGAAAAAGGTAGACAGGCATGGAAGGAAGCACGTTCTTGATTATTTTTTTTTTTAGCTAAAGATGCAAATTCAACGCTGTTTGAAAACTGCTCAGGATAATGTTATTTACCTATATTCTTCCAAAAATGAATGTAAAACGTTTTAAAGAAATCCACTTTTCTTCCTTTTATTTAGCAAGTATCTCTGATAATAAGTCTGTAGATTTGATTAGGGATCCTCGTGTGTGTGTGTGTGTGTGTGTGTGTGTGTGTTTGTGTGTGTGTGTGTGTGTGAGAGAGAGAGAGAGAGAGCAGGAAGAAGAAAAGGAGGAAGGAGGGGAAGCAGGTATTGAAAACAGCTCTACCTCAAAATCAAAACTAGACATTAACAGGGTAAGATTTTTTAATTTCCCCTTGACAGTACAGTACTGAACTTGCAGGCAACCATGCATCAGGTGGCCTTTTCTAAAAATGTATCTTCTCATTTATTTATTTTTGTTTTGGTGCTGGTCCTGGTGCTTGAATTCAGGGCCTAACCACTGTTCCTGTAGCTCTCTACTACTTGAGTCAAAGCTCCACTTCCAGGTTTTTGGTGGTTCCGTGGAGATTTAAGAGTCTCATGGACTTTCCTGCTCAGGCTGGCTTCAAACTGACTTCCTCAGATCTCAGCTAGGATTGCAGGTGTGAGCCTGCTTATAAATGTGTTTGACATATTGAGGAAAAATGAATGAGTTCCGCTCTGCACTGCCACCCATACCCAATCAATCACCAAACTATATAGATTCCCACTACTGGTTAGCTCAGACATTCTCAACTGAACCAGTCCCTGAATGACAGATACACTGGTTGTCTTTGGCAGTCTTTCTCCAGGATCCTACAATAGGCCAACTAACCCTTAAAGCCTTCAGGAATCGTGTCAGGGTAAAATGGTGGTTGCAGAGGGTTGTTAGTATATGTGACACACTGAAACTTATTTAACCTCATTACATAGTAGGCCCTGTTTGTGAATGTCTACCCTATGGAAATAGTGATTTTTTTTTTTTTTTGGTGCCAGTCTTAGGGCTTGAACTTGAGGCCTAGGCATTGTCCTTAAGCTTTCCATGTTTCCATTTTTGGTTTTTGGTTTTGTTTTTTTTTCCAAGAGCCTAATATTCTACCACTTGAGCCAGAGCTCCATTTCCAGCTTTTTAATGGTTGAGGTAAGAGTCTCATGGATTTTTCTGCCCTGGCTGACTTCTAACCACTCAGATCTTACCCTCAAGATTAGCTAGGATGAGGCATGAGCCACCAGTGCCTGGCTGGAAATCCTTGCTACTATTTCTTCAACAGATCATTTGTGTCATGAAATCCAAGTTTGTAGTGCCATGAAAAAAACTGAAAGGTATGTTTTTAGCCACAGTTGCTACTGTGACTAGCAAATCTGCAAGCAAATTTTCTTTGAAGTTACTGTCCAAAACTCGGAGAATGGGGTTTATTGCTGTTATCAGCAGTCTTACAGGAAATTTGCCACTCCAAGTCCTCTTTGAGGCAAAAAGATGCTATGGCAAATGTATGTATGGAACTTAGAATGTTCCTGAGATTTGTTTTTAGATTGTTCTACAAGAGATTTACTATTTTTTTTTACTATTTTTTTTCCAAAAGTAGGCATCTTTCTCTTCAGAATTGATTAGGAATTTTTCCAATAACAGGTTGCATTCTGTTTAGAAATGAGTGTTAGCATCCAAAGAACTTGTGTGAGGGTCCATGTAGCAATGGCTCTTCTTGGATGGCCACCCTTTCCTACTTTTGAACTTAATCCCCATGCACATTCTTTAGAAACCATGGCAAATGATGAGAGAAAATTTATTTATGACCATTAAAAATTAAGTTTTAATTTGTTTAGCCAAATCTGAAGCAAAGATTTCATTTTTTCAGACCTGTCCAGAATATATATATTAAGGAGGCACACGATTTAGCAACACATCAATGCCCAAACACTGCCTCTATCCCATTTACACAGTATCTAAAGGCAAACAAGCAGCTGAACAGGGAAGACAGGTCACTATTGATGTCATAAGCATGCCCCCATTCAATTACTGGATGGGATCAGTAACTAGGTAAGTTACTGCTTGTCCTCAGGTCACCAGCATCTTAGCTCATCCTGTTGTATACGTTGAAAGTGAACAAGTATTTTGTGGCCTTGATGTCTTACTTTCTGCTCTGAGCCTGTCTGTTCTGCCTGACTCTTAACCTTTGCCTGCAGTTCATTTACCTGATTGCTGCTTGCATGGCAAGTAAACCTTTCTTTCAAACTTGTTATCTTGGAAACCATTAAAAAAATAAACAGAATTGCACAGCCAAATGGATTCAATGTAACCATGAGGAATCTAAGTTTGAAATTTTTTTTCTTCTAAGAAAATACTCCAATAATTCAACTCTATAGGTCCTATCATTAGTAAATAGAAAATGGTAGTTACTTTATTACTGTTTAGAAGTAATTCCTACTCTTTTAAAATATCAACTAATCAGTATCAGATTCACAGACAATAGCATAATGGCTTTCCCAAAATATTTGTTGTTGTTTTTTTTTGGGGGGGGGAGGAGGGAATCACAATTGGCTTGGATTCTTTTAAAGAAAATGACAAGATATTTACTAATTTTTTTAAACAACCAAGAAGGAAGGAAAGATCTGCAAGAGCTGCTCTAGGCTCAAAGGCCAGGGCTTTGGTTAGACTTTTTGATGTTTTGCCCTTCCTTGTAAGTTTTTGTCTCCTTAATCTGTCATCATGATTCCCCGTGGAATATTCCCCATACACCCACATTAGTTCATGAGAAATAGCACAGCCATTCCAGACCTTGTAATATAAGAAGAAAAGGAAAAGATGGCAGGTTTTTCAATAGAACAAGAATTTTGTACAAAATTATACATTATCCTGAATGCACATTAATGTTGTACTCAATAAACAGCTTTCATGAAGTGTCTGGAACTAGATAAATATCGACTGGTTTAATGAACTAAAGTGCCAGAAGTTAAACCAAAGAGAATAGAAAATTAGTAACAATGTGTTCTAGGATCACAGATTCTCTTTCTATTCTATGAAAACTTAAAAGTCAATAATAAAACATCAGTTTAATCAAGGGAGTGAGACAATTTTAAAATCAAATGTCAGAATACATTGTTTTTATTTCCTGACATAATTCCACAAATCTCAAGCACTTATTTCTGTCAAATTATTAAATTAGGTGTGGCATAAGGCTGGTATGAAGAATTCAAAACAGAAACATTTAGGAAAATACAAGCCCTGTATTTGGTCAGGAAAAGTCTAATTATGGTATTTGAACTGAAAATTAACCTTTCATTTTCATTTGGAAATTTTTTTTTTTTATAAATTTGAGACTATCTAATGGAGCCATTCTAAAGTTCCCCTACCAGGGAACTTCTCCATGATAAAAATAGAAATAGTAGTTTTCTTGATTTTACATTGTCTTTAAACCGATGAGATAAATGGATTTCAGTTCACATCCCAGAGTCTTCTAGAAGCCAACATCTCTGTGAAGTTCACAGAGCGTCTTTTAGTTGACATCTCAGTTTGAGAAAAGCTTATTCTGAATCAAGATTTCTTCTTTTTATCCAGCTTTGGCACTGAAGTATTACTGGATTCTCTCAACGTTACCCATTTCTCTTGAGATTTGAAGGCACATGGCTTTATTTCAATGAGTTACAACTCCAGCCCTAGTCTTTTTTTTTTTTTTTTTTTTTTTTGCCAGTCCTGGGCCTTGGACTCAGGGCCTGAGCACTGTCCCTGGCTTCCTTTTGCTCAAGGCTAGCACTCTGCCACTTGAGCCACAGCGCCACTTCTGGCCGTTTTCTGTATATGTGGTGCTGGGGAATCGAACCCAGGGCCTCATGTATACGAGGCAAGCTCTCTTGCCACTAGGCCATATCCCCAGCCCCCAGCCCTAGCCTTAACAGCATCTGGAGAAGGAATTCAACCTTCCTCTCTGGATGCCCAATGTTCTCTTCCATTAAGCACCAAATTGCCACCAGACAGAAGACCCCAGAGCTTTTGTGCTTTGAAAAGGAGTCATTGTTCCAGACGTTTGGGAAGCTTCAGATCTCTCTGAATATGAATTCCTTCATCCTTACATGAAGGGACTTCACCCTGGGCTTAGTTTTCCTGAACACAGGAAGCCCTGAATGATCACTGTGGCCCTGTTATCCTCCATGGTAGATATAGGTTGGTTCAGGGTGCATTTAGGTGCCAAGAGTGGCTCCCCATCCCAGTTGGTTGCTGGTACAGTGTCATGCCAAGAAAACCACATAAATCTGACAAGAATATAAGATTTATTTTGAAATGTATGCACTTCTGCGGGGGGGGGGGGGGGGGAAGGAGCAGTCTCTTTTTCCCTGAGTGAAAATTTTCTTGCATTTGAGGAATAGAAAATGCAATGGATTGAAATAGATTCCAAATCAGTAGCTTTAAGATTAAATCCATCTTCTTCCCAAGGAAACCTTTAGATTTGCACAGCTTCCTACAATAATTCCCCTGTACTTATTATTCTTTGTGCTTAATGGCAGTCTTAGGAGAAAGAGCCTAACAGCAGTTATTTTATACCTAAGTGTGGGACTTACAAAGTAAAAGTACATTGACCAGGCAGAAAGATATTTAAAAGCACATGTATCCCAGAGGAAGATGGAAAAAGAATATAATTAGCTACTACCCTATTTGACTGTCTTTTAAATGCCTCTTTTGTTATGGAGATAATAGGGACTCCAAAAGATTTCACACAAAAGCTGAAATCACGCCCTTAGCCATCATCTGAGTTGCAACAGCCAAAATACTTCATTGGCAAATGAAATTGCACCTACAGAAAACACAGCAAGAAGATGTAGACATTTACTTCGGGGAAAAGAAGAAACACCCAGAGTGAACTGTGCTTATGTAAACAAAGGATGGGTCAGTGGAATGAATGTAAACTTTCTCTTGAAATAATCCTAATTGATATGTCATAAGAAAATGACAGAACTATTTCAACAGTATAACTATAATATTTTCCAACTTTTTTAGCACTGAGGCACAATGCCAAACTTGTCAGGGGAAAAGGGGAAACAAACATTACAGACATGGCAACAGATAAAGTGATCTTATGGGAGACAGAGAATTTAAACATGTAATTTTTTTGTTATAAGTAGTATCATTTCTATGGATGCTGCCTGGGATAAAAATATTCCTCTCTCTGTCTCTCATTATATATTTTTATAGAGAAAGGCTCTTCAGCTTTCCTAAGCATCATTTTATATTTCAATAAGTAACTCATATTTTGAATTTGACACTCATCTCAGATTTGATTAGGAAATAGTAAATTGAAAAGGTAGTTTTTTTAGTCATTTTTTAAAAAGCAGACATACCATAAGTATTTCCTGCTGATGAATGCCATAAGCAATCGTGGTCTTACTGTCAATCAAGAGCAGGTGCTTGGATGTGAGGGCAATCTGGCTGTGACATCTGTCACCCCATTGATCGCCAGGGTTGATTTGGCTGATCTGGCTGGCTAGGCGGGTGTCCCCTTCCTCCCTCACCACTCCATGTGTGTCCTTCCTGAAGCTGCGCACTTGTTCAAAGAGGATGACCATCCCCATCCCTGATTGAGGAGGACCGGTCTTCGGTCAAGGGTATAGGAGTAGCTGTGCTCCCCTGCTAGAACCTCCAAACAAGCTCTCAAGAGCAGGTGCTTGTTCAGGAAGCAGACCCTTGGGGATAGATTGAGCTTACCTTCCAGGCAGGCAGCTGCTCATTCTCACAAACTCATGTCCCTCTTCTTCCTCTTGAGTTGACCCATGTCTTCCTAAGCTTCAACTGTGTATGTTGACAGTTCGTTGAACTGTTCACCAACTGAAGGTCCCGGATAATTCTTTGAGTTCTCCCTTCCAATTACTCCTTTACATAGGCCTTTGCACTTGATAAATTTCAGCAAGACTTATACTAGAAAAAGTCAAGTCCACCAACTTGTTTGTTTTCAGTCAAGAAGCAGTGAACAATTTTAGCTGCCATGGTAATCAAAGTGGAAAGGGAAAATATCACCTAAGTAGCAAGAGAGATTTTTTTCTGTTACTAAAATAATATTTTTATGGAGAAAGGTATTTTAGGGATTCTTTAGACTAGAGGGAGACTTTATAATATAGAAATCCATATTCTACATAAAGGGCAGAGGTTATAGCATGAGTTTGAATCACATTTTATTTACAGATTTGCCCTATAGGTTGACATGGTACTTAAACTGCTAAGCCTGAAGACTTAATTTAAGTAGCACCAAGAAAATTTATCCTGACCTACTTTATCAGAATTTCTGGAGGGAAAAATTCAATATTAATCTTCACATTCCACATGGAAAAGTTTTGCTGTAGGGATGCATTTAAAATGACTCAGCTTACTCTAGGTGCCGGCAGCTTTTGCCTGTAATCCTAACTACTCAGGAGGCTGAGATCTAAGGATCACAGTTCAAAGCCATCCTGGGCAGAAAAGTTGATGAGGTTCTTCTCACCAATAAACTACTCAGAAAAAGCCAGAAGCGGTGCTATGGTTGTAGTGGTAGAGCACTAGCCTTGAGCATAAAGAGGCTCAGGGACAGCACCCAGGTCCTGAGTTAAAGCCCACAGCAGTAGCAGCAGTAACAAGTTGGAAGTTTGTGAGAGATGCAAACTATCCATTGTGACCTGAGGCCCTAGCCCAAATCAGAAACCCTTCCTGTAGGAATAGCAATACCCGTGCTACAAGCCTAAGCTTAAAACCATTGATCCTCTCAGTGCTGTGTGTGGCCAGGAATAATTGATGTCATCCACTGTTTAATTCTGCTTCTTCCTAGGAAGAGGAAGAGGCTATTAAAAGCTTAAGTAAATGGTAGGCTCCTGCTAGGTCTACTATATTCAGATAGATGAGCAAAATGTCTACAGTTAAAATTTAGCCTATCATTTGAAGGAAAATTAAACATTGTTTTCTGATGTAAGTGTACTTCAGGTAGCTCTATGATCAACTTTTCCAGTGGTTTTCAACAGCAACTTCTGCTCTGCTTTGCCTGACTACACTAGAGCTCAGAAAACACCCTTGGACAGGTTGCCCTTAATACTTGTGCCCATTTGTTTTAGTGCTAAAGCACTATCTAATAAACAGTACTGAGTCCCAAGGAATGGAAATTTCCTGGTTTGAAGAGTGGGTTTAAACTGAGATAAAAAGACTACAGGTTATGAGTGAATTCTGGTTTTCAAAAGAGATCTTCAAAAGATTCACATGGCTCATGAAGTTTGAAAGCCACAGATGATGTAAATATCAGTGCAAGTCCCATGAGCCCTCTCTGGGCTCTCATTTGCATTGCTGTTTGAAAGGGGAATAATAGAGAACCTGGCTTAGAAAATGGTCCTTAAAGATTGAGCAGTGTGTGTGTGTGTGTGTGTGTGTGTGTGTGTGTGTGTGTGTAAATTTGTATTTAAAACAATCGTGTATTTTTATCCAGAAAAGTAATCCAAAATATTCAAAAGAAGGCTTGAGATGTAAACTCAGCAGTGATATTTTGGAGGAAAAAAATCTGTCACTCTAGGCTCAGCAGAAGCCAGAATTGTGAGGTATTTTGAATTTTTTGCTTTTTTTCTTCCTCAGAAACTAGGATAGCTAACATGCCCTACTGTAGTCTCCCTGCTTTTCTGAAATAACCTGTTTCTCTCCCTTGCTGGCAGAGCTTGGATGTTTGCTTGAATGTGTGCTCCAAATGAGAATGTTTTCTCATTATTCTCTTTCCCCTTTGTCTTACTCACCAGAGGGCACCAGACAAAGCCCAGCCACTTCTTTCTTAGTCTCCTTCATTGCATGCATCTCCATTTGCATATCCTGTCTTTTACTCAAGGTCAAAAATCTTCACTCAAAAGCTACTTAGAACAATCACCAATGTCAGGTGGAGAATACATCTTTACAGGAGAAATGACTGGAACATACTCAAAGTCATCATTAACGATCCAAAGCCTTGGCCTCCTTGCTCTTGTAGTCCATACTTCCAGGGCAGAGTTCTAGTAGCAGCTTTCCCTTGTCCACAATCCATGCTTTGTGTTCTTGGCACAAGTCTTGACGTCTTGAAACAACCCTAGATTAAATGTTCACTTAGAAAGAGTAAGAAAAAGAATTCCATGCTTTAAAGACCCCTATTTATATATACTGCTTTATAAAGCCTTGACATTAGAAGATAACAGCTGATGGTTTTTAATTACTGGCCATCTTTGTGTAACCATACCATTCTCCATGATGTTCATAGGTCAGTGGTGCAATTCAACACTTTGCAGAAACAAAAAGCCATAATAATTCCTGGCACAACTGTTATTGCAACAGGACTTCCCTGGGTTTCATCTATTAATTTTTTAATACTATAGGAAGTTCACAGGGAGGAGATATTTGTGGCTTTTAAACAAGGGCAAGAGAATAAGCTAGCATAGTGTCCTTATTGCACACATGCCCAACACTGCTGTGTGCCACTGGTGATATCCCCAGAAGAGCAATCGAAGAGAGACTCCAAGTAAGAAGCAACTCTAGAACCTATCCCTCACTTAATGATAGTTACTGATGACATTTCTTGCCCAGTGAATAAATGTGGGTAAATTGGAGTGAACTTGCGCTAACCCAGAGCCAGCATGACTGGCAATCCATACAGAAAAGGCGGACATATCCCAGCCAGAAATCTCCTTTTCCAAAGAGGTGGTGAAGAGGTGGTCATGAATTTCCCAAATGAGACAAAAAAGAAAAAGGAATAAAGAGAAAGGACAGTCTATCCACATACTATATTCATTGTTTAAGGAATAAATCAGAAATAATCTTCAAAGACAAAGAAGAGAAGAGGGGGGAAGAGAAGTAAAATTTAAGAGGAGCCCTTTGCCTTGAAAAATGACCACCCTAATGTTCCTCCAGCTGAACCCTGAAGACTGCTCATATGTTTAAAGCTATTTTTTAAACATTGTTACTGCATTTTGAAATTCCAGAATGGTTGATTGCTGGTAATGCATTTGGGTACTGAATCTTAATCTTGAGTCTTTCCTGCCAATGAACTCAATTGTCATTTTGAATATACAAGAAACACACAAATGTGTACACAGCCTATATCTCTCATTTCGTGGGGAATCTCAATGTATAATAAAGTTTCTAGTGCATTCTTTCAGTGTGCTTGAGTGACAAAATCTGGGGGAAATAAAAGTCCACATAGAGTCATTGCTGATCATACTTTTGAAATTACAATCCTAAGCAGCGGTGTTAGAAATGCCTGTGTAAAATACCATCTCTTGGATCAATGGATCAATACACTTCAAATTCAACTTTCGAAGTTGAATATGTATTTCTGTGGTATTTTCCTATTTATCCTAAAATAGTGACCAAATGACTGGACACCTGACAGTAATTAAATGGAAAATGGATTCATTGAAATGTTCTATGTGGAGGAAGTTATTTATCTTCTGCCAAAGAAAATTGTGCAATGATCTGTAAAATATAGACTTACTTCTTTTGTTATGAGTGTGATTGTGAGAAATGCTCAGTCTATCATCTATCTTTTCAAAATGAGAACCATTATTTGCAAAGACCAAGAGAAATATTTGTAAGCCAATGTAACACATAGAAGTTTTGAAATTAAGAGGCAAAACAACTTGGGTTAACTGTATAAAGCTAGATTTGAAAAGTGGGTGTCAGTGGCTCACACCTGTAATCTCACACCTGAGATCAGAGGATTGTGGTTCTGGGCCAACCTAGGCAGGAAAGTCTGTGAGGCTTTGATTTCCAATTAACTATCCAAAAAGAGGGAAGTAGAGCTGTGGCTCTAGTGATAGAGCACTAATCTTGAGCCAGAAAAAAAAAAAAACCAACGAAAAACTTAAGTTCAAGGATAGCTCCCAGGTCCTGAGTTCTAGCCCAGGACCAGCACCAAACAAAAACAAACAAAAACTAGTTTCAAATTCTGACATTTGATGGAAAACTTACCTGCCTTTTCTCTAGTCTTATACCATACTGAAATATATGAAGAATTTCAGCTGATCCTTTCAAATTAAGAGCACTGATGTTACTGATAGATTTTGTCTAACATGGAAAGCAGTAAAAACGCCTTTCAAGCACCTTGTGTGGATAGAAATTACTCACTGATTTTTCTCATCTAACCATTCCATGAGTTTACTCAGCTGTCTGTATTGCACAAAAGACTAACAGACTACATGCACCAACTCAATCTGTGCAGTTAGCAAGAACTAGCCATTAAAAACATATTTAAATGCTTTGTAAATAAGGTTTTTGACTATGATAGTTTTGTTCACACTGCTATCTTTAAAAATGAATAGATTTTATTTGACTTTTTAAAAAATAATCCATTATAAATTTGATGTTGCTTTGTCAAATATGTGATTCAATGTATACTCAGCCATATTCCTGTGGGGAACTCTCAATCCAACTGACAGTTGGCATGAGCCAGAAGTTCATTGTTTCTCTAAGGACAGGAAGTATGAAGCTACAAAATCACCACAGTGGAATTTTATTGAAGAAATCAGAAGCCTATTGTATAAAATGCATTTTTAAAATCTTAAGATACATGTGATTTACACTGCCTGTTAATCTAGTCTTTTTGTGAAATAACCACAGCATACTATTTGTTAAGACTCTGAAACACCAAATATTTATGATCTTTGTATAGCACCATTGTTATAATATGTGATTTCAAATGGTAAACATCTCTGTTGTAATCACGTGAACCCACTGAAGAATAGATCCTTACTGTGATGTAAAATTCAGCAGATTCCTTGCAGCTGCTGAACCACCAATAAAGGAGAATTGTGAAAAAGGTTTTTTTTAAGAATCAAGTTCATGATCACTGTGCATTTTTGTCAATGAATGAATTCAGAGAGTTTTATTTTTACCAGAAATGCTCTCTGCTAGCAACTACATCTGCGAAGTTCAGCCATATTATCATTTCAGTGGTTTGTGGTTTTGATTCATGATCTTAACCACCAAAAAACTGGAAGCTTGGTGCAAAGGATGTCCTAACAAATGTACAATAAATGACTTTTCCTGCATGCTGCCTGAGATACATTGTAATTTGAAATGTCTTATCAAAAAAAACTATATATTTCATAACCCAAAATTGAAATGGCAATATTTCTTGTGTGTATAATTGATTCTGATCAATTTACTCATATCAAAATCAGAAACAATGTCTGTCATGTATGTTTGTTATATGTGATGTTTACTCCTGTTAAACTGTAATTTGTGAAGTTATCATTGCCTGAACCAGACACTTCTATACTAATTATTGTCTTAACTGTTTTCCTAATCTTATCCATTTCCTAACACTGAAATATAAATGTTTGTAATTTAGCCATTCATATTTTATTACTTTTTATGTCTCTTTACTGTGTCTCCATTAACTAACTGGATCAAAGAGAAACCAAAGCTTTCTTGGTCATTGGCCTAGCTACATCTTAAGTAATAGCTCAAATTCATTCATTCTACTGTGAATCACCTTCTTTACCAAATGTTGGGAGAAATCTTAAGAATCAAAGAAATCACTAATCTATATCCCCTGTGAGGATTTCCAAACTCCCCAAAAACCATTCTGAGAGTTCCATGAAGTTGAGAAATCGTTTTGCTTCTCTGAGGATGTAACAAAAACTGAAAATATATACAAGCATCTTGAGTGACAGTATGGTACATTGGAAAATACACCTACCATTCACAGAAGTTTTGGACCTCCATTTCAAAAACTAAACATGTAACAACAATAACAACAAACCCAGAATTTTAGAGATTTGATCCTTACTCTGAAAGAAACCCTTAAAACTTTCCCAGTTGACTTTAGTGGTTCACACCTGTATCCCTAGTTACTTGGGAGGATGAAGATGGGGATTGAAGTTTGAGGCCAGGTTGAACAGAATAGTTCTCTTCTCAACACATAGCTGGGCTCAATGGCTCTTACCTGACATCCCAAGATACATGGAAGAAAGATCATGGTTCCAGGCCTAGTGAAAGCAGTGAAGTTCAGAGACTTCTTCTCCATGGAATGGAAACTAAACTCGTTGGCATGTGCTTGTGACTCCAGCAATGACCAGAAGCCTATAGTGGATGGGTCCCAGCTCAGGGGTATGCATGAGTTGGAAATGAGAGCCTATACTAACAATCCACAGGACCATAGTCATAGTTCAGTGGTATTGTGCCAGCCTAGCAAGCATAAGATCTTGAGTTCAGTCCCCTGCAAGAAAATGAAAAAAGGAAAAGAGAGAGAGGGAGAGAGAGAAAGCAAGAAAGAGAAAGAAAGAGAGAGAAAGAGAGAAGGGAGGATGAAGAAATGAATCTCCCTGAAGAAAATGTTACATTGTGTCTGTCTGCATACATAATCCTCATCATGTTGCACATGAACCACAGCATGAGATGATATCTTCAAAATCAGTAAGCTGTGCATGACCAAGGAAGTCTGTAAAAGAAGAGGAAAATCAGTAGGGAAAAGATAAATAGCCACAGAAAGAGCACATACCTAGGATGTTTTTCTGCATGATAGATTTACTCCCATGTTTACTACTTACTGCTTACTACATGCCCCTCCCACAGTACTCCTGTTGCTTTTTTCTCAAGGAGTTATTCCCACTGAATTTCTTTTGGCCATAACATAGGTAATTGGGCCTCAGCTTTATCCAATCAGAAGAGAGATGATCAGCACCCTCAATTATTGAAGCTATGATAATTAGAAGGAAGCATGGAACCTCATAGTTAATGCTATTAAAGCATTTAGGCTAATGAGATTAACAAGCAATCCATTTCTTGACCTGAATATTCAAAATTAATTATTGCAGCTTTTGAAACTCTTCTGGACACTCTTGAGAGCAATCGGAATTTGTGATTCTCCCAGGTTTTCATGCATTTATTCATTCATTCACTGTACTTATGGGACCCTGGAAGTGAGACGAGATTTATCCGTACAACCATGCATGCAGGAAGCAGAACAGTGGCCATCAAGGTTGGTTTGTGGGGGCCAAAATTTTAATACAAATTCTAGTATTGCCAGTCTACCTGGGTAATCTTCTGACAGTCCTTTCACTACTCTGAACCTCATTTTCCATGTTTGTAGAACTAGTAGCAATAATAGTACTGACTGATTCTTTCTAAGGTAAGGATTATATAAACCAATGAAATTTTAAGGATCTGACATGACACAGTCACTCAACAAATGTTACTTAGTGTTTATATCCTCTTTAATATTTATTTTCCTTTTACCATTGACAGTGACAATCTTTGACTAAACTTGAGTTGGGCTCCTCTGAGCTCTCTTTTCCACTTGGCCTGGTTCTTGGGCACTGTCCTTAACCAATTTAGTCTAAGTTTAGTAAAAATCCTTCTGGATCCATCTAGTAAACATATTGCTCCTTGGATAACTAATCAAATTTTCTATGTCCACCCAGCATATCTGATCATCCTTTCCTTGTCTGGCAAAAATCCACCTAGGTTTTTCTGGACACTGTGGTTCAAGCTTGTAATCCTAGCGACTTAGGAGGCAAATGATTAGAGGTTTACAGGCCCCGGAAGTCTAGCCAAAAGTGAGACTTGATGTCTAACCAGAGCAAGAAGGAAGAGAGGCATGGCTCTCTTAATAGTAAGCACAAGGCCCTGAGTTCAAACCCCATTGTTGACTAATAATCATCCCCCCAGGTTTGATTTTTGTTTTTACTTTTTGGTCATAGAGCTGGAACTCAGGGCCTGGACACTAGCCCTGATCTTTCTCACTCAAGAATAATGTGCTACCACTTTGAGTCACAGCACTACTTCTGGTTTTCTGGGGGTTATTTGGACATAAGAGTCTCACAGACTTTCCTGCCTAGGCTGGTTTTGAACTGCAATCCTCAGATCTCAGCCTCCTGAATAGGTAGGATTAGAGGCATGAGCTACCAGCTCCAGGTTGATGTGTTCTTTTAATATTTTTCTATCTATTGACTGCTACCTTACCCCCCCCCAGTTAAAACATACACTTTTTTAAAGATTCATAGTTGAGCTCCATCTATCTCCTGTGCCACAAGATAAAAACATTTTGTACATAAATCTATTGTTTCCCATTGTAACATTCCTCTCCTTGAATAAAATCTTCCTCATTTTCTTGAACAAATATCTAAATACGTTTTTCCTTAATACCTCAATGCTGAAAGACAAAAAGATACCTGAGTTAAATTCTAACTCCTTCATTGTATGGCCTTTAACCGAAATGTACTGAGTACTTACTAACAGCCAGACAATGAGCTATACGCTCTATTTGGATGATAGCCTGATCCTCACGAAAAACTTCTGAAAGGAGTATAATTTCCACACCATTTTACACAAAAGAACTTGAGCTTAGAGAAGTTACCTACTTGGCAAAAATGACAGGTTACTATGTGACAAACCAGAATTTGAATTCAAATCTATCTGATTCTGAAGCTCAAGATAATAATTGTTTTTGGTATTCTGCCTTTTAAAATCAAAATTGAAAGTATCTACTATTTTGAGCAGGCTCCCAAGCTGACATAAAATGTCATAAAAGAATAAAGTGAGATCAAAATCCTCCAATATATTCAGCTACACAATCACCATGCATATTAGTTTGGTCAAAATACTCCATCTAGATTTAAGGTCTCCATAGAGATGTCATTATCATATGTCTTACGTAAGAAATTGAACAGAAGACTTTAATAGCACTCAGATGAGACAAACACATACTAAATAAGTTCTTCATGCATCTTTAAAGTCACATTGGAAACATCTTGTTCAACATCACCCTCAGTATTTCCAGATAACCATGGAGAAAGGACATATTTCTTCTTGCTACTTTGGCCTAGCTTATCTGTAGATAGCTTATTTGAGTATAAAAATAAATCATTTGCAAATTTTCAGTATAATACCTTTTAACAAAGCATGTCATAAGATTATTCAAAACAAATACAATGCCAGGTTCTGGTGGCTCATGGGTGAGGCTGAGATCTGAGCATCGAAGTTCAAAGCCAGCCTGGGCAGGAAAGTCCATGAGACTCTTAACTCCAATTAACCACCAGAAAACTGGATGTGGCACTGTGGCTCAAAGTGGTAGCGCACTAGCCTTGAAGGAGAAAGCTCAGGGCCAGTGCCCAGGACAAGCCCCATGACCACCACATAAACAAAAAACAATGAAAAGGACATTGATATGGCAGATAATCCATGAATAGAAGTAATTGATTACAAGGACAAAAATAGGCTTGGGTGTAGTAGGAATTCTCTCTTATTCCAAATGCATTATTGTGTTATGAGACTTCTCCTAACACTACCCAAGATGCAGCATGATTCAACATCTTTGAAGAGTGGCGTCTGTGGACTGTGTGGACTTACTGGCTACAGGAAGTATAGTATAATGAAAATTAGAGCTTTTCCAGTAAACCTTTGATTTTCATTTTGCTTAGACCCCACTGATGGAATATATTTAAATGTGTGTTTGCAGTCTACGACATCATTATATACAAGATTATAGAAGATTTAGCATTCAGTGACAGAGGCAACTTCAGGCCATTGTAAGGAATAATGGTACACACACCTCCAAACAACAGTTATAAAATTCACACACAGCCATTAGTTAGTACCTCAGATCCTTTGTGAGTGCCTATGCTCCCATATCTCATGTATTGGCTGAGAAGAACCTGCAATGAAACATCTTCAGAAATTCCAAAAAGATAAATTGATATTGTGAAGGCAATCCAAACAAACCCAGGCCCATCTCATGTACATGATCCATGGTAATGGCCTTCACTTTCCAGGATCTGATACCACAGGGAAATTTCTACCCACTTACAGCAATGAATTTTTCAATATGCCATATGCAAAAAAAAAAGGAATCCTCCTAGGTCCTTTCTCTTCACCAAAAACAAGATAGCCTATAACAAGAGTCCATCAACACAGAACAGAAAAATACAACAAAAGGTCAAGCTTGCAACAAGCAGCTGCAACTGTCTGACAGCTCTGATGCTTTTACTTTGTGAGACAAAAAATGTGAACAACCTTTTTTGGTTGCCATGAGAACCAGAGGACAAACAACTGAACAAGTTTCCTAGAGGGAGAAAAAACTCAGAGCCATCTGTTTTAAAACTCTAGCCAGAAAATTCCAAGCATATGTGAGTCCCAGTCCCAAGAAAACGAAGATTGAAGGTGCACATTGCAAAAAAAAAAAAAAATCTTGTTATTAATTAATCGGAGAATGCTTACATTTGCAGGACAGAGTGATAAGAAATTAAGCAGCTAGAGATTGGGAAAGGGTCTTGGTAACTTTTCTTTTCTGGGACTGGCCTCAAACAGACATCTACCCTTTCTCATCTTCACACATAGCTAGGATTACACGTATGCATCACCTATACCCAGCTTTAGACTTTTTCACAACAGTATTTGCATTGCTGGATTCGTTTTCTGTGCAAGTCTATATGCAGACATACAAATACAATCTGGTTCAGAATTGTGATGGAACCTAAGTATATATAAATAAATCACATCATGTCTATTCAACAAAAAAAGAGCCAGGCAATGGTGGCTCATGCCTGTAATCTTAGCTACTCAGGAGGCTGAGATCTGAGAATCATGGTTCAAAGCCAGCTGGGTCAGGAAAGTCCATGAGACTCTTTTTTTTAAAACCTTTTTAAAATTTTAATTTTATTGTCTAGGTATGTACAGAGGGGTTACAATTGCATATGTAAGGTAGTAAGTACATTTTTTGTCAAACTTGTTACCTCTTCCCTCATTTTTCTCTCACCTTCCTTCCTCCCCAAACCTTCCCAAGTTATACATTTAGTTTACAACATACTGTCTTGTAAACATGGCTGTTGCATTGGTTCACCCTTTGTCCTTTGTCTCCATGAGACTCTAATCTCCAATTAACCACCAGAAAACTGGAAGTGACACTGTGGCTCAACGTGGTAGAGCACTCTCCTCAAGCTGAAGAGTTTAGAGACAGTGTCCAGACCAAGACTTCAAGCCCCACAGCTGCCAAAAAAAGAAAAAAGAAAGGAGAGAGAGAGAGAGAGAGAGAGAGAGAGAGAGAGGGAGGGAGGGAGGGAGGGAGGGAGGGAGGGAGGGAGGAAGGGTGAAAAAGAGAAGGAAAAGCTATGAAATTCATAAAGAAGAATAAGGACATAAAGATATGGGGAAAGTTTCTTTATGGGAATATGCACAATTCAATATACTTCTATTTATATTATAATATATTGACAAGAAGAATAAGCAATGAGAGTTTTCTGGAAACTGTCACTGGATAGTGTTTCAGGAATTCCCTTTGCATACTGAAACAGAAAGACAGGGGCTCAGAAGAGCATTAAACAAAAAGTTTTCCATTGTGAGCTTTTATAAGATTTGAAAATTGCCAAACCCTCATCTTAGTAAACCAACACGGGCAACAACAAAGAAGCATGGAATCAAAAGAATTCTTTTGCCTGTGAATCCGGATGAGACTTGCCACGTGCATATGCTTTCTTTGGAAAGCAGCGTGAGGGTTCCTCTTAGCAGATAGACTGCCTCCACTTCACTGAGCAAGCAGGGGGCAGGGGACAACGTTGATATTTCCTCATCCTGATGCCATGTTGTTGTGAAATAGAGTTCTCATCAGTAGAGCCAGCATCACCAGGGAAGTCAAGTATTCTTTAGGCTCTCCTCAGTGAGGTCACTTGAAGTACTTAACCACTCCATACCTCTGTTTGGGGTTCATATGCCCAATTATGAATTATGTTAAGTCCTTCCTACTTCACAGAAAATCATATTCATGCAAATATTGTACCCATGAATATCATTATTTGTGTTTTTCATTTACATTCCCTGAAACTCAGTTTTCAAAATTGCTGCTGTGGTTGTATACAGTAGTACTGTCTTCTGACAAAAGTGTCAGAAGAATTGGGAATACTTTCCCAATAAGCTGAGACTGATTCAATAGTTTGAACCCTCAGACATAAGGAGCATTGAGAAGGATCCTCTCTCATCCCACACCCAGGGAGCATTTTTCACAGTCTCTCAGAAAATGAAGTTGATTATTCATCCTCTTCTCTGAACTCATCTACCTCTCCTCCATTGCCCCAGTGATAGTTATCACCAGCTTACAGATGGGTTCAAATTGGAAACATGACATTTCATGAACAGCAAAGAGCTCTAGGGGCAGGACCTGTAACATGTTAATATTGAATAAAATCAAGGTGAATTGGGTTGGCTTGCTTCTCTTTCCAGAGTCTCTTTATGCACAGATATCCTTGCAAAGCATGCAATCTTCCTCTTCCTTTAACTCATGCCAATAGCCATCATCCTAGATGCCAACAGTCCATCCAGGTTTGTGCTGGCTCAGTACAACCCATTCCTACCTTTGTGCCAGGGCCCTGGGAAGTTTACCGAAGAGGCAAGTCCTCCAATAGCCACATTCCTGCCTCTTTTCTACCTCCTAATGTGTGGTCTACAAAGATGTCATTGCCCAGCTTTTCCTCTTGCATAGTGAGGGTGCTCCCAAAATTTCCCATCAGAAAAAAAGGGGTTTCATTTATATCTTTACAACATCTAAAAATATTGGCATAGCCAATGTAACTATATTTTGAAAACAACAAAATCCTCTTTTATACAAGAAATATTAGGGGGCTGGGAGTATGGCCTAGTGGCAAGAGTGCTTGCCTCGTTTACATGAGGCCCTGGGTTTGATTCCTCAGCACCACGTATACAGAAAATGGCCAGAGGTGGCGCTGTGGCTCAAGTGGCAGAGTGCTAGCCTTGAGCAAAAAAGAAGCCAGGGACCGTGCTCAGGCCCTGAGTTCACAGCCTAGGACAGGCCAAAAAAAAAGAAAAAGAAAAAAGAAATATTAGCCTCAAATATTCACAATGTTAGCTTGCATATTATTTATCACAAGATAGGTTTGGTTGTAGAGAATAAAGAATTAGAAATCTAATAAAAAATATACTGATTGATTATCTCTGGGGTATAACTTTTAAGTGAAACTGCCTCCTGTCATTCAAATCAAGCCTTTAAAAGACCTGAAAAGCCAGGCACCCATGGCTCATGCCTGTAAACCTAGCTACTCAGGAGGATGAGATCTGAAGACTGAGGTTCAAAGCCAGCCCTGGCAGAAAAGTCCATGAGACTCTTATCTCCAATTAGCCACCAGATATCTGGATGTGGTGCTGTGGCTGAAAAGCGGTAGAACACTAACCTTGAGTGAGAAAGCTCAGGAACAGCACTCAAGCCCAGAGTTCAAGTCCCAGGACCAGCAAAAATAAATAAATAAACAAAATACCTGAAAAAAATCAACACAATGATAAATTTAGTTGTAGCTATCACATTCACAAAGAATATGAAAAAATAAGAATGCTAATGCCTTCTAAATGTATTTGTGACTAGGAGTAATAAATGTCAGTAAAAGTAGTGTTACATACAGATTCCAAAGGGACCATGTTTCTCTCTCTCTCATACATACTTACACACACACACATACTCATACATGCACACATGCTCACATGCACATACACACTCACAAAACATAGCTATAAATGAAAAGTACATACTCCAGAAATTTATTAAATGAATGATTCAACAGTGGCTACATTAAAGAGGAAGCTAATGATGAATATTTTATGTTGTTCAATAAAATTATTTATGAAACACAAGGATGGAAAAATACTGCATTAAGGGTTTTTAATTATGCTATTTTAACATGCTTGTGTAACTAAAGTATAGAATATGTTGTTGACATTTATTTGCATCCTGAAAAGTGTGTATGACATAATTGAACAAATCTCTTGTGTGTGACTGTGGTACTTTCTAGTGGGAAAATGATAACCACTTAACCTGAATCTCCTCCCACTACAACTTAATATAAGCAATCTAGTCTCTCCACATTTAATGTATTAACATCATTACAAGACCCAGAATAATGTCATTACAATCAAGATTATAATTACAGTCCATTCCTATACAAACAGTTGGTCTAGAACCATGTCCCTACATAGGAAAATGTTCCAAAGGGAGGAAGCCATGTCATTCAGAAAGAGAAATGACAGCAACATCCAGAAACAGGAGGAAGTGTGGCAGAAGAAAGAAGTGAGGACAGTAAATGGAGAGGTTATGCAGGCTTGTACCAGAACAGTCAGTATATTATTTTTTTTCCTAAAATAACTACATTCTCTTTTGTACAGCAGAGAAAGAGTACCCACACTGCCTCCCCTCCAGCGCTGGAAAGACACAACATAGGAATGTCCCCCCCTGGAACACAATTATGAATCCAAATGGGTCATGTGATCCAACCTAAGTAGATCAGAATCTTTCTGGAGAAATTCTTTCTCCTGGAATTTTAGAGTGAGAATAATACAGACCAGTGTTGCTATTATCCACGTTTCCTGGTCATATCAAGGGAGAGCATCTTAATGAGAGGAAGAAGAACAAATCTGACAGGAGAGTCAGGGCCTAGGAAATCTAATGATAAAGAAAGAATTCTGTTTTGAATCTCTTGTTCCAGCTGTTTCTAATCCTATAAGCAACTAAAACCACTAAATTGTCTCCTTTGTTTGGTTGATTGACTCGTTGGTTGGTTGATTAGTTGATTTAAATTTGGTTTTGGCAGTACTAGAGCTTGACCTCATGTTTTATGCTTGTCAGGCAAATGCTCTACCACTTAATTCATGCACGTAGTCCTTCTTTCCTTAGTCTTTCTTTGCTTTGGTTATTTTTCAAGTAGGATCTCCAACTATCCTACTCCTGTACCTGCTCCCTGTACCTCCAGTACAGCTGTGATTGCAGATGCATACCTCCACATCTAGCTTACTGATGGAGATAGATGTCTAACTTTGCATCTGGCTGAACATCAATTGTGATCCGTCACTGCCTTCCAGTAGCTGGGATTATAGATGTGAGCCACCACGCCCGGCTTCTTAAGCTCCCTCCCCCTTTTCAGTTTTTGGCATTTGATCTCTTGTCCTCATGCTTGCTAGGTCAGCACTGTACCTCTAGCACTAAATTTCTCTTTACATTCAATCAAATATTCAGCAGTCTCACAAGTATATGGAGAAAGATACAAAACAAATAAAAGTCAAATAAACATAGTCACCACCTAAGCATGAAACATATATACACACTTGCATGTGGAAATTCACAGTTTAAAGATTTTATTTTTTGTTAAAAACAAATTACCTTGGCACATGTATTTTTACAGATGAGTTTACTGGTAATGTCAACTCTAATATTAACAACTTGTATGGGAAGAAGCTATCTCTCAAAAATCTCTGATTGTGAATATTCACAGCTATCAAGCAGAGTTCCAAGTTTGATCATAAAGATCCAGTAAGATTGGATAGGTAACATGGAGCCAGCGAATGAAAGATGCTAAATACCAAGTAAAGTGCAGGCAGCAGTGAACTATGATGCCCAACCCAGAGAATCTCCACAATTCTTTAACTGTCCACATTCTTTTCTAAATTTTCTCTTGTGGCCCCATTTGAATACAGTGACCTTCATTTTCTTCCTACTTTCCTGCCATTTCCTGGAAATGAGTTTTCATTTCTCCTCTTACATAAAACCAGTCTGCTATTTGTCAGCTCTTACGATGGATCTGGCTTTGGAAGCGTGAAAATAGTTCACATTTCCTCCTATTTTTATGGACAGGCCTATGCTCTCACTGAAGGTCATCTCATCTCATAATTGCTGGTATCTGGGTTTCCCTCCCGAGATTTCTAAATTTGATTCTCTTCCTTGTCAGCAGGGAGCAATCTCAGAGTGGAAAAAGCAGGATATTGGCCTTCCCCTCTTCTGGGAATTCTAGAAAACTGAAAAAGGATTCTCTTAAGTATGGATTCTTCAAGATAAAAAATCTATGGGGAAGATAAGTAAAACCCTTGTATTTGCCACGTGGTACTTGATCTTTTTTATAGTAAATATATTTAGTGACAATGATTTCTAACAGTTCTTTCCTGGTATGGGTGGATGCTATGGGGTTTTCTACCCAACCCACGTGACTCCTGGGACACACAAACCTGCAGACAGAGCAAGCCTCTGACACACAGCAAGCTAATGTGTCACATTGTCACATGCCATATTCCCCAACAGAAGTGGTTTCATGAATGCTCCAACTCTTTTAACAGTATCTGACCATGGCCCCCAGGCTTTTAAACACCATATAAACACAGGAACCCTATTGATACAGAAAATCTGCTGGAATAAGGGACTTTGAGAGCCAGTGAGGAGAGTGGAAGTTCCCTTGTCATGGAGCACCTGACCTGTAGCTCATCTTCAGCCAGAGATTATTATTTTCGTAGAATGAGCGGGTCAAAGTCAATGATTGCCAGTTTGCTTGAGTAATTGTTGACGTTCCTTTTTTACAAGTCTGTTGTGAAGGTTGGGATAAGTTAAATGGAGAGGGAAGACTAGCAAGAAATTTGTGGGCTACATTTGAGCTTTGAAATGCAGTTCATTCTTCTGTCCTAGAACAATTCTAGAATCACTATTAAGGCTCTTAAGTTTTTCTCCTGCTAGACTTCAAAACAGAGCTACGCGTCTGAGCTAGACAGCTCCTGCAGAAGGGGAACTGTGATTGCATTGAAATGCCACATGGATAAGAAAGATAGAAAGGTGACAATTGTTGACAGTCCAAATGTGGTCTTGGTCATGCTAACTCTGTGGGCTAGGTGGCCATATAGGATGTCCAGACCAGGGTATGGGAAGTAAAGTCAATATTTTTTATGGGAGAACAAAGCGGTTGTTTCAAATGCTTGCTGTTATCCCCCATCTACCAGCACATATCATATACATGTACATGTGTGTGCACATGCATATACACACTTAATATTTCCCTTTGGAATTCCCAAGATGCCAAGGGAGCTTTGTTCTGTGCGCTCATTTGTATATCTCCATATCTAGAGAAGAGCCCTAGTTTTTACCCTTTAAAAGATACCCTTTTACCCTTTAAAAGATAATGAGGACATTATGTAGCAGAGGATAATACTATGTGCTGATAATGTAGTGTTCCTCCAGTTTCTCAAGTGACACAAGTGATCTTCAGCTTCACTTTCTACTACTTTTCCTGTTCCTTCTTAATGTTCAGAAAGATCATATTGATAATAGGCATATGTGTTAGTTAACTTTTTGTTGCTCTAACAAATATCTGAGATAAGATAAATCATAAATAGGAAATGTGTTAGATATCAGTTTTGGAAATTTTAGTCTATGGTCATCTGCCCCCATGGTATTGAGGACTGGGCAAAATAGCCCATCATGACAGAAAGGCTTGGTAGAACAAAGCCATTCACCTCACAGTGAGAGACAGAGGAGAGAGAGAAAGAAGCTGAGTTCCTAATTCCATCAAAGGCACAATCTTCATAGCCAAGACTTCCCACTAGGTGTACTTAATAAAGGTTCTACTACTTTCCATCAGAAACATAGGTTGAGACAATGCCTTTAACACCTAGGCCTTCAGAGGACATTTATTCAAACCATTGCACCTACTTCATCTAGGTTTTGCTCCCAGAACTGAAATTTATGTTTTATTATGGCTTTTCTTCTCATTTACTGGAATAAAATTTTTAATGGATAAATTAGGTTATCAACTGGAAAGATTAACCTGAAGAAGAGTAACCTATAACACAAAGAAGTAATCAAAAAGTGATCAAACTTAGCTGGAAGAAATAATTCAAACTGATAAAGTAAAAATAAAAAACAAATGTATAGCAGATTGGGGGTTGGGGAAGGGACCCACAGTGTGTGTGTGTATGTGTGTGTGTGTGTGCACATGCGCATGCCAGTACTTGAACTCAGGGCCTGGGTGCTCTTAGCTGTGTCACCCATGGCTGGTGCCACAACTCTACTTCTGGCTTTTTGGTGGTTCATTAGAAATAAGAGTGTTGAGGTCTTCCTGCCCCATCTGGCTTTAAACTGCAATCCTCAGATCTCAGCCTTCTAAATAGCTAGGATTATAGACATGAGCCACTAGCACAAGAGCAGAATACTAGATCTTGAGAAGGGAATTTAAAAGCAAGTAGAGAAAAATAACTATGAGCAGCTTTAACCCCCCAGTCATGACTATAGCCAGAAATGCTGAGTGAATCAAACTTAAGAGAGTTAAGGTCCAGTTGAGAATGCAGAATTCATCTTATGTAAGTTGGACTGAAATGAGAAAAACTGCATGAAAATGAAAAAAAGTGGTAATAACAGTGTAAAGCAGTATATAACCTTAGAGGGATTTCTGGGGAAGCAGCTTACCATTGTATAAATGGGGATATGTCACTCTCTAGAGGAGAATGACAGGCTCTCAGTGCTAAAGACCTGGTATTGGTACTGTTTCTTTTGTAAGCCATAACCATAAGTCATATTTATATACTCTTCCTTAGCTTAATACAGCCCAGAATGACCTCATTGCTAGAAAGCAGGCAAAAAGTTGACAGCCAAAATTATTTCATGACCAGAAGAAACTTCTAGCTCTATAGATCCATTAAAGATGGTTCTCATCAAGAGACTGGTTCAACTGGCAGATGACACCTGTCAAGAAAAACAGGAGTCTAAGCTTTCATTGTGGCTAGTGCAGGGCTGGGGCTGAGCCAGGTTAGTACCTACACCCTTGGCTATGAGCTCATGATCATAATATTCCTATTGCATATAACAAGGCAAAAAGCCAGATTTCAACAACTGAGATAATTGTACCAGCCGTGGCTAAGGCTAGCTTCAATAATCACCAAATTAGCATAAAACATGTGAGCTATTATACACATATGCTTTACATTTTATATTCTCTCAGTCCTTATAATGAGTTTCTGAAGTAGTACTATTATCATTTAATAATAAGGGTGGGAAATGTAAATTACTTTTTCAGAGAGGTTGAGTAGCTTGGATGAAATCATATAGCTGCCAAATAACAGAGTCACATCTAAATTTCCAAACTCAGACACTATTCTCCTACAGTGTCTCCTATTAAAAAGACTTAAACCCTCACCTCTGAATGTATGACTACTAAGGCCAACTGTTAGTTTAAAGCCCACTTTCCAGGACAAAAAGGGAGAAAAAGATGTGGAGTGAGGGTAGGGGACACAAGACAACAGCATGGAAGAAATGAATGGTGGAAAGAGAGAGGGCAAGTATTGACACAAGATACCCCTGAACTGTGGTTGTGGCAGGCTGGTTGGCTGGCACTGAGAAATCACTGTCTTAGTAAATGGAACTGGAATTTTAGAGGCACCAAACTCATGCTACTCCTGAGTGATAAAATGGCTCACTTGATACCTGAAGGCTGTTGCTATAGCACCTATGCCTATATAGGTTGGTGCCACTAAGTCCTTCAAAAGAGAAAACCATGGAAGAGGTTGGACCATAATGAGACTCTTCATCAAGAGAAGTGATTGTCTCCATAAGAGAGATAAAGTGGGGCTGGGGATATAGCCTAGTGGCAAGAGTGCCTGCCTTGGATACATGAGGCCCTAGGTTCGGTTCCCCAGCACCACATATACAGAAAATGGCCAGAAGCGGCGCTGTGGCTCAAGTGGCAGAGTGCTAGCCTTGAGCGGGAAGAAGCCAGGGACAGTGCTCAGGCCCTGAGTCCAAGGCCCAGGACTGGCCAAAAAAAAAAAAAAAACCAAGAGAGATAAAGTGAACCCAATTTCTTGTCACTTACAACAATCAGAAAGGCAAAGGTTTCCAAGAGAAAGGGAATGTTGGTAATACAGATAGTTTTATTCTAGCAACCTGCTCTATAACTTGATTAACTCTCCAAGGCTTCTCAAACGTTCCAGGAGCTGCTGGAAAATGTGTTCTTGGGAGGAACATTCATGTTCCATCCACCTATACCTACACTGTATAGTGTACTTTAGTATAAGCCTCAGTGTCCCTTAAAGACCCCCACATGGAGAAAGGCTAGGCCTGAGGGTGAAGGAAGAGCTCATCAAAGCCATCATCAGTTCTGACACTTTTTAGATGACCATTCCTTACAAAGTTTACTGTAGGTAACAGCTCAAGAGGTGAGTATATGTTCTTCTCTTTCTATAAGAAAAGAAAACCAAGACTCAGAAAGAAAGCAACTGCTTCATATATTTTGTACCTAATGCAAGGTTCTCTACTCCATTCACTGCCCATGTACAAGAGAACCCAGCGCCTTCCACAGGCTGAGACAGATGGGTAGCACCTAAATTTGGCAAGAAAAATGCACACAAAGGCTGCCAAAAGTTCTCCTGGCATACTCACTTGAAAGTTATCAAATATTTAATAGAAGAGAGAGCCCTTACTTTATATTGAGCCCTGAGAGCAACCATCATAGTTTTCTTGTTCGCTAAACTATTTCTACCAAAGAACCTTGCTTTACCTCCAGCTTCTCCTGGTTTTATTCTTTGCTCTCCCCCCTGTGTCCATGGGTTAAACTTTGTTTACATTTAGAAAATGGTACATGTATGTCCAAAACCCCAGAGCCTCAGATGACGACCTTATATGAACATAGAATCTGTAGAGAAATAATCTGATTGAAATTAAACATTAAAGTGGTCCCTAATCCAATAGTATTTGTCCTTTTTTTTTTTTTTCCGGCCAGTCCTGGGCCTTGGACTCAGGGCCTGAGCACTGTCCCTGGCTTCCTTTTGCTCAAGGCTAGCACTCTGCCACTTGAGCCACAGCGCCACTTCTGGCCATTTTCTGTATATGTGGTGCTGGGGAATCGAACCCAGGGCCTCATGTATACGAGGCAAGCTCTCTTGCCACTAGGCCATATCCCCAGCCCCTGTCCTTTTTTTTTAAATGATGGGCATCAAGGACTGGACCATCTACAGGGAAGATGATGTGATGGCATTTAGGGAGGGAACACTATATATGATGGAGGATTGGGGTGATGTGTCTATAAGTCAAGAAGCTAGGAGAGGCATGGATCAATTCCTTGCCCATAGGTTATGGAGGGAACATGGACCTATGACAATTTGATTTTAGACCTCCAGACTCCAAAACTGTGGGACAATAAAGTTTTATTGTTTGAGTTACCCAGTTGGTATTGTCTTGTTAAAGCAGAACTAACACAGTGCCTTTGCCTGCCATATATGACTTCCCTCCTCCCTATCCCCACTGTAGTCAGGTGTAAGGCTTGTTCTTTTCTGTGAAGATTCCAGAGGTTAAATATACTCTTCATATTTTACTGCAAAGCTTTTTCTGCCTATTCACTTACATTTCTGATATCTCTTCCTGGACCTTTTTTCCCCCCAAGTGTTAGAGATTGAACCCATAGACACAGTAGGAAAGAGTGCTACCACTGAGCAACATCCCTAGCTCTTCCTAAACTCTTATAGCCAATGTAGCATTTCAAAATATGCTTGTGACCAATGGAGTGGCACCTAACTATGTTCTGGTTGATCCACTACTCTGTAGCACAATATGTTGTTAATCGGGGGACATAATCTACTTTATTGATTCTGTCCACACAGACAGTGGCTCAGAAACTAGAGCAAAGATTAAAACACTGGCTGATCTCTACTAAAGCACATTTGAAGCAAAACCCAAGACTTTCCCTTTTGTAAAATTGATTTATTTACTGTCAATGTGATATACAGAGGGGTTACAGTTTCATAGGTAGGACAGTGAGTACATTTCTTTTCAAACTTGTTACCTCCTGCCTCATTTTTCTCCCACCTTCCTCCTCCTCAACTCCCTCCCCCAGAATTGTACAGTTTGTTCACAGCATATAGTTTTGTAAGTATTGATATTGCATTTGTTCACCTTTTACCCTTTGTCTCCATTTTGATGTTCACCTTCCCTTCCCTACTTCCAATAAACATATACATAATACCCAGGGCACCAACAACAGTTAACAGTAGCATCAGAGGTAAAACCATGGGGAAGAAAGACAAAAGAAAAAGGCATAATTTCACATGGTATGTTGAAAATAACTACAACAATAATAAATGACTTATTTCCATAACTTGGATTTCATTTTACTTAGCTTCATCTTATGTGTTCATATGTACATAGCTATTGAGCTATTGTGATCTTCTGCTAGGACTATCCTAGACATGTACTAATTATTCCAAATGAGGGAAATCATAGAGTCTATGTTTCTTTGGGTCTGGCTCACTTCAGTTAGTATGATTTTCTTTAAATCTTTCCATTTCCTTAAGAATGGGGCAATGCCATTCTTCCTGATAAAGGCATAGAATTCCACTGTGTATATATACCACATTTTCTTGATCTATTCATCTACTGAGGGGCATTTGAGTTGGTTCCATATTTTAACAATGGCAAACTGTGCTGCGGTGAACATAGTTGTGCTGGTGGGTTTAGTGTGTTCACAAATATCCAGAAAGATAAGCCCATCCAGATACAAGAAGCTTTTAGAACCCCAAACAGATCAGACCAGAATAGGACATCCCACTGACACATTGTAATCCAGACAGGATCAATAGAGAGCAAGGAAAGAATCCTTAAAGCTGCCAGGGAGAAAAGAACAATCACATATAAAGGAAAACCAATGAGAATTACTCCAGATTCTACAGCAGAGACCAGGAAAGCAAGGAGAACCTGGAACGAGGTATACCACATATCCCCCAAAAAACTACCAACCAAGAATACTGTACCCAGCTAAACTCTCATTCATAGCTGAAGGTCAAATAAAAGCCTTCCACAGCAAGGAAAAACTGAAACAATGTATCTCCATCAAACCAGCATTACAGAAAATCTTCAAAGATGTTCTACATATTGAAAATCAAGAAGGTCATGATGCTGGCAGAGAAATAAACCCTAAATAGAAAAGTTATTAGAGCAAGAATTTCACCCAGGTTCCAGGTGCTAGAAAGTTCAAGACCACACATTGAGAAGCACAGCACTACTTGATAGGGAAGAGGGCAATTAGTGATATATCAACACTTGAAATATGAATGAGACAGTACCTTCAGGCTATGGTGCATCAAACTGAGAAATTCATTGCACATTTACCATCACATTGAAGGTACAAGGACAATCTCAAAACAAGGAGCTTTATATCTGGACACTTAAAATATAAAGGGAAATATTTCAGTGTCTTGGCATCCTGTGAGCCCACCTCAGATGAAAGTGGAATCATTTTCCCACTCACTCACTTTGCTAGCAGAGCCTTGTTTTGTTCCTCTTAGATATCTGCAAAATACTAATGGCCAGTCTTTTCCCACCCATCTAAATCATTAAGATTAAAATACCTTAGGAGATATCTCTTAAATAAAGACACCTTGAGAAAGTGTTAACATCAACAAAAGCAATAAGCTTGTTGTCTGAGAGTGTGGATCTCGAGGTTTTTTTTTTAACAGTTTTCAGTGTCAATTTCTACTCTGCAGTGCTCAAGTAGTGCAATCAAGTCTGGCCCTAAGTTCCATACTTCAAGTGGGAGTAATATCAGTTGTATTGATAATTAGATTATGACAATCTAATATGCTAATATGCTGGCATGTAGTAAATTCCTAACAAAATTCTGTTCTAGTCTTATCCCCATATTTTCCATGAATATCTCAACATGAGTTCAAGTAGTCTAATAAATTAAAAGTTACTGAAACACAAAGAACTATGTTTGGGACCAGGAGTTGAAGCTGTACTTGAGCATGGCAAGGCATATAAGGGACACACAGATAATAACACAAAACGAAGGCCAGAAATGAAGAAGTAGAGACCACAATGGTGAGATTCTTGTATCCCCTTGTTGCCTGCAGCTGGAAGAGGAAGCTCCCAAGATAGTAACTAGACTAAATAATCATCACATTTATTTGTTTATGCCTTTTCTACCTGGAAATGATGACCCGATCTGTATCAATTGAATGCAAAATAACATATGAATTAAGTGAAGTGAATATACAAAAGATGGGCAGCTTTGTCTCTTAGATAATGAAGTGATTGAGAAGCAAATGAGAAAGGCAGCTGAGTTTGCTGCACTTGACCACTTACACAGGCATTTAGAGATAGAATGCATATAAAAAACAATGATGGCTTTCCAGACCCTGTGCCCTCTTTCTCCTCTGTCTGGGAACCTCCCCGAGTCGGCCTCTCCTTTTTTCACCAAGAACTACAGAGTCAGAGCTTTGTTTTCATCAAGAGAAATGTAATTCCAGCTTTCTGTTTTATGGGACTTATAGTAGAGCACACAGGCCAAAGACATGACCCCTTATTAGTGCTGAAGGGAAGGTAATAGCATAAGCAAAAGAGACCGGAAATAAAAGAACATTATTCTTTTATCAGGGGGAGAAATACAGTTCCCCTCTTTTGATTTTTCTGTCTCTGTGGATATTTTAATCCTAAGCACACCCTAGTTATATATTTTTAAATTTATCTATTACTACTTGTTTTTATTCAAGTAGGTTCCTCCCTGCCCCAAATCTTACATGTCCATGAGACTCACTGAAATGGACTAGCACTGATGGCTTTTACCTGGAATCCTAGATACTCAGAGCCAGAAATCTGAGGATTACAGTTCAAAGCCAGCCCAGGCAGAAAAAATTCATGAGACTCTTTTCTCCAATTAACCAAGGAAAGGCCAAAAATGAAAGTGTGGCACAAGTGGTAGTGTGTAGCCTTGAGTTTAAAATTCCAAGCAAAAACATGAGGTCCTGAATTCAAGCCCTCAGTGCGTGCCTGCACACACACACACACACACACACACACACACACACACACACACACGAATAATTTTGTGAACACACAGACTGCTATTTTCCACTTCCAAAAGTATTTCAGTTGGGAGGTAGGAGGAGGAGTGCTTGCTAGGTAGGTGCTTCTTCCACCTGAGGGTTCTGATTTTCTGGTGTTAAGGCTTCAAAATTTACATTTTTGCCACACACACACAGGTGATTCTGATAGACATCTAGCCACACAGAAAACCTTTATTTACATTTTTGTATATCAAAGGTGCCTAAGACTACTCCCCAAGCCTAGATTAAAAAAAATAAAACCAGGGGCTGGGGATATAGCCTAGTGGCAAGAGTGCCTGCCTCGGATACACGAGGCCCTAGGTTCAATTCCCCAGCACCACATACAGAAAACGGCCAGAAGCGGCGCTGTGGCTCAAGTGGCAGAGTGCTAGCCTTGAGCGGGAAGAAGCCAGGGACAATGCTCAGGCCCTGAGTCCAAGGCCCAGGACTGGCAAAAAATAAATAAATAAATAAATAAAAATAAAACCAACCAATGTGTATTATTAGTTGGCAACCCCTGAGTGAAAAACATTCCAATTATATTTTGTAACATAATTATTTTAGCTGAACAAGTGAAAAACTAGTTTATTAATGCCTCAGACGTTCACTGAATGGTCATAAACTGGGAGCTTGGGCTTCCCATTCAAGACCACAGATTCCCTAAACCTAAGCAGCTCACACACTAATTGAGAAGACAGATGTGTGAGCAGTGAAATTGCAGTTGCAAGTCTGGTAAGTGCTGTTCCAGAGATAGGAAGTAGGAAACGGAACACAGAGCAGCTAAGTGCTTGGAGAAAGTCGGTAGAGGCAACATTAAATCAGTGACATTTAAGTAGGGCTGAAGGATAATTGTACCTTTTTCAACAAAACAAGGGTTAAAGAGCACAAGCAAAGTGCCTAATTTGGGCCCTTCTATCCTGACAATGATCAGATATTAAGTGTGGTAGAGATTGGCATAATGAGATGTGACAGAAAAGTCTATCATTTCAAACCACAATAGGTAGGCTTGATCAAGAGCTGAAAGGTAGAGCTTTACATGGCAGGGAGCAGAAAGAACTAAGGACAAACAGCAAAGGGGTGATTAAATCCAGTCACAATGCAGCCCTGAGCCAACTTTGTGCCTCTACAGAGCCAGAGAGTTGTTTAAATGCCCAGAAAATTGTACCCAGATGTTTTGACATGAGGACCTTATTTCCCATGAAGTCAATTAGATGCATTTGTTGCTTATACATGAAGGTCTGGTTTCTGCCAGATTATTATGCGCTCCAAGGGGATGTGCTATTCAACCCGGTCATGTCTCCCCAGTGTAATTGTCATGTATGTGTCTGGAGCTAATTGATGCTTGCTTGCTTTGTAATAATTAGTCCAGTGGTGGTAATAAACACTGAACATAAAATAAAAACCTGGGCTGCATTCCATGTAATGACTCTGTAGGTAATGAAAATGAATAGCAGAGGAATCCAAGTGCAGCCTGTTTTGACCTTGTGAGCTAAAGTGGATGGAGGAGGTCAAAGGCAAGGCTACCTGATGACTTCACTGAGCAGGAGGGATGGGAAAGGGAAATGAGACTGGTATAGTCTGAGGTCCCTGGAAGAGGACCCTGGGTAATGATCAGTGGAGCAGCCACACAAAGCCTGGCTTTAGAATGTTCTTCCTCATTTTGTTTGACCTTCTATTCCCAACAGTTCTTATATCTACTACTTTCTTATGGCCCCTTCTTACCAACTTCTCCATTAGAGATTTGTACGAGGCCTATCCAACCAGAGGGATGTTCTGGGTACCATCTTGATTTTTCTAGTCCAATGGGTGACATTAAGAGCATCCACAGCAAGTATAATATAGACAGCAAAACTAGTTCTGGAATAAATATTTATACTATTTTACTAGGCAAAGAAACCCAACCAATTGAGACTTTGGTCAAAGGCAAAGAGAACTAAATATGCCATGTCAGAGGAAATCTATTAACATCAGCAATATGCTTGATAATACTTAATTGTTCATATTAACTTCCATGTGTACTCTTCTCACTTGTGTATTTACCACTCAAGCCTGGACCTCCCTAGGGTACAACACTTCCATTTCTAGCTGATTTCTTGACATCTGACCTTAGAAGTCTAAAGGACTTAACATTAAGCTTACTTTGATTTAAGTTAATAATTAAATATTCAAAATCAGACTCTATCTGCCCCACCTATCCCCTTCTCAATAAATGGAACTCTGAGTTTCCATTTGCTCTGACCTGCAATCATGATACCATTCTTTTTCTTGTACTTCACAGTTAATCCATTAGCAATTGCAGTTGGAGTTCTACCTTCTCAAAACCCAGGGTCTGGTTGTTTCTCATTGCCTCCTCCATATATCTCTGACCTAAACCACCATCCTCTCTCTACTGACCAGTCTTATGGATAGCAGCCCCTAGAAGCTTTCTGAATTCAGGGCAAAAAAAAAAAAAAAGATAACTTCTATTGAATTATGAACAGCTCTTACAGTGTGCCAACCATTGTAATAAGTGTTTCATAAATACTTAGTTTATCCTCACAACTTCATAACTCAGCATTGAATTTATCTCCAAGTCTCCAAATAAGGAAAGTGATGCATGGAGAAATTATCAGGTTGCTTGAGTTTCCCAGATCTGCATTTGTTATTGTCCCTAAATCTTGGTTGATTTCCTATGATGCTGGCTGGCACCAGTGTCTTTTGAATAATTTATAAGTAACAGATTTTTGCTTGAATCCAAAGAATCATTTGATTAAGCTAAGCTTAATCAAAATGTGTTTTTCCTCCTGTAGGATGGGTAGTTAGTTAATGAATGTTAATAAATTTTAAATGCAATGTGTATGTGTGTTTATGTGTGTGTGTGTGAGAGAGAGAGAGACCTCGCACAAGATATTTGCATTTCCAGAAATTTCTAGATATGCAATCCCTTGAGCCATAGAGAAACAATGAGCTATAAAATTCCTGCCTTATGATAGAAGATGCTGTTTGAGACGAAATCGACTCAGAGGTGAGTCCCCTAAAGTCACATCTCATCCCTAGTCTTACCCTCTAAACTTTTCTAGTAATAACCCTCTGGCTTCTTAGCAATAACCCTCTAAACTTCTTAACTTGAAGCTCAGAGCCTCAAAGAAAGTACCTCCTTCCCTGGTTTTTCTAAGCATTCATTTACTGATTACTTTCTGTTATATTTTGAAAGTGAACTTAGACCATCAGGTGATACATTTCACAAGTTAACAAAAAGAAAAAGAATCATTTTATCCTTCCCTACTTTCTTTTCTATTGCCATCCTTCTCCCTGTTCCTCTAAAGATAAGTTCTACATAATAATGTTCAAGAGGTTTGTCTCATGCTTTTCTTTAAAGTACTCCAAAGGTAACACTGAAGATGCAGATTAGAGAAGTTGCCCACCATACCCTCTCATAAGAAAAATTTTTAAATGGCCTTTGGAGACAAGTCCTTTAGAATTGCTGTTATATAGTTTAATATGAGGACAAATTGGTCAATTGCTAATGGAACCAGCAGTAAAAATGAGAGCTTCAGGGAATTATCTCAATTAAACCACTTTCAAAATGTAATCGCTTATCAAGTGCATGCTTTAAAAACTAACCCTGAGTTTGTCAAAGAGCTAGAAGGTTATTAACATTAGAAATCAGACACTAAGATCTTCCCAATTTCCAAATTTGATTATGTTCATGGTCAGAAGCACAAAGGACTTACAAGGGAGCAAAATAATCTTGGTTACTAATAGGAAATCAGGTATCATATCTCCAACTTCTATGTCTATCCCAGATTTTTTCTTACTCAATAGAGTGAGAAAATGTGAATTCAGTTGAATGAAACAAATCGAACAAAACTAGTGTGAAATCTGAAGAACAAATAGAAGCTGACAAAGAAGAATACAGGAGAGGGGTGCAGAAAGGAGATGTTTAAGGGCCAGAGAGTAAGAGGAAGGAATGGAAGAGCACCCCTTGAGGGCAGCCATGGGACTGAAGGGGAATGGAGTATGGTGAATTTAGAAAGGTAGAGACATTGCTAAATCAACTTTCAGACTTATTTGAGGAGCAAATATGTTCATTGAACATATTTAAGCTATAACACGTGGGTTATCTAATCAGGCATGTGGTTTTTCAGAGGATATTTTGACTGTAGATCAGAGGCTAGAATTGAAGAAAAAATGAATGATCTCTTTCATTAAGCATATAATTGATATCTCCTCTTTTAATGCAAAGTACAATTCTAAACACTAAAGTTATGACATTTAAAAATAAGATCTTGGGGAGAAAGATGGCGCCGAAACAATAGGGAGGCACCCCGACTCGCACCAACTGAATAGCGAGCTGGGAACTCCAACACCCAACACTTCACCAAGAACCCAGCAAAACCAGCATCCAGAAGCAGTGGAGAAACGCAGGAAAACAAAAAGGAGCAAAAAAGAAGAACCGAAAACCTACACGGAGCCGGAGATTAATCGGGGCACCCTCCCCCCACCAGCCGGCCCTGGCCCAAACAGGGTCAGGCTGGGAAAGGGAAACCCGGCGATCGGCAGACAGGCTGCCAGGAGCGCAGAATCCATATAGCGGGAGACCCCACGGACACAAAGCAGGGTGCGGACCAAGACACACCCGGCAGCGACGAGAAGTTCGGGTCCACACCGGATTCGGACAAGGGAACCCAGCGCTGCAGAAAGAGGGAACGGGGGAGCCACCACGACACTTCGCCAACCCCTGAAGGGCCAACGGCGGCGCGGGACACACACACAAAGCAGCAAAAGTGAGTCCCCCATTATCCCCTCCCCCAACGGGAGACCCAAGCCCGACAAAGAAGCTATAGCTCCCTCCCTCCCCCTCCCCACTCCCGTGGGAACAAAGGACCCCCAAATCAGGCGGGAAGCTCCCATCAGGCGCTGGGAAGCCAGTCTAGCAGGGGAAGGGCGGAACAGCCCCAAGCCCCCAAAGGTTCCTGAACTGGCAGAACCGGCCCCGTCCCCTTCCCAACAGGGGCCGGGGACGGCCGGCAGGGCAAGCCCCACCCGAGGCGCCTAGACCGTGCGGACTCTTACAACTAAAATCACAGGCGCTGGTGGGCAATACCAGCCCAGCAGGGTCACCTGAGCCTGATCTCGTTCCCCCTCCTCGCAGCGGAGGCGAGGTCTGAGAGTGCCAAGCCACACCCGGACAGTCGATCCCACTGGGCCCCACACATACTGCCACACCCCCGCAACGGACTCGCGGGAGGGCGCAAGCACAACCCAACAACCCAGGGCTCGCTCTGGGAGGCAGACCCCACTTAAGTGCCTGTTGTAGGGGACTCACAGTGCACAGGAGGGCGGGGCCCCGGCGAAAGCGCCCGCTCTGGTAGGCGTGCCCTGCACTGGTGGGCGGGGCCACAGCGACAGCACCTGCTGCCGCAGACACGCCTACACAGAAGGGAGGGAAGATCTACACAGACTTCCAGATGCGCAAATCACAAAGAAACATAACTCAGTTCATCAAAGGACAAGCCAACTCGCCAGCTCCAAAAAGCAGCACGACTGGAGAGGAGATGGAGAATAAAAAAGCAAATGAGGACATGTTAACAGAAATGATCGAAACCGTCAGAAATGAAATCAGAAAACAATTCCAGGAGTTTAGAGCGGAAATCTGGAAGGACACCCAGGAAGCCAAGAAAGAAATGGAAGCAAAACTGGATACAATGCAAGCCTCGTTTAAAGAAATGGAAGCAAAAATGGATACAATGCAAGCCGCCTTTAAAGAAAATCTCCACACCCTGAGAATTGAAATGCATGAAAAAATAGATTTAAAATACAACTCTTTAAAGGAAGAAATTTCCACGATCAGAGCTGATATGACAACCATGAATAGCTCTCTGACATCCATAAACTCCGCAATTGAAACCATAACACAAAGAGTGGACCATATGGAATCCAGAATCTCTCGCCTGGACGATGAAGCAGCTGACAACAACCAGAAAATGACCACACTCCAAGAAAAGGTGAAGCTTCAGGGAAGATTAATCCAGGAACTAATGGACAAAGACAAGAGATATAATCTGCGCATAATTGGAATAGAAGAAGGAGCCAAATATCAGAGCAGAGGGCTTAATCATGTTCTCAATAAAGTTATTGCAGAAAACTTCCCCAATCTCACAGGGGACCCCATCCAGGTAACCGAAGCCTATAGGACACCTGGCAGGCCAGACCCCAGGAAAACCACCCCAAGGCACATAATATTCAAGACTACAGACCTCAAGATTAAAGAGCAAATTCTGAATCCAGCCAAAGCGAAGAAGGAAACTTTTTTCAATGGGAAGAGGATTCGAATAACATCCGACTTATCCACACAAACTTACCAAGCTCGAAGTGAGTGGAAGAACACCATCCAAGTACTTCAGAATAACAATTTACAACCTCGGATCAAATATCCAGCGAAACTGGAGTTCACATTCGAAGGGAGAACCAGATCTTTCCACACCAAAGAGGAGCTAAAGGAGTATGTGAATAAAAAACCAGCCCTACAGCGAATATTAAGAGGGGAAGCCCACCCAACAGAGATCGTAAAAGACACACAGACAGAATCAGAAAGAAACTTCAATAGCCAAAGTCCAGCAGAAAGACCAGCTCACTAAAGACAAGAAGAAAAAAAAAAAAAACAACAGGAAAAAGCAGCCCAACAAGAAAATGGAAGGGGAAAAAACACCCTTATCCTTGATCTCTTTAAATATAAATGGCTTAAACTCCCCGATCAAGAGGAGCAGACTGGCAGAATGGATCCGCAAGCAAAAAGTTGACATCTGTTGTCTACAAGAGACCCACCTTACAGCAAGGGACAAAAACAGGCTTCGAATGAAAGGATGGAGCAAGATCTACCAAGCAAATGCACCCACCAAAACGGCAGGTGTAGCCATTCTGATCTCAGACAAGCTGGATTTCTCTTTAAAGTCCACTCAAAAAGACAAAGAAGGACACTACATATTGATACAAGGAAAAATCCAGAATCAAGACATCACGGTGATAAATGTATACTCACCGAACAAAAGAGGCCCGACATATGTCAAGCAAATTCTCACAGAATTACAGAGCAAGATAGATGCAAACACAATCATAGTGGGTGACTTTAATACTCCTCTCTCTCCAAGAGACAGATCCAACACCCAGAGGATTAGTAAGGGAGCTGAGGACCTAAATAACACCATTGCCCAAATGGATCTAACAGACCTATATAGAACCTTCCACCCTACAGAGACCCAATACACCTTCTTTTCAGCAGCCCATGGATCATATTCCAAAATAGACCACGTCATAGCCCACACAAAGAACCTCAGCAAATACAAAAGAATTGACATCATCCCATGTATTATATCTGATCACAGTGGATTAAAGGTAACCCTCAACAACAAAGGATACCACAGAGCCTATACACACTCTTGGAGGCTAAACCCCACGCTGCTATCCAACACTTGGGCCACAGATCAAATTAAAGATGAAATCAACGAATTCATAAGCCACAATGACAAAGAAAACACATCACAAAGAAACCTATGGGACACAGCTAAGGCAGTACTGAGGGGCAAGATCATTGCACTCAGTACCCACATTAAAAGAATGGAAGCAGAGCAGGTGAATACCCTCACGATGAAACTAAAACAACTGGAGAAACAAGAAATGACAGAATCTAAAACGACTAGGAGGGGAGAGATTACAAAGATTAAAGAAGAGATAAATCTGATTGAAAATAGAAAGACCATTCAACAAATAAATAAGACTAAAAGCTGGTTCTTTGAGAAAATAAACAAAATTGACAGACCCCTTGCAAGACTCACAAAAAAAAGAAGAGAAGAGACTCATATTCGTAAAATCAGGGACTCCACAGGAAAAATTACAACAAATACACACGATATTCAAACAATCATAAGGAGCTATTTCCAAAACCTCTACTCAACAAAAAACAATAATCTTACAGAAATGGATCAATTCTTAGAGAAGTACAAACTGCCCAAACTGAACCAAGAAGAAATAAATCAACTAAATAAACCAATAACTTACGGTGAGATACAGGAGGTAATCAAGAACCTCCCTACTAAGAAAAGCCCAGGCCCAGATGGATTCACCAATGAATTCTACAAAACCTTTAGTGAGGAGCTAATTCCAATACTCCTCAAACTCTTCCGCGAAATAGAAACAGAGGGAGAAATCCCGAACTCATTCTACGAAGCTAATATCATACTCATCCCCAAACCAGGCAAAGATCCAACAAAAAAAGAGAACTACAGACCAATATCACTAATGAACACAGATGCAAAGCTCCTCAATAAAATATTAGCTAACAGGATCCAGAAAGTGATCAAGAATATCATACTTCATGACCAAGTAGGCTTCATCCCTCAGTCACAAGGATGGTTCAACATCCGTAAATCAATCAATGTAATTCACCACATAAACAGAACTAAAATCAAGAATCACATTGTTATCTCAGTCGATGCCCAAAAAGCCTTTGACAAAATACAACATCCATACCTATTAAAAGCTTTGGAGAGAACAGGAATAGATGGAACATTCCTCAAAACAATAAAAGCCATATACAACAGACCAACTGCTAATATCATATTAAATGGAGAGAAACTTAAATCATTCCCCCTAAACACAGGAACAAGACAAGGATGCCCACTCTCCCCACTTCTGTTCAACATAGTGCTGGAATCCCTAGCCATAGCAATAAGGCAAGAGGAGGCCATCAAAGGGATCCACATCGGCAAGGAAGAAATCAAGTTATCCCTATTCGCAGACGACATGATCTTATATCTCAAGGACCCAAAAAACTCAGTACCCAAACTCCTACATCTAATAAACCAATTTGGCAAAGTAGCAGGATACAAAATCAATCCACAAAAGTCAGCAGCTTTTCTGTACACCAGCAATAGACAAACAGAAAAGGAAATTATGGAAACAATTCCATTTACAGTAGCCAAAAAAAGAATAAAGTACCTAGGGATCAACTTAACCAAGGACGTGACGGACCTATTCAATGAAAACTACAAAAATCTAATAAGGGAAATCAAAGAAGACACAAGGAGATGGAAAGACCTCCCATGCTCATGGGTAGGCAGAATCAATATAGTGAAAATGGCCATACTGCCCAAATTGTTATACAAATTCAATGCAATACCTATCAAAATCCCAGCCACATTCTTCACTGAAATAGAGAAACCAATCCATAAATTCATATGGAACAGCAAAAAACCTAGAATAGCCAAAGCAATTCTAGGCAAAAAACATAGTGCAGGAGGTATCACCATACCAGACTTCAAGCTCTACTACAAGGCCATCATAACAAAAACAGCATGGTATTGGTATAAAAACAGATCGGAAGACCAGTGGATTAGAATTGAAGACCCAGAAATAAAACCGCACTCTTACAGCCAACTGATATTCGACAAAGGAGCTAAAGACATACAATGGAATAAACATAGCCTCTTCAACTACTGGTGCTGGGAGAACTGGGCAGCCATATGCAGAAAACTCAAAGTAGACCCAAGCCTATCACCATGCACCAAGATCAACTCAAAATGGATCAAGGACCTCAACATCAGACCTGAATCCTTGAAACTACTGAAGGACAGAGTAGGAAAGACACTAGAACTTATAGGCACAGGAAGGAACTTCCTGAATAGAGTCCCAGGCGCACAACAAATAGGGGAAAGACTCAACAAATGGGACTACTACAAATTAAAAAGTTTCTGCACAGCTAAGGTCATAGCCACCAAAATAGAAAGACAGCCAACGATATGGGAAAGGATATTTACCAGCACAGCAACAGACAAAGGCCTGATATCTGTCATCTACAGAGAACTCAAAAAACTAAGCCCCTCCAAGCCCAATAAACCTATTAGGAAATGGGCAAAAGAGCTAAAGAGAGACTTCACAAGAGAAGATATAAAAATGGCAAAGAAACACATGAGGAAATGCTCAACATCCCTGCTAGTAAAGGAAATGCAAATAAAAACAACCCTGAGATACCACCTCACCCCAGTTAGAATGGCCTATACTCTGAACTCAGGAAACAACAAATGCTGGAGGGGCTGTGGGGAAAGAGGAACCCTTCTCCATTGTTGGTGGGTGTGCAAATTAGTACAACCACTTTGGAGAACAGTATGGAGGTTTCTCAAAAAGCTCAATATAGACCTACCCTATGACCCAGCCATACCACTCCTAGGCATCTATCCTAAACAGCAAAACCCAAGATATCAAAAGGACATTTGTACTTCCATGTTTATCGCAGCACAATTCACAATAGCCAAAATTTGGAAACAACCCAGATGCCCCTCCACAGATGAATGGATCCAAAAAATATGGTACTTATACACAATGGAATACTACATAGCGATTAGGAATGGTGAAATATTGTTATTCGCAGGGAAATGGTCAGAACTCGAACAAATAATGTTGAGTGAGACAAGCCTAGAACACAGAAAACAAAGGGGCATGATCTCCCTGATACATGACTGTTAACAAAGGGAGATGGAGAGACAGTAGAGACCAAGTCTGTGAACACTGTATATGTGCTTGATACATTGTATACTGCATATGGGTCTACCTGACCTAGACAAGGGATGGGAAAACAGGTTGTAAGATATCACAAGAAATGTACACACTGCCCTACTATGTAACTGCACCCTCTTTGCACAGCACCTTGTAAAAAAAAAAAATTATGTTCAATTGATAATAAAAAAAATTAAAAAAAAAAATAAGATCTTGGGCTGGGGAGATAGCCTAGTGGCAAGAGTGCCTGCCTCGGATACACGAGGCCCTAGGTTCGATTCCCCAGCACCACATATACAGAAAAACGGCCAGAAGCGGCGCTGTGGCTCAAGTGGCGGAGTGCTAGCCTTGAGTGGGAAGAAGCCAGGGACAGTGCTCAGGCCCTGAGTCCAAGGCCCAGGACTGGCCAAAAAAAAATAATAAATAAGATCTTTATGAAGGTCAAAAAGACAAACCTCATAGTGCAAACAAATAAAAAAAAGTAGAAGGACTTATTGGGATCCTGACCATAAATAGGCACTATGAAGAGATTTATAAAATACCCTCCTAAGCCAGCTAGAAAATAGGCAGGAAGAAATAAGATTGAATGTCAAGTCTCTGTCTTGAGGTATTTATAGAAATCCAACTTTTTAAAAACCTGAGGGACACATAGGTTTGTGAGAGACATTGATGAGTCTTAAACATGTTTCCAGAATATTTCAAGATGAGTTGAAATATCCATCCAACTGGAGAAATCAAATAAGAAATTGTTTACAAGTGGTGAGGAATTGCTTGTGGCCCAAGATGAAACTAGGTGAGATACTCTAGGAGAATGTAAAAATGTGGGAAATCACTGGGTGTCAGTCAGCTCATGCCTCTAATTCTAGCTACTTGGAACATTAAGACACAAAGATCATAGTTCAAAGCCAGCCCAGGCAGGAAAAGTCGACAAAATTCTTATCTCCAATAAAAAATGGAGGGTGACTCAAGTGCCAGCCTTGAAAGAAAAAGCTCAGGGATAGTGCCCAGGTCCTGAGTTCAAGCCCCAGTATCAGTACAATAAAAAAGTGGGAAATAGAACCTATAAGAACAGTGGTACTCGGTTGTGAATGTGGTCTAGTGGTAGAGTGCTCACCTCGTATACATGAAGCCCTGAGTTCAATTCCACAGCACCACATATATAGAAGAATCCAGAAGTGGTGCTGTGGCTCAAGTGGTAGAGTGCTAGCCTTGAGCAAAGAGACAAGAACAGTGGTACTCACAAGATACTAAGTTGGGAATGAACTTTACAACTTGGAACAGGGAGAGGAGTCAAGGGGAGGGGAAGTGGGAGAAAATGAGAGAGGGGATAACAATGTTCAACACGAATTATACTCACTTCCTTACTTATGTAACTATAATCCCCCTGTACATCACCTTTGCAATAAAAAAGAATTCCAAATTATATTTAATAAATGCTGAGAGATGATAACTACTTAGAACTGATTTTAAAAAAGAAACAAAGAATAATTAGAGAGATTGTGAAGATTTATTTTAAGGAAGAAGTGCAGTCAACAGCTATAAACATTTTCATGAGGTGAAGTATGGTAGTAGCTGAAAACCGTTCATTCCATTCAGTAGTGTGAAGGAAGTTGTGGACAGCCTTGGTGCCAGCTCTGATGGAAATGGAACCACATTACAGTGGGTGGAGGAGTAAATATTGAGATGATATGTGAGGACAACTCCTTGATAAAACAGAAAACAGAGTGGAACCCAGAAAACAGAGCCATCAAGAAATGATTTGGTCCCGATGAAAAACACAGTGGATTGAATAAGGGAGAACTCAAATAGTGTATTCCCTAACAAAGCCCAAATCAACCTTCAGTAAAAATAAACACCAGGAAATGGGTACTTGAAAGGGGGTAGGATGGAATCAAGGGGAGATGGATAGGTAGGTAAATGAAGCAAAGAAGGGGAAAGAATATAATCAAGAATGCATGAAATGGGTTGGAAGGAGTGGGTGAGAATGTTGAGTGCAATTGATCAAGATACATTGTATTAATAAATTGCTTTGTTGAATGGCAACTCCTTTGTACAACTACAGAAAGAAGGAAAGAAGAGAGAAAGAAGGAAATAAGAAAGAGAGAGAGGAATAAAAATAATGAATGAAAGGAAAGAAAAAAAGACAGCTCTGAGATTAACTTGAGGCACAAGTTCAAGTTAACCTCATCCCCCAACAACTGAACACATTGTATTCAATTCCCAACCTTATCCCTACTCCATCTAGTTGCTCTTTTCTGTTTTGTGTTGGGTTTAAGACAGAGAAATAGAGAACGTTGATTGTGAATGAGGTGTATCTGGAGACATTTACAATCCCTAAGAAAGGTAAGGTGCAAGGATTAGGCTATTATAGGAGACACCCATTCCATTTTAGGGGACAAAAGAGGAAAATAGTGTCATCGTGAGATTCCTTCCTGGTGGCTTTTCTATTCTTTCATACAGGATCCAGAACATCAGCTTAATAGAGAATAGAAATCATTCAGTTTGGAAGTTTGAAAATGATGACATAGTTTGAAACAGGAGGATGAACTGAGAGATTTCTGGATAATACTGTGCCCTCTATTAGGGATAATGTGTCCAAACTTGTAGTGGTCTCAAAAGAATGGCTTTTTCCCCTTGAATTGGAAATTGAACTAAAGTCCCTTGTATTTGATAGACAAGTGCTCTACTACTTCAGTTAGGCCCTTTTTGCTTTTATTTTGCTGTCAGATAGGACCTTGAAGTAATTTTCTCCAGGATAGCCTTAGACAACAATCCCCCTACCATCCCCTTCTGTCTAAAGACCACAGACGTGCAGCATCAAAGCCTCGTTTGTTTTGAGATAATCTCACTAACTTTTGCCTGGGGTGGTTTCAAACTATGTTCCTTATTATCTCCACCTTCCAATGAGCTGGGATGAAAGGAACAAGCCAATATGCGTGACCCCAATATATGATGTTTATTGATTTCCAACAGATCCATGAGGAAGTGAGTGGCTGGATTCAGAGGGATTTGAGGGTTTCCCAGTTGGGTATAATGAATTCAAGGGTGGACAGAAGACTAGAGTAGTACAAAGAGCATAGATTAAATGATAGAATGCTGCATACAAACTGTTTTGAGTGAGAGTAGCAAAAATGTAGAATCAATGGATACAAAGTTATGATGCAATGGGATACAAAGTATCCTGAGGTCAATTGAGCTAGCAAGTTCCAAAGAACGAATCTAGATTGTGATTTCCAGTTTGGGTTCCAGACTGTAGCTGTGCAAGGGTAAAACTGAGAGGGAGAAGGACCCTTTCAGAGAAAAAAATTCAGAATCCAAGGTTTGAATGGGGTGTCCACAGAGTATGAAGTTGGCAGAGGTTGATTATTGTTCTTTGGAAGTAAAGGCAGAGTGCAATCAGAATCAAAAGCTTTGGTGGCCAGTAGGAAAGAGGAGAGATAGAGACAGAAACAAAACTCTTGAGCCCAAAGAAGCAGGACACCTTAGGAAATGAAGATTACATTTGGCAGCATCTGGGCCTGACATGCGTGGTAGGGTGTGGCATGAAAAGCAGTGTTCTCAGGAATAACCTAAGTTTATGCCACAACCAGGAGGCACTGCAGGGGGATAGGTGGTATGTGTGAACCATTGAACAGGAGCTCTGAATGACAAATAGATGGAAGCAGGTATAAGGGATTACAAAGTGGCTTAGTGGTAGAGTGCTTGCCTAGCATGCATGAAGCCCTGGGTTTGATTCCTCAGTACCACGTCAACAGAGAAAGCTGGAAGGGGCACTGTGGTTCAAGAGGTAGAGTGCTAGCCTTGAGCAAAAGAAGCTCAGGGACAGCGCCCAGGCACTGATTTCAAGCCCCAGGACTGGCAAAGAAAAAGAAAAAAGAAAAGCAGGTACAAAGAGTCTGGAGTCTGGAGGTATTTGTTCATCATTCATGAAAAAAACATTAAGGGAGAAACTGATTTTGTATTGATAAAAATTATTTACATTGTTGGAAATTTATTCCATTTATCTGTGATACTCCTTCCTCTCTTCCTCCTCCTCTAGAGTTTCCTTCATAATTTTCTAAACCAAATATCTTAGAGAGCTGATTAAAATATTTGAATTTCAGATAATAAATAGCTCATGTTCAGTTAAGTGGAACTATGCCATCATTGTTCAGTTTTTTGTATCTAACTGAGACATGAAATGCCATCTGGCTGATTGAAAAGATGATGGATATAATGAATAGACACAAATATGAAGCTGTTAGACAGGAAATATGTGTGTACTACATATATACATATATATTTATATATATTTCACTAAAGGGCTACTAGCTGACGTAGGGCATTTCCAACAGGGAAATATGAATTAACTACAGTCCCACATTCTCAGTGTATCCAAGAATTTGGGCATGCCTGATTATCCATTTCCTCTAGAAAGCATGGAAATGCAGAGAGAATCACCTTGTGGAGGATATAAATGACCATGATGGTAAATATGACTTAAATTGTATAAAAGCAATGTAACCATTATGTGAATAAATAAAGTCTAAACTGCAGAAATATCCAAGACAGTGAGGCCAAGAAAAATCCAGCTTGTGAAATTTGCATGATTTGACACTAACAATTCAAGCATCCTGCTTCTCATTTCTCCTACAACCACTATACAGGAGGGGAAATGATGGGATATGAATATGCATATCTTAAGAATTTCTAAGATATTTTATCTTGTTTCCCATACCTGCTCTTCCCTACCTGTTTACATTAACATGTGGTTGATATATTGAGATATAAGCAATTCATTTATGATAATACCTATTGAAAGCACTTTGCACGCATAAGACACTGTAAGTATACAGTGGCTCCCATTAAAAGAAAATGCACACTCAGGTTTGATCTCTCCAGCCCATCTTCCAGCTGTTTATGTGAAGCATGCATGAAAACATCCAAGCCAGGGACTGCTTTGTGCTTACAGGTGCAGTGGGGACCAGTGAGGCTATGTCAGCAGGTAGATTTCCCCCTCAAATAGTCCCATCCTCTCCTCCCCCAGCCCTGTGCTCAAGATCAGTTTTTCCTAGTTCTGGGTCTGACTGCCAGAGGAACAGGAAAGCTTTCAAAAAAGAAACTGGCCACTAGCTTCAAGGGGCACAGTCCTCCTAGCTGGAGGTCTAGGCCTGGCTTACAGCCAAGAGTAGAGCCCCACATTCTGCAACCCTCACCCACCAACTGGCTTCCCCCATCCTCCTGAAATGACTATGGCCCTGATAATGACAAACTCTTCCATCTTAAGCCACAGCTTCTGGAGTGGAATATTATGAACATTTGAAAATAGGAAGCAGCCACAATCAAAATTCTAAGTTTTTCCATATCAAGGCAGGAAAAGTGCCAGACTTCTAGTAAATGGATATCTTCTTTCCTGCCTCCTTCCTTCTGTCCTTCCCTCTCTCTTTCCTTTCTACCTTCCTTCTTCCTTCCTTCCCTCCTTCCTTCCTTCATTCATTCTTTCTTTCCTTCCTTCTTTCCCATCGTTCTTTAAAGTGAAGAAAGAGGTTGACTTCAGGAGAGGTAAGTATATAATAGCTTGAACCTTGGAGCCAAAGTCTGAGATATATATTTCCACACTTAAATTAGCATATTATGACCTAATAATCTGACAAATAAAGGTGAGTGTGATTTTCATGGCCTTTTTAAGTACCAGAAAAGAGTCTCCAGCCCTTGATGGCATTTAAGACTTGCAGAGAATGCTGTTCATCCCTCGTGGCATTTGAAGAACTGGGTTAATTTAAGACTTGCAAAAGTCAATAGTGAGCAAAGTTCTCTTCATTTTCTGATGATCTCTAGTACTTCTATGTACCTCTTTTTTCACATTTCCTTTTAAGTGTACAAGATCTGAACTGAACAAGGCAGGGAAAACAAACATGGAACTCTGCTCTATGACCTTTTCTCACCTCCTACCTCATGGAAGCATACATCTTTGATCATATATTCCCCTGTACCTTTCTCTTCCTTCCTGTTCCTTTTCCCCTCCCTAATATACTCTTTCATACTCCTATCACTTCTGTTTCCAAGAGATAGATCAGAAGAAAAGGTATTTAAGATATTTTATTTTGTGTGTGCAAGTGTGTGCACAATTAAAGATGAACCTATTTATTTAATGCTAGACTGTATTCAAAATAGTCTCATATATAATACTTGAATTCAAACCCAGTTCTCCTTCCTCTAAAATTTCTGCTGTTTTCTCACCCAAAATTATTTAAAGGAAGACAGTCAAAGGAACTGGTAAATATGTGCCAGTAATGGCTGAGACTTTTGCTTAAGACCTGGCTTTAACTCAAACATAAAGGCAATGCTGGATTCTAAAGAATTTAAATATATGTGTGAAATATATACAACTGGTATGTAGGTAAGACGTGAGGCAGGCGGGGGGGGGGTAGCTAAAATGTTGGCTTTGGGCCTGTTTTCAACACTCATTATTTAAGCTTCCTAAGTTACATTATCCTGAAAGGGACATGCAATAAACTAATGTCACAGGATTGGCGGAATCATTAACTAAGATAATGCATGTAAAACATTTATCACAGTCCTAAGACATAAAAAATGACATTAAAAAGAAGGCCACTTGGAGCAGAGACATTGCTCTCTGCTAAAACTCATTTTCCTTATCCTCCATTTTGTTTAATGGAGTTTGTATTTAATCACAGTAGCTTTCTGTTTTCCTTGACTTGCTTGTGTGTGATATGTATTATCTGAATCTCAGCTATCTAGGAAACCAAGGCCTGATTCATGGTGGGGGTTGTTAGTCACTGTTAGTAATTACACTAACAACAGTGGCTTCTTTCAAACTTTTAACAGACATTATCTTTAGACACATTGACTTTATTTTTCTCCGGTCACTGGCACCCGCCTGCCCAACTCTCCTTGGCTCTCAACATAGTATTTAAGGGCCAATAGACTAGCTCTCTATCTGAGTTAAGCCCTGCCTGAAAAGCTACCCGGCTGAAGTTCAATTAGAGAAATTATAGAATAATAAGGAAATGGGGAGTCACTGAGGCAACCCATGACAATAAAAAGTCTGATACTATTCACACAAAAGGATCAATGAAGGTAAAAGGAGAGAAGGAGGTAGAATGCAACTAGAAACAGGAAAATAAAACAGCTGATTTGGGAGTTGCATTAGATTTTGAGAACTATCTGTGCCACCCCAAAGGAAGGAAATGAAAGTTGCCAATGAGCATAAGATGAAATCAACTGGCATTCATTCTTCCAGTAAGCATCTATGGAGCACCTACTATATAACAGGTACTCTGATATTATTATACAATGCTGAGGAAAACAAGCAAAAAATCTGTTGCTAGTAGACCTTTGAAGTGGACTGCCTGCTAGCGTTTGACCAACATAGCTGTCTCTTCTAGGACTGTGAGTCTGAAAATAGCAACTTTCAAATATTTGAAAGGAGCTAAGGTTTTTTTAAAAATTTCTTCTTTTGCTGATTTCTTTGCAGGTGGCCCTTAAAGGATTCTTACTTGTGTGTAAAAAATACATTACAAGCACTAGGGGAAGGAAAGAAAGAACAGAGAGCTTTCATAAAGAAGAAATTACAAAAAGTCATGCCTGTCAAAGCCAGGAAATGTGTTGATAATATTAAGAGACGAAATCATATTTCCAATGGCTTAGCTAATCTGTGTTAGAATCACTAAAGTCCAAAGCTAAAGAAACTCAGGCTAATTTACCACATTTTTTCAAACCTAAATCAGTTGAGTATCACTGAATCAATGTGATTACTTCTGTTTAGATTCACTTTAGTTGCTTGCTCTTCAGGGTCTAGGAAGAGCTGCTCCGATCCACAGCGTATACATATATTTACATGAAATCTTAGATATACAAGTAGTTTAATTCTGGTTTTACATAAAACTGAGGATGGAAACGCATGTGATTAATTCTTAACATCTGTATGGTTAATTCAGAGAAACCAAATTAAAAAAAATAAAGGTACCAATGACAATACAAGCCCTGTCAAGACAGTGGTGCTTGGTGTGTGTATTTTAAATCACTTCATATTTGTTATCACCTAAAATATGAAGTGATATAAGAAGTTCTAGATAATTTGAAAATACTCAGCAATATATACCTTCCTCTACTTCCACTGTAGTTCCCAGGCCCACATTCTGTATGGTCTTTTCTCCCTCAACTAAGCTATAAATGACATAAAATCAGGGTAATATATTGGCTTATCACTGAATCATCAGCTGCTAGCATGTAGTTGGGTTCTTGACAAATATTGGCTAAATGAATAAATTGTCAACCTTTAAATCCATAGAATCGGTCATGTTTCCAATATAACAGGGTAAAATAAAAGTTAGTGGTAATAAATTATGAGGATGGAAATAATCTACAGTTATCACAAATTCTAGGAAAGGATATGCATAATTCCAGTGAATCAAGTGTGCTGATGTGATCTCATACCACAGGTGTTGGGCTGATATCACCATCATGATCACCATCATCATCATTTGAAGCAACGTCTTTGCTAAATACTTTACCTATTTTTCTTAACCAGAAACAATTATACAAGATGTGCTTTACTACCCCTATTTTATACCTGAAATGATTAAGGTTCTAGAGTTATTAATCAGCAGAGCCAGAAATTGATTTCAAATCTACCCTAACTATATCCTTCTTCCTCCCCAAGACTGGCCCAGCACTCACATTTTCTTTCCATGGAGAAAGCCTCCTTCAAACATAGGTTTAAATTTCATGGCATCCAGAGTTTTGTCTCTACAGCTGACTTGATTTGACCCCCAGTGGTGGCCATTGGGTGCATCTTATTTTTCAAAGAAAAAGTTTCTTGCTGTGATGTATTTGTTTCCTATAGTGTCTCTTCTGAAAGCCATGGACACTCTAGGAAATGTGGAGATGTGACAGACAACTCTGGCAGGAATGTCATAAGATGCTGAAATCATTTCTCATTTTGGCTTGGAGGACAGAGCCAGTTGGAGAATGCCATTCTTTTTTTCCACTGGGAGGCTATGGAATATAAAGGAATAAGTCCTATTCTTAAAGAATTTTTACAAAGGATTTTTCCTTCAGGTTGTGTTCATGAGTGGGAAGTTCAGTGGTTCAGTAAAGGACTGTGCTGCCAATCATGTGTACTCTACACTTTCCCATCCCTAAGGCACAATTGTTTGCATAATAGAATCCCCATAAATGGTTTATTGAATCTAACTAGTTTATGATCATTGAATGTTTATTGAATCTAATTGGTTTTGATAGATTATATGTTCTAGGGAGGAATAAAGATTCTGTTTGTGGATGATAATGAAGACTTCATCATCTGTAATTTCTGGAATTGAGTAGAGTTATTCAGAGATACATGGTTCTGCCTAGCCCAGGCCACAACATGCCAGTACACACTGATCAACTATATGAAGGCCTGAAGAAACATCTAAGTAGACCTGAGAGGCCAGAACTAAATTCAGTGTAGTATGTCTTTCCTTTTACTAATAACTGGCTTCAGTAATTCAGATGATCTTCTTTATAACATTGAGAAATCATGCTGGATTAATTGCCAAGAATGATTTTCTGGCCAGGCACCAGGGACACACTTGTAATCCTAGTTATTCAGAAGACTGGTATCTGAACATTGCTGTTCAAAGATGGGGGGGTGGGAAGGTTGGAGCAGAAAAGTCTGTGAGACTTTGTCTCCATGCAACCAATGAAAGTTGAAAGCAGAGCTGTGACTCAAGAGGTAGAGCACCAGCCTTGAGCAAAAAAGCTAACAGACAGCACCCAGGCTCAGAGTCCTCTTCATGGGATCAGGAACCAGCATGTAAAAAGACTAATCACACAGCTTCCATTTTCCATCCATTACATAGAATGGTCCTTGATTCTTAGCCAAAATATAGATAAATGTAATAAGTAAATGACCTGCAGGCAAGAATCACCTCTTTGGCAACATTTCAAGTGAAAAGCATTTGCCACTTTATGGAAATCGAATTTATGAGATTCTAACATTTCCAATCCAAATCTGTATATAAATTACAGGTTAGAGGAGAACATGGAGTGCTAATTTAAGTCACTAAAACAATCTTTTCTATTACACAAGATGCTTTGAAGTTTCTTTTAATGGTTCACTGGTACCTTAAGAAATAGGTCAGGATTTAATGGGATAGATGAAATTAATGTAGTGTCCTAAGGCTACTTCCTCCAGATACTTAACTTTTGGGCATAGTTTGATAGGCTTATCAGGGGGTTGGCTGTAGTAAATAGGAGAGGTGCAGAGAAATGGCATAGAACCAACTCATAAGTTACAAAATGACTCCTGTGTACAAACACAAAAATATGTTCCTTTTGGTTGCAAATGGTTTTAGATCTTAAAACTAGCAGCAGCAAGTAAAAGAATTCCCAAATGCATTAACCTTGTGGTCTTCATAAATTAGATGGCACCATCTCTGGCATGATGCAGAACTTGAACACAACTGCAGTGTAGATGAGCCAGAAATGGAGAGAGAGGAAATGCTACTAAAACCAAAGCTGTCTTTCCTCTTATGCCCTCTGGCCCCCAGACACACAGAAAAGGCGTCATATGCAGAGGAGATGTCTGTGCTCTATTAGGATAAAAGTAATCATGCTACTAATAATTCCATAAACCAGTATTATAATGATTAAAAGCATTAATTGTATTGAACTATAATGCTGATGATATCATGGTAATAACTATTTTACTGAAGTCAATCTCCAGGGCTAGTTTTAATTATTAATAGCAACCAAGTGCTATTACAATTGTTCCTCTTCTAATGCAATAACCATATTCTCTCAATGGGTGGGATTAAGAGAAGACATATTTGTGGGCAGGAAGGGAAAACTGGGGGAAAGTAAAGTAAGGGGTGACATTATCCACAACGAAATATATTCATTACCTGACTCGCACAAAGGTAACTTCTCTGCACAACACCTTAATAATAACAATAAAATTATTTTTAAAAAGGAAAAAAGAATACACAATCAGGTGCAGGTGGCTCAAGATTATAATCCTAATGACTCAGGACGCTGAGATCTGAGGATCACAGTTCAAAGCCAGCTCAGGGCAGGAAAGTCTGTGAGACTATCTTATCTCCAGTTAACTAACAAAGCTAGAAGTAGTGCTGTGGTTCAAAGTGGTAGAGCACTAGTTTTGAGCAAAAGAGCTCAGCACCATGAATGACAAAAACAAGAGAGAGAGAGAGAGAGACATTTACTTGAAAGTCTGAAAGATCAGGTGACTCTTTTATATCCCCAAAGGCACTGAGAATTGGTCCACTTTCTCTGAAACTTAGCTGTTAAAATTATTTTCTGTTTTCTTATATCCTTATCTGTCCTAGCAATAAATGTCATTAAATAAATATGTCACTGTTTCTTGTAACCTGAAAATCAACTTTCCTCACTATTTCTGTTTTCCTTGATGCTCAGAGCTAAGCCCACTGCATTTTAGAGACTTAGAGAAATGAAGAGAACCACCCCAGATACCTCACAATTACATTCTTGTTTATCACTCAACGAAATAATACTTTAGAGAATTCTCAAAAGCCCCAAAATACCGAATCCCATCATGAAAAGATTAGAAATTTATAAATCTATTACTGCTTGTTAAAACTCCTAATAATGTGGGGTAAAAATGCCCAATGCCTATGTAATATCTTAATATATCAACTTCAAACTATAGACTTAGTCCAGCCATCAGATGGAGAAGTAGCTTTGCAGTATAATAAAATGAGGCAAACTTAATAATGTCCCCTCATCCTGAACCCTGACTTAGCTCTCTGATATCTATAGCTTATCCTTGTATTTAAGACATGTTGCTTATGAGCAGCATATTACTTAAATTTGGGTTCTTAAAAAAAATCTATCTTGACAATGCTTTTCTCCAATTGGAATATTTTTAACATGTTTACTGCATGCGTCTGTGTGTGTGTGTGTGTGTGTGTGTGTGTGTGTATGTGTGTGTGTATGCTTAGAGCATGAACTCAGGGCCTGGATGCTGTTCTTGAGCTTTTTTTTTTTCCCAATGTTTTCATTATTGTTTTATTTTCAATAATGCACAGGAAAATCTTAAATTTTCCACAAATTTCAAACCTTTTTCATAGTAGATTAATTTGTTAAAATGGTTTTACACAGAAATTATTCTGTGTAACAAACAATTCTGAGCTTTTTTTTTGTTTGCTTAAAGCTAGCACTCTATCATTTGAGTCACAGCTCCATTTTCATCTTTTCAGTAATTAATTGGAATTAAGAATCTCGCAGACTTCCCTGCCCAGACTGGCTTTGATCTATGATCCTTCAATCTCAGCCTCCTGAATAGCTAAAGATTACAGGCATGAGCCACCAGTGGCTGTCATGTATTTGACTTTACATTTATATTTTACTCTATCTTCTGTTGGTTCTCTCTCTCTCTCTCTCTCTCTCTCTCTCTCTCTCTCTCTCTCTTTGCTTGAATTTTTGGCACTTTTAGAAAATTCCTTTTCTCTTCAAATATTGTCTCTGCCATATTCTCCTTCTCAGTTTCACCTTTTCTCTACTGAACATTTTGAGCATAGTTGTTTTACCTTCAGGGTCTGCTAACTCCATTACATGGACCCCTGTGGACCTTGTTCTTTTGTCTCTTATTTCTCCCCACTGGTGTTGACAAATTTGTGTTTCTACATATTAAGTAAAAAACTATAGATAAATTGAGGCCCTGAACTGTGCTATCTTTCCATTCAGCAATTCTGAACTTGCTTCTGAACCTAGGCCAGGAATAATAATAATCCCAATCACTTTGATTCAATCAGTTGCACATTATTCAAAAATCGATTTCCAATTGACACTTAATCCTAGTGAGTAATGACTTCGGGATCTCGACACAAAAGCCAATGGAGTTTTCCAGAGCTTCCTTCCTTGGTAAACCTCTAACTCGGTTATTTGTCTCACCTTGGAAGCTTTGCCTACACTGGAAGCCCTGGAAGTATCTCCCAGTCCTACTTGCCTTCTGAGCCACCCATTCCTCTTGGAAAAGAGGGGGAAAGAGTAAATAGCCCCAAGGACTATTCCTTCTTCTCACAGACCTCTAGTCTACAAGTTCTCCTTGCCTTACTGAGTACTTTAGCCTTAAAAAGTGGTTTTTCACACTTGATCCTGCTTTTTCATGACCCCCTGGAGAAAGGTTAGCCCTAATCACCTAGCTCACCATTGCCAGAAATGGAACATGTAGTGCCTGGAATTTCACCACTGCAGAGTTTTGTGGTTTTTTTTTTTTTTTTTTTTTTTTTTTTATGGCTGAAAGCTTTCCTGCTTACAATCCAAGCAAGCATAAGAAGCACATTAATTCAGCCCACTCATTTACATTTTCAGAAATTACATATGCTGCCAGGTGCCAGTGGGCTCACACCTGTAATCCTAGAGGCTGAGATATAAGGATTGTGGTTCAAAGCCAGCCCAAAAAGGACAGTTTGTGAGACTCTTATCTCCATTTAACCATTAAAAAGCCAGAAACAGATCTGCAATTTAAGTGGAAGAACACTAGACTTAAGGAATGAAGCTCAAGGATGGTGCAAAGGCCTTGCATTCAAGCCCCAGGGCCAGAATAAAAAATAAATAAAAAAGAAATGACATGTGTTTACCTTTTCCTGGATGGCAGGGTTGGGGAGAGAGAATACAAAAGGAAATGCTAGGTGCCTTAAGTGACAGTTTAGCTGCCTTGAAAAAATTTACAAAGCTTTTTAGCTATTCAAAAATGGGCAATACTATGTGCAGATTAATCTATGCACTTTCTTGATCATGAAGTTTTGGAGATGCGGATCTCAATGGGTCTCTGTTGTAGAGAGTATCCTGCTGGAAAGATCAGTATAAGGACAACCGCCCATCCATCTGTGGCTGCCAATGGCAAGGTTAATCATCATTCACACTGTTTGCCCTTACCATGAAAAGTCTGTTCAACCTTAGTCTGATGAGTAACTCTAATGCCTTTCCTCAGAAACTGCTGGCTGCTAATTGTGAAATGATTTTTTCATTATTTCATAGAGTTTATGCTCTCCACCAAGAGTGAGCATGGCCATTTATTTAATTAAATAATTATCCCTAAGTATTATTTTAATGTGCTAAACAATAACCTAGGTGATGAGAAGTATAAAAAGATGAATTATTTTCCTACCCTCTAATTAACATGAAGCTAATTGTGATACCACGGTTTTAGGGCTTTTATGGTACACATCTTTATTATAAGTCATTTCAAGTCCCTTTTGAAAGCAGACAAGGCACAAATAATTAATAAACCCATGAACCATCCCTATCCCTGTTCTAAACGAGTTTATGATCCAGAACTAACAAAGCTTTCTGTGGAGTTCATCAGAATAGGATGTCCTTGAGTAGAAGGTCATGGAACTACCTCAGAGTAGACAAGGATTCTTTCCAGAGGGCGACTCCTTGCATTGCCCGCCAGATAAAAACCTGTCCCCAAACCCAGTTGTTGTCCTTCCCCCTTAACCAAACACATTTTTTCACCCATTTATTTGCCTGTCACTTCTACAGCAGTGGGTCTAGGAAGATGACTGACAAATTGGAAGCTCATCAAGTTCCATGGCTAGGTGTGATGAATATAAAGTCAGTCTCCTTCCCCCAACGACAGGTGGAAGTGGGCTCATGACCTCGTCTGGCCAGTGAGATGTGACAGCATGACAGCATGGCTCCTAAGCAGCTTCTAAAACAAAAATCATGAGAAAAGGCCTTTCCTGTGCTGTTTCTAGATGATTCTGTGCTCCTAGAAGTTCTGCAGTCCTCTTGTAGTAAGGCAGAGAATAAAGCCAACATAGTGGAAGGAAGACTCTAGCAATGGAAATAATAAGGTACTATGAAGACTTCTTTGAGCCAGTGGGCTGAAAGTATAAACGATTCATTATAGTTATGATTTTCAAGAAGTAAATGATATTTTAAAATGAAACTGTTCTTTAAAAAACATAAGAGAGCCATACACCAGTAGCTCATGCCTATAATCCTAGATACTCAGGAGGCTGAGACCTGAGGATCACAGTTTGAGGCCAGACCAAGCAGGAAAATCCATGAGACTCTTATCTCCAATAAACTACTCAGAAAAAGTGGGAAGTAGCACTGTGGCTCAAGTGGTAGAGCACAAAGAGACTCAAGGACAGCTCCTAGGCCCTGAGTTCAAGCACCACACCTGAGAAGAAACAAAAAAGAAAGAAAAATAAAAATTTTGATAAAAGTGGCTAGAGTATAATTTGAATATCATTTTATATTCAGAGATAAAGATAATAGGATAATGAATATATCTAATGAGTATATAATTTTCTGAAATTTTTAAATGTAATTTCTTCAAGAAAGCACTATATCATATTCAGCCCTCCTATCAAGTATTTGTTATTAAATGGCTAAAGTCCTAGTTTCTCAGCCTTGGCCTTATTGACATTTGTGCCTGGTAATTCCTTATTTGAAGAACTATTTCTGTTCTCTATATCTCAGTGCATAGCATAAAGTTTGGCACAAACCAAACTCACAACGAATATTTCCTGTCAAATATGAGGATAATGAAGATGAGTTTGTCCCAGAAATGCAACATTAACAAAAATTTCAGTGTCTAAACGATCTACATTGCTGATTTGTTTCATTCGTAGATAAACTCTTCCATTTCTTTTTCCATCACAGAGATCCTTTCTAGTCTTCATTTCAGTCTCATTAGGGAAAACTTGCCATCTTTGAATACTAATTGTCTTGACATTTTCCAACCTGAGGCTAACTGTATCATCAATGAGCTTTAACCTTATCAGTTAGGGCCCTGTACCACCATGCTGACAGAAAGGCCAGATGGCCCCCAGGGGGTGTTCTGTCACAGCGACATACCAAGACCTTCAAGGAATTATCAAGCCCTTTCTCCTCTAGTGTATGGAAGGAAAAAACAAAACTTATATTTCAGAAAACCATCGCACATATAGGAAGAAATACTACTACCAGAGAGAGCAGACTAGGCCTGTTTTTAAGTGTGTCAACCATTGGTTCCTTGTGATCTTTTGCCCAATACTCCTACTTACTCTTAAAAGTTGACCTAATGAAGCCTTGACCACACAAGGAAACCTCTTAAGGATATGATTCAATATCAAACAGCATGGGGTATAGGAAAGAGCCTAGGCTAGAGCCATAGTTAGGGTTTGAATCAAGTCTGCCACAGTGATGAACATCTCTAAGCTGTATTTTCCTCATCCTTAAGATGGAGGAGGTGACACCTACTGTGCTTTGTAACAGACTTCAATTAGTTCCATAAAAATATAGAACTCAGTATTGGTGGATGGAGTAGTGGTTGTGACTGTAACTCTTGCTATATTTATTAGTATTACCATCATCATTATGCTTGCTTATCGCTCTGGAGGGGGAGCTATGGGATTGTCTAACATGGCAAAGCTGGAGGTGGAGGGAAGATAGGAAGAATGGAAAGTGGTAAGAGGAGAAATGAAGAATAGGTCAAGAAGATAAAACAAGAAATCTGAAAAGAAAAGAAAAAGCCAGACTGGGAAATTCTGTAGGAGAAAAACAACTGAGCATAAGCAGGATTGTGTGAGTGGAAATTCTAACAAAATATCCAAACAGTGCATAAGAACAAAATGCATCCATGGCCAATGTCACCACAGGTGGGCGCTGTGATCAGTATGATTTATAAAGTTCCCCTGGACAAAAGCATGCCATGACTACAACCACCTGGAAGCCCAGGACAGGTGTGATGTTGCTGTTATGCAGGCATCTAAGGAGAACAGCCTTATGATTTCACAGTGAGGACATAGCAGTTATATACAAATGCTAGCAAGGTATGCATATCCTGCTGCTGCCTAGTTAAAGAGAAAGGAGAAAGCATAGTATGGAGAACAGCATGCCAATTTCAGGAGAATTCTGTGCATTCCTTAAGAGCCAAAACTTTTGGGAAGGGGTGAAATGAAATCTTCCATCAAATTTCAGAACTTAGAAGGCCAGGTCCAGATACTAGCATGTGTGTTTCAGGGAAAATTCTACAGAGGGAGGTTACTGCTAATTGAAATTGACAAAACCCAACCAGAACCTGCCAATCAGGTTTAATGTAAATCAACAAGGAGTTCCTTGGGAAGTACCCCCACTAGAATCCCCATTTTCCAGCATGAAGTAAAAAGGCCTTGCTAGTTCTCTATGGTGGAATGACAGAGGTCTCTCTTATAAGACCACTTCATCTTCAGAGTCTTGATCCATTCATTCCCTCACCCAATGACTCCCTCATCCAGATATTCAACTGCAGGAACTCTTCATCTGCCAGAAAGCTGGGGACCCTGCCAGTGGCAGAAAGGAGGGAAATCTGGTGTCCTCAACTTCCAAGGTCTCAGAACTTTGAGGTAGTAAAAGAACCTCTCCTGGTCTTCACAAGAAAACAGATGATGGATTTCTTCAAACAGTGGGAAGTATATACTTGTTACTATAACAACCCTGCTTTGCTAGAAAAAAAAAACACACACACACACACCAAAATCAGGGCAAAGCAGAAGGTGGACTGGCCATCTGAGGAGATCAGCTTTAATAAGAGCAGAAGCAATGAGTGAAGGGTATAGAGAGAATGATGGTGAGAGGTCAACAAATACACAAAAGGAAAGGCAGACAGAATGGGACAAAGGGGCGAGCAAATCTCAGCCTACCCATGGAGCTCATGTCTCCAGCAGGCAAAAGGCAGAATGCCTCCTGGGGACAGACATGGAACTGAAGCAGAGAAGAGTAGAGGGAGGAAAGACCATTTGCAGTCCTGGTTGGTAACTTAACTATGGCTGTCTCCACGGAGGGCACAGTACAGCTTTGTCTACTTGACAATAGAGCCTGTTCTGTAGAGCTAATCCTTGGCCACATTTCATATAAAACTATGATTTTTTTTGAGACAACATCTTGGTGCAGAAGGAGAAAATTTGTTCCTAAGGTTTGAGTGACTACTGTCAGCCAAAGGTTAAAAGATACATTATTTATCCCTAGCAACAGCTTTCAAACTGAATCACTAATCCTACCCATTCCTCAAATGCCTACACAGGACACAGTTCAATGTGAAGACAATACTCACTTAAGACAATACTCAATCTCAAAATTGAACACGTGCATTAAAGGACACATCTCCCCATAGCTTTCTGAAAGGTAAACACCAAAATAAAAAGAAGCAAATCCAAAAGTCCTTTTGTATTTTCTCTGAGTTGCCAAGGAACTAACACTTGAAGTAGTTATCTTGGGCCTTGGACCTGTCTGTAGTGTGGACAGCCAAAATTCTTTTACTTCACTATCCTTCAACAAAATACTAATCTTCCAATTTCCCTATGCCTAAGAAAATGCATTTGCCATCAAAAGTTAAATTGCAACCGATGTTTTCAATGCTTTGTGATTAAGCACTTAAGCTGGGATGAAAAGGAGACTATATTTCTCCAACCTATGTCTGCTCCTGTGCCCACACAAACTTAGAAATGCCCAAACTCTGCCAAACTAATAAGAAAATCCCCAAGTGCTACAAGGGAAGACCAGAGGGAATGAGATAGATTTGGAGGCTTTTATTCTCCTCTTTGTCTTTCTCTCCTTCTTAATCCACAAACCCAAGGTGGAGAAAACTAAGAAAAGAAGAGTGATCCTGGGAAAAAGAGAAAACAGAGCTCACTGAGTGGCAGAAAAAAGTCCACCTTAAACAGTTATACACTCCACCCCATCACCAGGTATCACTGAAAACAGCCAAGAGAGTCGTCTGAAGATGATGATACCACAGAGAGACCAGAAAGCCTCCATCACTGCATCATAAATGCTTCTCCTTCCTGTGCTGGAGAAAAAGGAGTCAGCACATGGCACTGGGTGGTTCAGTACAGACTGCACAGGCAGACCTCTGCAGAATAAAAAGTAGCTGGAACCAGCCATGCAGCTATGCAGCACAGATTCCTTGTGTCTGAGGTCTTGCAAAATGGCTGATACAATGCAGAAGACAAATCATTATTTTGCTATAAGATAAACAAAATGGAACAAGTCAAGCCATTCAAATGGTGTTGCCATTCTAATATGTCTGTAGGTATATTTTTGTAGAAAGAGTAACAATTATCCATCATGATCAGATTTTAACAGTGAAAAGAGTCAGCACTACATTTTGCTTTGCTTTGCTGGCACTCTGCCATCTTCTGAACTTGCATGTTACAGAAGTACTGACAGGAAAATGCAAAATTAATTACTGAGCATTCGTGATGTGAACCATCTGAGAGTACCTTACCTGTTACATTTTATTTAGTATACAGGCTCAGCCTCCAAGAAAATAATTATCCTATTCACATTTTAGAACTGAAAAACCAGAGCTTGGAGAGACTATACCTAAGAACACATAACCAAAACATGGTGACAGTGAAATTTAATATTCTCTGCGGATTCTAATGAATTCCTGAATGCTCTTCTGAAAGTCTACAAGCCAACACCTAAAATTTGTCCATGACTATAATAAAATTAAATATGTGTGTGCGTGTTTGTGTGTGTATGTAAGTAAATGATAGTTCATATATATATAAGTACATATACTATATATATTTTAAGTATAATATATATGCTTACATATTTTACATACTATAGTTTTCATTATAATTTGATAGCTTACTTAAATATACCCTGGTAGAAATCATTATGACTGGGTAAATTTTCCATACTGTTTTCAGAAGGAAGTAGAAAGCAAATAGATACTGTTTTTAGAAAGAAGTAGAAAGCAAATAGATATAGAACAAGAAGTACCTAATCACTCTACTGTGTAAACTCTCTGAGTGGAACAGCCAGAAAAAATTAAAGGCATTGTCATAATTTTTAATTGTACCCAAAATGTATCTTCTGTAACCTATTACCTTTCAAATATTGTCATCATGAAACAAACTTATCTGACCTCCACAGTCACTGCATCTTGTGTTTTAATGACAGCAAGAACACAGTGGCTGGCTGTCCCCTCTAGGTTGCACTGGAATCCTTGATCGTGTCCCCTATCACAAAAGAAGCGAACACTTACCCATTAACCAGCAGTCCTTCTCAGCCGCTGTGTTCAACATTGATAAATCTTGATTGCTCCTTTCCTGCACAAAGGCAATATCATTGTGTAAAAGAGTGACTAATTCAAGATCCATTTATTGAATGTCTTTGAATATTAATGGAACACTTTCTTTTCCTGGGACTACAGGCCTTATAGTATGCTGTTTTGAGTTTTGAGTTCATTCAGAGGTCTTAAACAAGAACAAATTTCAAAAGCCAAACTGGTAGTTTCCCAAGCAAGAACCAGTGTTGGTGGAAGGAGAAAGGAGAGAGTAAGTATATAGATGATACATAGATTTAATGTGTACATATAATGTGTATATATGGTATAGATTTACATCTAATATGCTACAGTTATATATACACATATAAATAAGCACATATATATGTTATATATTACTTATAATACATGTATACACAGAGAGACAGAGAACTAGATGATGAAATCCAAACCATGTTTTAAAGGAAGAAAGAGGCAAAAAAGGGGCATTCAGTAAAATAGACAAGGTAATGATCATCAAAGTGTATTTGTAAATACCAAAATGAAGTCACTTGTATAATTAAGTTATGCTAAGAAGTTTTAAAATAGAATGCATTAATATAGCTAGGCTTCATATTTCAGTTCCAATAACAGGATGTTGACACACTGGCCAGTGAGAAAATTCAGTCCTATAAGGAAACTAGAGAGATTATAGGTTTGTTTCTGAGAGGCTGCTATTCTTTGATATGGACATGAATGGACAGTCACTGAGCTTGTATCACCATGGTGTTTTGGTTTTGTGTTGGCACTGTGGCTTCCTTGACTTTTTTGGGCCCCTTGGCTTTCTTGCTTACAGCTGGCATTCTACCACTACAACTACCCATCTGTCTGTTACTTTGCTGGTAAATGGGAGATGGAATCTTGCATTCTTTTCAGCTCTGTCTACCTTTGAACCTCAATTCCTCTGATCTCAGTCTCCTGAGGAGCTAGGATTACAGACATGAGCCACTGGCACCTGGTTGCTGACTTTCTTCATGGTTTTAAACATGGTTTAATACAGGTTGAACGTCTCTTATCCAAAATCCTTGGGACAAAAGTGTTTCAGAGTTAGGAATGCTTCAGATTTTGAAATATTTGAACATACACAATGGATTATCTTCAAAGGGGACCCAAGTCTAAACATGAATTTATTTCTGTTTTATGTAACCCTTAAGAAGCAGGATAGATAGATGAGGATCCTGGAATATTATATTATTTTGCATCAAGTATCAAAAGGGTCAGATTCAAAAGTTAAAATCAAAAAGCAACTGATAAAGCAGTTCAACTTCCTTTTCATTATACCCCTTTATATGTTAAGTTCCAAGGACTAGGAGACCTAAAAGGACCTAACTGAAATGGTAAAACGCTGCAAAGTCTTCATGAATGGGTAGACACAGAAAGGCAGGAAGCATAACGGGGGGAGAGGGGGAAGCCCTAAAATTCACCTACAATCTTTATATTTGGGGTAGGCCCAGATACATCTCATATTTTACAGTAATGGGAGGTACCCATCTTGGCCACTCAGAACCACTGTGTAAAGGCTGATCATTGCTAGGCACATGGCCATACACATTTCCTCAGCTCAGAAAAAAAATATACGCCGCAGAAACAGTTGCCAGTCCAAGTCTTTAACTCCTATTTTCTGCATAGGGAGTAAGCAGTGTTTCCCTTTTCTCCATTTCTCCCTGTTTTGGTCTATTACACTAAAAAAAAATCCTAACTAGAATTTTTACCTTGTGCGACCTTTCTTTGTGTGAGACTACCTAAACTGATTTTCATGAGTGGATCTCAAGCACCTGAAGGTTTGTGTGGAAGCTGGGAGTCCAAGGAAAGGCCTTATCCATTCTCTGGCAACACACACATAGGACGAAGTTAATGTGTTACAGTATTCCTTGTTAACCTCAATATTGGCTTCAACTCCATATGTTCAGAGGTACAGATTTTCACTGTTGATATCATAGCACTACAGAAGAAATTAGATTGTGGGGTATTTCAGACTTCAGATTTGAGATCAGATGTTCAATGTATGGTTACTCAGTTTATGCCTCCTTAATCTTTTATGGCCTTCTTCCTTCCATAGTCCCATTGCTGGTGATTGGTACCCCCCCTCCATGGGATATCTAAAACCCCAGAATGTTCTGTGTGGAGGCTTATAAGAAATGTATCCCTGAACAGGTATGTTGTAGTCAATAAAAATACTTTATCTAGTATAGAACAGACATGGATCTGGATTCATTAAATTGATTTACATCCTGTGTATACACGTTAGGACAATTTTCTTGCCTTTGTTCTGATGCTGTGATTCCAAAGTAACTCTATGATCATTCCTTGGTTTGCTATTAATTTGGTGTGCCAAAGACATAGTAACATTAAGAGAAGTTATTCCAGGTACTGACCCCATTGATCTACTTTTGGGGAAGGCACTTGCATTCTTCTAGGTTGATACATCAACTTCCTGATTCATCTTGCTTCCTATGAATTTTTGAGAGTGTTCATAATACTCCCATGCCTCAGAACCCCAGGCAGATTGAATCCAGAAAGTTCTCTTTGCCCCTTTAAACAATAGCATCCATAGCAAGGACAAGGCAGGGAGGCTGTAGCTGAGCCATCACTGCCTTCCCTCAGCAGTGCTTTCCTGAGTCTAAAGGCAGAGAAGACAAAATGTTCACCCTGCCTAAAGTACTCCTCAATTTTCAACTTTGCTCCAACAGCATTGTGCGCTCCCCACACTTCATTCCCGTCCATTTCCCACTCTCAGAGTTGTTTTGTTCTTGAGAACAGTACTTCTGCAGGCAGCAGCAGCAAGAAGTTATTTTTGTTACAAAACCTGGGTAAGTGTGCTTTAAAACCAGTAAACTGGGTAACTTCTCCTTCTGCTCCCCCCAAAAAAGGCATTTACTTCATTGCAAGCCCATGTCCTACAGTACAGTGAACAAACATTTAGAAAGAACAAGACACTCCAAACACATGGACAACAGGGAACAAGGTGTTCTGAGGCCATGTATGAGAATCCAGACCCTTGAAAACGAGACAGCATTTCATTTCTTTATGAAAGAAGCCATTATTCATTTATTTCCTTCCCTGGACCACTCTGAAATGTGATGCATGCTAGTACCTTTCCCCTTCTTGGCACCTCGACCCTTGATAAAGGGACTTCATTACATGATCTAGAAAGGTATCTAAATTACCTTTGTGAAGAAGTGTCTAGATAGATCAAGGAAGTTTTGTCTGTGTTGATAAGGCTTAAACATTTATCTCGGACTTGGACTTGAACTTGAAAGTCAATAATTTAGAAGATTAACTTGAAAACACTGTCTAAAAAATGCTTCTGATTTCAGTACCCTTTGTCTTGTTTATAAGTTTATCTGATTTGGAAAGGGGAAGGGGAATAACAAAATGGTAAGACAAAGGACCAAGGGTGAACCAATGCAACAGCAATAATCACTAGATATTATGTTGGAAACTAACTTTACAACTTGGGGGAAGGAGAGTTGACAGGGGAGGGAAAGTGGGAGAAAATGAGGGAGGGGGTAACCCTGCTCAAAAAGAAATGTACTCATTGCCTTACTTATGTAATTATAACTCCTCTGTATATCACTTTTACAATAAAATAAAATAATAATATAAATTACAGCTAGCACTTACTTTGTGCTAGCCATGACTAGGGAACTTTTGACATAATTTCTGGCTACATTGTAGTTATTACTCAGCCTGTAATAATGGAGAAGCTGAGGTTTCAAAGGCTTAGGCAACATTTCCAAAGGCATACAGCCAGAGTGAGAGCCAAACCTATCAGATTTCCTAAGACTTTTTCCTTCACAATATGATAATTGTCTACCAACATCTTTCCTCAGTTTTCAATCAATGAAAAAATTTAAACAGCCTCTCTTTGCCTCATCAAATATACCCATTAAAATAAAAAGAGTCTAATAAAATACTTTTGGAGTTTCCTTCCTGTTTTAAATCTTCATGTTCTCGTGTGAATTTCGCACCTGAAACCTGTGATACTAAATATGCCATGGTAGTAATGGCTCTCTAGGACTTGTAAAGCCTACAAAATCCTAAAACAAAACAAAAAAATCTATTTATAATCCATTGATTGAACATTACATAAGAAATTGTCCTTAATAAGCAATTATAAAAATTAAACTTAGGGAACAACAAACTGTCATGGCCTTTCCTAAAGGTTTGAGTGTAATCAACAGAAAATAAAAAAGCTCCCATCAAGGGTTGAGGATTTAGCTCAGTGGAAGAGCACTTGCCCAGCAAGAATAAAGCCCTTCCCTAGTTCCAACTCACGTATATACAGTATCCAGGGTACTAAGATCAGTTACTGTGATAGCAGGGGTAAAACCACAGGAAGGGAATACAAGAGAAAAAAAAAAAGTATTGTTTCACATGGTGTGTTGGAAGTAACTACAACAATGATATACCACTTGTTTCCATAACGTGGAGTCCATTTCGCTTAGCATCATCTTATGTGTTCATACGGGCATAGCTATTGAACTACTGTGATCTTCTGCAATGACTATCCTAAACATGTACTAATTATTCCCTATGAGGGAAACCATATATGTGTATTGAAACTAGGGAAGGGAAAGGGAATACCAAAGTCGAGAGACAAAGGATAAAAAAGACAAACCATTGCAATAGCAATACTCACAAAAACAATTGATGTAAACCAACTATACAACTCAAGGGGGGAAGAGGGAAAGGAGGAGGGGGGAGGCCAGGGAAAAAATGAGGGAGGAGGTAACAAGTTGGATAAGAAATGTACTTGCCTTACATATGAAATTGTAACCCCTCTGTACTTCACTCTGACAATAAAGAACAACAACAACAACAACAAAAGAATAAAGCCCTGAGTTTGGTCCTGAGCTCTGGAAAAAAAAACAATGTTCCCCAATGAATCTAATTATAATTTTATAAGCATAGGGTAATCTTGCAAAACAGGGAATTGTGGCTTGGCTTCAGAGAATTGTGGCTTTCACAGTGCAAATGAACTAATTTTTCCTTTCAATAGTATTTCTTCTTATATGGATGTGCATATAGTTGAGTGCAGAAGCAATACATTTGTGACTGTCAACAGAATGCCAGGTTGACTTGGATTAGAGGTCATGTGGTATTTTTGGATTAAAATAGGTAACTTCGTTTTGTGCTAATATTATGAAATATCTCTGGGAATATAAGTAAGCTAGACACAGGTTCAATCCTTGTTGATATCAGGTTAGATCCTTTACTGACCCCTCTGGAACTCCTCAGTGGTAAAATGGTATAATATTTACTTCAAAAAAACTCCTACAGAAGTCAGATAAAGTTGCATACCTGGATTCCTGCTGGCAATCTGGATCCCTAATCCATCACTCCGCTTTCTATTCCAGCTCTTGCAGGTTTTTTTTCCAACTCAGAAATCAGAGGAATTCTGATAAGAAATAGAAGTAAATTGATGTGCCATCTCAGTCACGTGAAAACTAACACCGTTATATGTCTTCTCCAAACTTATCTTGCCACTCTCCATCTTCAACATAGGTCAAGCCACGCTGGGTTCTAGTATTTTTAAGCATACCAGCCATGCTCCTGCCTCAGGACCCTTGGACTTGCTGTTTTCTGTTGGGCAGGCTTCTTCCTCACATATATACCTGGGCATTTCTTCAGTGTTTGAGGTCTTAGCTCAAAGAATATTTTCTCAGTGAGGACTTCTTGTCATTCTCCTCAAAATTACATGTCTTCTATCTCTAACATTTTCCTTGTGCCTTCTATTTCATTTTCTCATCTTAGATTTATCATCGTGTAACAGATTACTTACTTGCTCATTAACAATTTTATCCTCTATAATTTAAAGGATGAAGACAAAGGTCTGTGGGTTTGTTTTCACTATATTCTAAGTTTAGGATAGTGCATGGCATACTAATATTCAATAAATACTTTTTTAAAGAAAGAAAGAACTTCAGGCAGATTCAAGTTGTACAGTACCAGTTTAGCAAGTCCAAGTCCCTAAATTCAATCTCAAGTATGACCAAAAGGAAGGAAAGAAGGGAGCAAGGAAAGATGATCTCTTTAAGAACCAATGACCATAGCAGCAAAAGGAATAACTGCTGACAAGTGAAAAATAAATTTGTTGTGGCAGACACACACATAAAAATCAATTAATAGGGGCTGGGAATATGGCCTAGTGGTAAAGTGCGCACCTCATATACATGAAGCCCTGGGTTTGATTCCTCAGCACCACATATATAGAAAAAGCTGGAAGTGGCACTGTGGCTCAAGAGGTAGAGTGCTAGCCTTGAGCAAAAAGAAGCCAGAGACAGTGCTCAGGCCTTGAATTCAAGCCGCAGGACTGGGAAAAAAAAATCATGTAGTGAAAACTAAATTCAAATATGCAAAAAAGATATAACAGAAATATGTGAAGGACATCACAGTACTCCTCTGTAATCCCAAGGCTCAGGTAGAAGGAGCACAAGCTCGAGGCCAACCTGGGCTATATTCCAATATCCTAAATATACATATATAATTGGATGAAAATAAAATAAGACTATATATAACATAACACCAAGACCCTAATTATAAGGTTATAAGGAAGAGTAGATAGCAGAATGTCAAGAGTGTTATCAAACAGCTATTTTATTTTCCACGGGGATTAATTTAATTCCTGTGAACTTCTTACCCCTAGGTCTCATATATGTGAAGATTGAGTTACCACACTAAACAATTATGAGAAGATATATGTCTAAGTAAATATAGTGAAATATGAAAAGAATACAGGAATGTACGGTTCACTTGCTTCAGAACAGTGGTTTTCATAGGAAGAAAGAAGACTAAGAAAGTGAATGGAATATCTTAATTGTATCTATAATATTATCTATGTCTTTTTCCATCCTTCCATCCTTCTTTCATTGTTTGTCTTCCTACTTCTTTCTTCTTTTCCTCTCTTCAACTTATTTCCTCTCTATCTGAAAGAGAGAGGAAAAAAACCCAGTAAGACAAATTAAACTAATTTGGAAGAAATTTATTATTCTATTATATCATTTTTTAAACTTCTCAACAGACTTTTAATTTTCCTCAATTTTAAAGTAAGTTTAATGAAATATTATGAAGATGTCAATACATGTAAAGAATGTATAATTTACCATAGTAAAATAGAAATAAAAATAGGCCTGAGCTTGTTTAAAAATTAGTTAGTAAGTTAAAATTTAACCTAAAGGAGAAGAAAAAAGAACAAAATAATTTAATGAACAAGTGCTACCAAATACATAGGAGAAAAAATCTGATACTATGTAAAATATTAGAGATTATGAAATTATTTTTTAAAGAAATGCAAGTAAAAATTGCATTATAGTATCAGGAAAGACCATAAGAAAAAGCAAAACATAAAAATAAATAAAATGCAAGAGAAGAAATTTCAATGGAGACAAAAATATACAGAAAAATAAAAAGTAAAATGATTGACAAATGCATCACTTACAATACATCCATGTTCAAAAACAATACATATCTTAGGAATAATGAGAGATATGATCATTTCACATAAGAAATTACTTTTATTAAGAGTCACGTAAGTTTATAAATTTAAAAAGTTCAATAAATTAGTAGAGCTATAAAACATTCACTTAAATTTTTCTAATTTGGGGAAGGGAAGGGGAATAACAAAATAGTGAGACAAAGGACAAAGAGAGAACCAATGCAACAGCAATACTCATTAGACATTATGTTGGAAATGAACTTTACAACTTGAGGGGAAGGGGAGTCTGGGGGGAGGGAAAATGGGAGAAAATGAGTGAGGGGGTAAAAATGTTCAAAAGAAATGTACTCATTACATTGCTTGTGTAACTGTGACCCCTTTGTATACCACCCTTACAATAAAATAAAATATTATTAAAATAATAAATTAGTGGAGAGAGATATGTAAAACATTCACCTACAGGAAAGAACAACAAAGTGAAAATATTATCTTTCTAAACTAAATTAAAATTTCCACATAATACAAGTACTTCCAAAGGGATTGGAAAGAGCATGTAATCCTGAAATTCACATAAAAAGTATAGAAATATAGACAAAGAAAATTGAGACTAAAATACAGAAAATCGAGACTATCAGCCAGGTATCTTGGCATCGTGGTTAAGCACACAAAACTCAGAGCCAGACTGCATAAATTTAAATTTTATAATGTCACTTATTGCCTATGTAAGTTGGGTTGAATTCTTTCACATCTTTCATTTAATCTTTCAAAAGATTAAAATTATTTGATAGAAAAGGCCCCCATAACTTTGCCTAGTGTGTAGTAATAATAACTTTGTAAGTCTATTTGAGCATGAGAAATTAGCAAACATTATTAACATGCATTTCACTAAAACTACATTTCAACAAACATAGAAAATATTCTCAGCTTCATAGACAAGTTAAAGCAAAAAGTTATAGACAAAAATCAAAGTGCCTAACAATATTAAATATTGAAGAAACTATTCAAAAAATAACTATATTCCAACTAGCCATATTTATTAAGGCTATATTATAAATAAGCTACAGCCCAAGAATTCATCAATTAGTGAGAGCTCTAGAGAAACCCAAATTTTGCACAAGCCAAAATACATCCAGTAATGATCATTAAATTTTTATGTGTTAGAGCAGGTGTCAGAGTGAATTAATGTTCCTAAATGGGAGATGGACTAAATCATTTCATATGTTCCCACAGAATACCACATACAGCAAGAAAATAAATGAATTTGTGTTTAGCCATGTGAATAAACATAATGATGAAATGAAAACAAAACCATATGAAGATATGTATAGATGAGTACTTATACAATTTTAACTTTATTCAAAAAATGCTAGCTTATTTTAAACTAAATAGACAACTAAACCTTTAGTAAAAGCTTAAATGAATGGCAACTTAATATGCATCAAATTTAGAATAAAAATTACTTTTAAAAGGGGTTTTTGATGAATGAAATTTATATCAGGAATATATATCCTAGTGTCACCAAAATATAGGTGCAAATAAAGCAAATTGTGACCATTTAGGATACAATATTTAGGTAATAAGTGTGTGGATATTTGATATGTTGCACAATTTTCAAACTCAGTATTATTGAGTTTATGCTGAATACTAATCCTTCAAAATCATCACATTCTTGTAAAACAAATAAACAAGCGGTGCACAAACACAGTCAATTATACATCAGTGTGTCAGTGAAGACATGGAAGATGCTCATGGATATCGATTGTAGAGTAAGAAATAAAAATGAAGGCGGAGAAAGCAGAAAGACTTCTGTGTTTTTGCTCCATATACTTCCATATTATCTAAGTATTTTATTTGAGATTATCTGTGCATTAAAATAAGTCATAACAAACAGAAAACATGATGTGCCCAAGCCAGGAGGAATGCTCCAAAGACAAAATCCAAAGATCATGGAATTTCGACCTCAGCCTGTAGGAAAGTTATAATTCTTCTTAGGAAAAATCGTTCCCCAGATGACCAGTGAATATATGTATCTTTCAGGCTACTTCCAAGTGCTAATGCATAGTAGACAGTGGGTGGAAGGAGAATATTACCAATGTTATCTTAAAGTTTCACTCTGATCTGCAAGAGGCTGAGTCTTAGAATGACCCAAGTGTTATAACCTTGCTGTTTATCCAGGTAGGATGGTGGTTTCTCAAGCCAAGGCATATTTATGCAATGGCACCATCTTAAGTCCTATAGATTAATGGCAAGACAGTGCTGAGGAGAGAGCCCTGAAAGCTGTTCTGATCTCCAAAGATGAAGAAGCAAAATTCTCATTCATCATAGTGAAATCAGAGCTCAGCAATAAAAGCAGCTGGCTTTGGAATGAGCTGTTTTCCAGGAGTCATTTATTTATTTGATGTTCTGTCACTGATAAATTGTGCCAACCATGACTCCGTGTGATTAAGCCAAGTTTATTCAGACACACATCACTGTCTCCTGGAACAGCTAAGGCCAGAACCCTCCATCTTTGTCAGGGACTCTAAACTACTTGGGCAACTCCACAACAAGTGTCCAGCAGCAGCAGCAGAACTTGAAATGTAAATCATGCTCATCAAGATACCCAACATGAAGTGGGATGGCACAGAGAAGGGCAGACTTTACAGAATCAGATCAGGAGGTCGTTTCAGAGTCAGGAAAGTTGTCCTTCATTGTTTTCTGTGTATGTAATAACAATGATGTCCACTATTTTTTGTGAACGAATCACATGACAAGCCACTAAGTGCTAAGTGCTATTTGTATTGTACTCCCCTTAACCCTACAATCCAATGCAGGCAGCTGCGTATGAGATCAGTCTCAGAGCTCTTGACTGCAGCTGTGCTGGCTGTTCTGGTCGCTGATGACAGGGTTGGTTGGGAGTGAAAGTCCAGTTCTGTTACTTACATGGTGAAAATTCTTTGCTAAAGCACTTAATTTCACTAATATTCAGATTCCCTTTATGTTAAGAAGATTGCTGTATGGGTAAAATGACATCATTAAAACAAAGAGCTTCTAAAATAGATCATCAAAGAATTGCTGTAGAGCATAAATGAAAAGCAATGTCCCAGTAGTATTCTTCCAACAGCCATAAGCCCACACCACACAGAGACACAGTACACAGTAATGCCTATTCTCAATTTCATCTGTCCTTTTGCTCACGATGGGCACCATCTCAGGATCACCATTTCCCTTAGAATCCAAGAATCTGGAGACATGGAAGGATGTACTTCACTAGTGTTGCACTGATAGCATTCACAGCCATGTGGAAACTTTCACAGCTCTCAGGAAAGAGGATGGAGGCAGACCTTCCTGACTTGACAGGGTTGAGACAACTTCAATCATCCCAATGAGTTCCTGTGGAATCCAGTTAAGGACCACATTCCAAAATGACCTTTCTTGCATCAAGCACATTAAAAGACAGATCAAGAAATACCAGAAGTTGGGGCTGGGGATATGGCCTAGTGGCAAGAGAGCTTGCCTCGTATACATGAGGCCCTGGGTTCAATTCCCCAGCACCACATATACAGAAAACGGCCAGAAGTGGCGCTGTGGCTCAAGTGGCAGAGTGCTAGCCTTGAGCAAAAGGAAGCCAGGGACAGTGCCCAGGCCCTGAGTCCAAGGCCCAGGACTGGCCAAAAAAAAAAAAAAAAAAAGAAATACCAGAAGTAGGTGTGGGTGGCTCACTCCTGCAATCATAGCGAAGATCTGAGGATTACTGTTGGAAGCCAACCAGAGCTGTAAAAAAAAAAAAAAAAAAAAAACTATGAGACTCTTATCTCCAATTAACCAGTAAAAAGCTGGAAGTAGAGTTGTGGCTTAAGTGGTAAAGTACCAGTTTTCAGTGTAAAAGCAAAAGGACAGTGTCCAAGCCCTGAGTTTAAGCACCAGAACCAGCACAATAAAAAGAAATAGCAGACAGTGAGGCCAAGATTCAAATAGCACAGCAGCACAACCCTGTGTCTTGGTTCTAGATCGTACTGCCCATTTTATGGTGGACTTTGAACCCACCATCCTTCCTGCCACACAACACTGGCATCCATCAAGTCTCTTCATGTAAATGACCCATTTTTTTTTCCTCTTCCACTTTTAAATACCCAATAATGCAATTTCCATCTAGAGATGGCAAATATTCTACCACCAAAATATTTTCAGGGTAGTTTTAGAGCTTTTAATTGTTCAAATAAAAATCCTCTTCTTCCTATAAATACGTAAATATGGATAATTCCATTAAATTCCTTTAGATCACTATTCCTACTCATTTTAATGCACTCGTGCTTTTACACAAATGCACATATAATTGTTATATGTGTATATAAATGCTGTTACATTGTATATCATCTATGATTTGGTTTCTACAATAATATCTTTGAAATCTTTATCCATGTGATCTAGGATGCTCTATTAATATGGACTTTGTTTTATAGAACTTGATGAAAGCAAAAAGTCCTTATTTGTTGACACTTGAAAAAAGTTGGGGGGTGGGGGGAAACAGTCCAGATGCTGGTGGCTCATGCCTGTAATATTAGCTAATCGGTAAGTTGAGACCTGAAGATCACAGTTCAAAGCCATCCCAGGTTAGACAAAAAAAGGGTGTGAGACTTTTGTTTCCAATTAATCCGCAAAAAAGTCAGAAGTGGAGTTATGGTGGAGTGAAAAGGCCAAGCTCCAAAAGTAGAGATAGATTCTCATTTTCAACTGAGGGGAGAAAATAAATAATGGCTGGGTTGGGTTTGGTGACAGCGAGTTCTCCTGGTGCATGGTTGAATGATTCGGTCCATACTGGATCCTTTATTTATAAGTGACAGTATTGGGACTTAGACAAACCAGTATAGAAGAAAGAGTAATAGTTATAGATTTTATAGCTGGAGAATCCAGAAAATATTTCATATCTCATATTTCACAAATAAGAAATCCAGGACTGAGAGATGTTATGAATTTATCCAAGGTGAGATAGTCTAAATTTCCTGGCTTTGCCTCAATATTAGTGCTTTTTTAAAAAACCTACTTCCTCAGATTTGCCTCAAGGACATCAGAAGTAGTTCATATGGTAGCCCATATGATGTTTTAAAAAAAGAAAAAGGGGGCTGAGAATATGGCCTAGTAGTAGAGTGCTCACCTCGTATTCATGAAGCCCTGGGTTCGATTCCTCAGCACCACATGAATAGAAAAAGCCAGAAGTAGCGGTGTGGCTCAAGAAAGAAAGAAAGAAAGAAAGAAAGAAAGAAAGAAAGAAAGAAAGAAAGAAAGAAAGAAAAAAGAAAGAAAGAAAGAAAGAAAGAAAGAAAGAAAGAAAGAAAAGAAAGAAAGAGAAAGAGAGAAAGAAAGAAAGAAAGAAAGAAAGAAAGAAAGAAAGAAAGAAAGAAAGAAAGAAAGAAAGAAAGAAAGAAAGAAAAAGAAAGGAAGGAAGGAAGGAAGAAAGAAAGAAAGAAAGAAAGAAAGAAAGGAAAGAAAGAAGGGAAAGAAAGAAAGAAAGAAAGAAAGAAAGAAAGAAAGAAAGAAAGAAAGAAAGAAAGAAAGAAAGAAAGGAAGGAAGGAAGGAAGGAAGGAAGGAGAAAGAAAGAAAGAAAGAGAAAGAGAGAAAGAAAGAAAGAAAGAAAGAAAGAAAGAAAAAGAAAGAAAGGAAGGAAGGAAGGAAGGAAGGAAGGAAGGAAGGAAGGAAGGAAGGAAGGAAGGAAGGAAGGAAGGAAGGAAAATCAGCAGCTACAAAAGTAGTCATTGATTTGCTTTTTGAGCTGGGACATGATGTAAAAAGGACATTGATATTTAGTCAAGCATGATGATAACAGATCATTTTCAGTCAACATTTGCTCAAGCAGGGAAACTGTAGGACTTCTACCAGCCACAAATAAAACCTGTGGTGAGAATTAAATGTAATGAAATGATGCATATTCTCAGTGTAATCCCTAGTACATATATATTTCACTCAGGAGCATTTTATTGGTATATTCATGCACATAGTAGTAGATACTTAAAGATACCCTGGCTAGAAAGTCTCTAGTTTTGAATTAGAAAAACCTGAGGACTGTTCTTTCTTGGTCCCCCAAACTCTAACATGACAGTTTTCCAATCATTATTTTACTTTGCTCAGAAATGAATGATGGTTTATAATGAATCCAAAGCCCTTCCAGTGGGTTATTTTTAATCTTGTTTTATTTCATTAGGAAAAGGGTCCTCTCGCTGTAGAAGTTATCAGTTTCTCTGTGCAGCACCCCTGCTCAGTTATGAGTAGAAATGGCTTCCATTATTCCTCCTTGGCCAGCCCATCAAGTCTTCCGGCAACTCTCATGTGCCAGCTGGCAGGGATCTTTCAAATTAAGAGACTTTTCTTGGGTTTTTTCATATTTTCTGTATTACCAAGTTTATGCATTTGACTTTTTCCAAGGCCTCCTTTCAAAATGAAAAGTAAACATGTCGTTGTCCTTGGACATGAGCCTCTTCAACCTTCTCTTATGAAAAGCAGATGCTATGTGGCTAAAATTTGGACCTTGGGAAACCCATCAATATCCTAATCATTTATATGCAAACCAGATGTTGGCCAAGGTATCCTAGCCCTTGAGATACAGACAAAATCAGTTCTAATCCTTGTCCCAGGCCTAGGGCAAGCCTAAAACATCTGTCCTCCTCCGAAAGTTCCCTGAAGATTCTTAGACAATGTCATCCTCACGGTCTCCTCTGTGACTTTGTTCCTGAGTCTCCTGTGTTTGCTCTCACAGCTCAGCATTCAGTGTTTCTAAAGGTCAAGCACTGTTAGCAATTTCTAACCAATCAATTAAACAAGCATATCTTACAAACAAGATATGACTAAAATCCCATGAACTTAAAATGTAGAGGAAGAGAGAAGAGCATTATATCATAATGCATATGCATTCCTGTTATTGAATTGATTCATTCATTCCCTCTTGGAGAACTTTTTACTGTGTCCATAAAACCTGCTTTACCCAACATTTCAGGATTCCTTATTCTTGTCCAATCTTCTACTTGTTTTTCTCACTCATGCCCTCATGGGAATCTAAATTCCTTCCTATCATTTATTTGACATCATTCAAGTCTCCTCAGAGAAAAGAGCAAAAGTCTGACACAGATTATCGCCATTCACTTAAACCCAGCCATCTTCAGCAGGACCAAAAACTTTCTACTCTCTTCAGGGCAGTGGCTGTAGCTACTAGAAGTTTGTTCACTGGTTTGTCTCACGTTTTGTTTCCCCAACATAGAATTTGGATGAAACCAAAGGGTTTGTATTGGTCATATTGAGGATTCTGTGAATGTTACTGCCTGGAATTGTACAGTGATGAACTGTATAGGGCTGAGCTGTAGACCCACTTGTCACTGCCCTGAAGGGTACCAAGGAGCAAGGAACAAATCATTTGAGGTTGAAAAAGTAAATAATAATCAAGGCACAGGACAGAAATGAGCTAAGTGTAATTACAACCAGTGAGAAAAAAGGGAAAAAAATGTGAGAAGGAAGAAAATGCTGAAGGAGCAGCGGGAAGTAGAGAGGGCAGTTTTCCCTGTCCGCGTGCTCTCCAGCCTTCACCACCCATTAGGCCTCGCACTAAGCCTGTGCCAGGGCTGGGAAACAATTTTTTTCTGCCAAGGGCCATTTGTGTATTTATAACATCATTTGAAGGCCATACAACATTATCTTCAATAAGGGGTAGATAGCCAGAGGCAGCTGATATAAAGCATATGCCTGTCCATCAAGTACCAGATGATTTTACGGGCCTATATGGTCCATAGGCCTGATTTTTTCACCCATACAAGGATATTGGCAAGTGTGGTCTGAATAAACAGAGCACTCCCGGTCCCAGCTCAATGTAAGTTCCTTCCAGTGATACAATCCAATGTCTCCACTAACATAAAATGGCTCATTCCTTCCACTCTTGCTCTATTACACTAATTTTCCCCTTTGTCCTCTCCTTCCTCTTAACCTGGGTAGAACAGAAGGAGAAGCCAGTAGACTCTTTCTGGTCAATTTTAATATAGTCCTGTGCTACTTAACAAGATCCTCCAAAGAGGAATCATACTCAAAGGCATCCTTTCAGCCCTGATTCCAGCCACTTTTAAGGATCAGGTGAAATCAAGTTATGTCAAAATAAACCATCTCCAGTTTACCATTCAGGTTAACCTGAAAGGCAAGCTTCTATGTAAAATTACATGCTGATGCCTTCTTTGGTGAACACTCCTTGAGAATTGATGTGTTCAGGCCTCTGAACAGGCTCCAAGATTTTCCCAAACAAAAACAACGTGGGCTGGGGAATCAGGAGTATTCAAACCAAAGAAAGGAAGCATTGAGAAGCAGAGGACAGAGCTGAAGAAGCTGGTGGTGGGGATGCAGTAGCCTTCATCAATTAATATTCTGTCCTACCTTCTCAGGAACTATATAATACCTATAATCCCAGCTATTAGGGAAGGGAACACAGGAGGATTGTAGTTGAGACCAGCCCTAGCCAAAAAAAAGAAAGAAAGAAAAAGAAAAAAGAAAAGAAGAGAAAAATTAGCAAGACTCTATCTCAGAATCCAGGTGTGGTGGCACATATGTGGCCAGAGTTACATACATGAAAACATGGGAGGCAGAAGCATAAGGACCACAGGCTGAGGCAACCTGGGGAAAAACACAGATCCTACTAATAAAAACAAAACAAACAAAACCAAATTTAAAATAACCTAAAGCACAAAGGACTAGGAGGTATGGCTTATGGCTTAAGTACTAGAATGGACAGAGCAAGGAGTAAGTACCTGAATTCAAACCCTAGTAATTACACACACACACACACACACACACACACACACACACACACACACACTCTTCTGTCTTCTCAAAGCCCTATCTATAAAACCTTTCAGGGAAGAACTAGAGAACTCAAGGAGCTAATTGACTGATTTGTCAGATGCTATCCATGGCTGGTAGATATATTTTTGAAGGCAGCATTAATAAAGTTACATAAATGAATCTTTAATTATATAGTTCATGTCTTGGAATAAGGTAAGCCCAGGTATCTTTCAAGAGAAGTGCCTTTCCTGCGCCTCTGAAATTAGAATGTACAAACTATTTCTCTACCTCTACGCCAACCTTCAGTCATTGATTTATATTTTTATTACTTATTTACTTTTGCCATGTACACATACTCAGAAAGAACTGAGAAAAGAACTAGTAGATTTTTTTGAGTGGTGTAGCCCTTTATTAGCAACTAAAATAGAAGGTATCTGTTGTACAACATGGGTAGTAATTGTCTATTAACAGGGGTTTATTGTATTCTAATACAGATCATTTATAAAGGCAATTCTCTATTAAAAAGCTTCCACCCTTTTTTTGTTTGTTTGTGTACAATTTGCAAAACTATTTGAACGTAGATTTTTTTAAGACTAAGAAACCAGTTAAGAGAACAGGGACAGGGAATCTCACTGCTGTTCTTGGAGTGGGCTCTATTTATATAAAACAAGCCAGGCTGCAGCAGATTAAGTGGCCAAGAATTAGGTCAGAGATTTGGACAGCAGTGACAATTTCTCTAAGTTTTAGTGGAAGCCCAGAGAAAAGGTTTCTGGGTCCAAATCTACTTGGACAATGCTAGATACAATACCTGTCTTTGATATTCAAAGTGTGCATTAAAGACTGAGGTTTCTTATGATGAAAACATTATGTGATATAATAAGCTGAGTCTTGCCCAAACCCATTTATCCACAGAAATCTTCTAGTATGTATTAATGTATTATTGACAGTGCAGGAACACTTTGGGAGTGAGAGTATCTCTGCTGCTCACCATGAACCTGTCTTGTCACAGGGAGATGAGGACTGAGAGTTACATAACACTAAAAGCAGGAAATTTAGCCCCGTTTGGTATTGTGATAAAAAGTGTGTGTGGAAAAAGGTATGAAGTTCTAACAGGTACTTTCCTCAGCCAAAAAAAAAAAAAATACAGATTAATCAGATGTTGATATATCTCTTCCTCACCATAGGGATCCTTTCTCATGTTCATGCTTCTCTAAACAAGCGAAGGACCGTGTGATTTCAAGCCATGCTTTTACATGCAATATCGCTTAACTCCCTCTTTTAGTCATTTTTCATTCTTAAATTCCTCCTTGAAGTAGTCTTGACTTAACCAGTGATGCACAAGTAGACTTCCTTGCTTACAAGAATCACGAAACCCAAAATCTATGATGCTTTGTAACAAAACAAGCACAGTTTTACACAATACCAGGGCACATGATACATGTAATACACCATGCAGTCAACTACAGTAAGGAGATGGAGCCATATCACACAGCTGGGACCTACAGTCATCCATGTGGGCTGGGAAAATGTCTGACTTTGTTCAAGGCCTGTGGAACACAAGAGAATATGAGTTTGAGCAAAAGCTGTTCAGCTTCTGTTCATTCCAGACACACTCGGTTATCTCCTTCCCTTCCATGGTATGTCCTGATGCTCACTGAAACTCCTTAGAATCTATGATGATTTCCTCTTTTCTGAGAGCACCCACATTTAAAAGCTGCATTAAAATCACCTACATTAAAATCTCTGCGCCATAATTCTTATTTTATTTATTTATTTATTTTTGCCAGTCCTGGGCCTTGGACTCAGGGCCTGAGCACTGTCCCTGGCTTCTTTTTGCTCAAGGCTAGCACTCTGCCACTTGAGCCACAGCGCCATTTCTGGCCGTTTTCTATATATGTGGTGCTGGGGAATGGAACCCAGGGCTTCATGTATAAGAGGCAAGCACTCTTGCCACTAGGCCATATTCCCAGCCCCTATAATTCTTATTTTTATGCCTACATTTATTAACATTAAATTTTTACATGTGTCATATATGCATACAATGTACATTGATCACACTCATCCCTTCCATCATTCTCCCTCATCCTCATTCCCTACTTTCCAAGCCAATCTCAACAAGCTTTATAGCTCCATTCTCACATGTGTACATAAAGCCCTTTGACTTTATTCCCCTACCTCCACCTTCTCCGTTTACCCTCCTCCCTCCTTTGCAACTACATGTCTCTTCTCCTAGACTGAGAGCATCTTACAAAATGTCAGCAAATCTTTAATAAATGGTTTATTCAGGGAATAGATATAATGACTGAATGTCCAAATACTAAGAGCAAATACTAGAGCAATATTGGATGATAGAGGGGCCAATTTATAATAATGAATAGAGAAATAATCAGAGCATTCCAGTAATGACACATGGGGAGCCTTTCCCACCAATGGTTAATTGTATGATGGTGACAATGATGCCAGCCACTAGTGATAGTGGACATAAAATATTTTTTCACTTCTGATAAAAAGATAAAATTTGCCCAGTTTTCATGTATCTTCTCTTTGCCTCACATTCTTTTAAAATATTCCTTGTCAAGCCAGGTACCAGTGATTCATGCCTGTAATGGTAGCTACTCAGGAGACAGATCTGAGGATTTTAGTTTGAAGCCAGCCTCGGTAGAAAGGCCCATGAAACTCTTATCTCCAATTAACTACCAAATATGATTCAAATGCTTAAGTACTAGCCTTGAGCACAAAAGCTGAGGGACAGAACCTAGGCCCTGAATTCAAGCCCCAGAAGTGGCACACAAACATAAAATAATCTCTTGTCAAAAAAGCATTTCATCCAGGTGCTGGTGACTCATGCTTGTAATCCCAGCTGTTCAGGAGGCTGAGATCTGAGGATCATGGTTCAAAGCCATCTCTAGGAGGAAAGTTCATGAGATGCAGATCACCAATTAACCACCAAAAAGCCGGATGTGGAGCTGTGGCTCAAGTGCTAGAAATGAAAGCCTTGAGCAAAAAAGCTAAGGGGCAGCACCTAAACTCTGAGTTCAAGCCTCAGTTTGGGGGAAAAAAAACCAAACAGCAACAAAAAACAATCTCATTCTGAATCCTCAGGAAATAACTACAGTATCTGCTTTTTGGAAGATGCTGTAAGATGAACTGAAAATTGAAATCAAAAAAATAATTCCATTTCTCTCCTAGACCTCTTGAAGCTCTTTGGGTCTTTAGCCAGCAAGGGTAATCCAGTTTTTTGGTGGTGTTTTGTTGTGGGTTTTTTTTTTTTTATCATTTTCTTTGCAAGAGAACAGCTGCTTTCTTTTGCTGAAGCAGCTGGAATTTTTCTCATTTCCAAAGTTTTGCTTCAGAATTTGGCTTTTTCCCTTTTTTTTTCCAGGCCTGGTGTAAATAAGGACATGGGCTGAAGGAATGAAAACATAAACCAAGAGCAGCCAGCTACGGAGTTCTAAAGTCTGTTTGCGTTAGGAGCATTGCTGGGATTCCAAACCATCACCAATTTCCCAGGGATGTTTAGATGTTGGCTGAAAGGTCAGTTACAGATAGTCTGCACAAAGCAGCCTGTGTGAAGGAGCTTCGGGGCACAGGGACAATGCTGTGACAACTTAATTGTCTATTAAAGCAAGTTCTTGGAATGCTGGCCTTACCTGAAAAGAGAATACTTTGGGTAATATAAACGAAGCTCTTTGGCAAATGTCTCAAGTCCACTAGTTCTAGAAATAGGCTTAAGTGTGGCATCGTTTCCTCAAAATAAATATTATTACATTATTATTATTATATTATGTTGACATAATAATTATTTCATTATATCTCAGGCATTTTAAATCGACAAAATGAACATTTTTATTTATCATGCATGATGTGTTTTAAAATGCGTATGCATTGTGGAATATGAAGATCAAGCTAATCAAACATGCATCACTTCACTTTTTTTGTGGTGATCACACATATAATCAACTTTCTCAGTGACTGTTTTTATTGATAGTTACCTCACCATGTTGGGCAGTAGGTCTCTTGAACTTGCTTCTGTTTTGTATGCTTTGACCAGGATTTCCCAACCTCCCACCCACAGCCCCTCCTAACTACTTTTATTCCCTCTGCTTCTCTCCTGAGCCTGATTCATTGACTTTCCAAATCAGAAATATTTCTGAGAGCACTGGAAGGTGGAAGATGCTTGGTAAGAAAAAGAAAAGTATTCAGTTTCTACATGTTAAACACAGTGGTGGTTATTCTGCGATAATGGGTTTGTTTTTTTTTGGCCAGTCCTGGGCCTTGGACTCAGGGCCGGAGCACTGTCCCTGGCTTCTTACCGCTCAAGGCTAGCACTCTGCCACTTGAGCCACAGCGCCGCTTCTGGCCGTTTTCTGTATATGTGGTGCTGGGGAATCGAACCTAGGGTCTCGTGTATCCGAGGCAGGCACTCTTGCCACTAGGCTATATCCCCAGCCCCTGCGATAATGGTTTTTATTCATCAATAGAAAGCTTAACCATCACTGATACTTTGAGTACTTAAAATTAGAATTTAGTTTGATTCTGAAATCTTGCTATGTAACATGCTATTTGATTTCTCTGTACCTCAGTTTCCTCATCTATAGAACAGGGTTAATGATAATTAATAATAGTTAATGATAGTCTACATCCCCTGAGATCATATGAGGAGTAAATCTGCTGCTATAAAATAGCACATAAATCTAAACTCCGTTTCTGGTATAGAATAACAGCTATAAATACATCACCTTGATTTTGTTTAAACTTTTAGTATGTCTCTGGCAAAATAGAAAAAAATAATTTTAGATTGATTCTGTCAATTCAAAGAATTGCATGCTGTAACTAGGTTTTGTAACTAGACTTCAGTACTGTACCCAAGCTTACATCACAGCCACAGTGCAGACATGAACTTGGGAGAGTCTGACATTGAACTTTCTACTTTAATCTTTGTTCTATCCTGCACCCTTGATGATGAGTGGTGTGGGTGAGGAGGGTGAACAGGTAGAAGATGAAGCAGAGGAAAGGATGAGTCACTCAAACCCTTGGGGAGACAGTTCACTTTATGATCCATGTCACAAATTCAGAGAGAAAGAGAAATGTGTAAACCATGATCTCTCTAGAGAGGAGGGAATCCTGGAATAAATCTTATTGTACACTTCTCCAAATTTCTTCCAGGTTGTAATATTTTTAAGCAGGGAAAACCTGATTAAAAATAGAACCCACTCCACAAAAGTTCACTACAATCAAATGAGCCAAGGATAGACCTCGGCAATGAACGGTGGCCAGGTTGAAGAGGGGAATAGAGGAGCTGTGTACATGGCAGAGATGAAGCTAGTGAGGGTGAATGGAGGAGGGTGAGGCTTGACTATTGTGTAGGTATGTGTCCAATGGGCACCCATCGCTTCTTTCCTCTCCACTTCTTTCTTTCTTATTTTCTTTCTTTCTTACTTGCTTCTTTCTTTCCTTACCTCTTTCTTTCCTGGGACTGTGGTTTGAACTCTGAGCTCATGTTCCTTAGGCTCATATTCCCTTACCACCAAGCCGTACTTTCACCCTTGTGTCTTGTTAGATTTGAGACACAGTATCACTACCTGCTTAGAGGCACACCTGGACTTGCTCTTGCTTATGTGAGCCTTCCTAATATAGCTAGACAAACAAGGGCATGCCACCATCTGTTGCTCTCTGTAAAAAGTCATTTCTGCTGAATTTTTTTTTCTCAGACTGGCTTCAAATCTCAGCCTCCTGAGTAGCTAGGATTACAGGTATGAGCCACCGACACCTGCCTTGTCCTATTCTTTTGAGTGGCCTAACAGCAGAGCCTGGGTGAGCCCCCATTTATAGTTGAATCTCTGAGAAGGTGACTCCAAGATGATTTTAACATGTCGTAAATTTATTAGCACGTATCTCAGCCTCACCCTGTGTGAGAAATAGGAAAAGGAAGAAGGATTACAGGAAGGGGGAGGATGAGATATAAATAATGAGCAATAAAGCAAAGCCTGTAGCCTTGACTAACCTCATAGGTAGCTTTGGAACTGAAATGGTCCATCAGCTTTGACTGCCTGTGGACAGTGGACCTTTGTACTCTTACTAAGATGAGCCAATGAAAGAAGAGACTATGGAAGGCTGAGGGCTGTGTGCTAATGTACTCTGACCCCAAGGGACAACATTGTTTTCTAGATGGATTTAGGCGAGCATCACACTGTTTCCTTACAGCTTCCAGGTCAGATTCTCCCTGTCTGCAACACCATCACCCAAACAGGCAGATTCCTGAATCCTACCGTCTGCATGACTGAGTCAGAATGTCCACAACTATGTATCTCAGGAGGCTCCCAGATAAGCCTGAAGTTGAGGAGACAGAGGGAAACATGTTCCTGCCCAACAAAGCAAGAATTCAAAAGAAGAATTTCCAAACCTGCACTAATCCTACAACACTCAACATAATTTATAAAGTAAATTCCTGCCTGAAATAAATTTCCTCCAGTCCCCAAAGCGACTCCTGTAAGAGGATTGCAGCCTGTGAGCAGGAAGGCATTATCCACAGATGCTCGTCCATTCTGCATGTCTGCCCTCCTGTGCAGAAAGTGACTCGGTGCTTTCAGTACATCAACATGATCTTGGCAGGCCCCGGGCTCCGAGGGCTGATTCAACCTGCTGGAAGTATCCATGGGCTTATTTGTGTCTTTCTTTCACAGAATCCCTGTAGCTTCTGAAAGAGCCACATGTTAAAAGTACAGTTCAGCTAAGTCACTACAAGGAGGCTTTGGGAGGCCATTCAATCAGCTTCTAAGAACAATCCAATAGTGAGAGACAAAGAGAGCAAGAGGAGCGAGAGCGAGAGCGAGCGAGAGAGAGAGAGAGAGAGAGAGAGAGAGAGAGAGAGAGAGAGAGGTGAGTGTGAGTTCTCAGGCCCTGTGCATTGTCAATGAGCTTTATTGCTCCAGACTAATGCTGTACCACATGAGTCACATCTCTACTTCTAGTTTTTTGAGGTGCTTCATTGGAATCTAAGAGTCTCATTGTCTGGCCTGGACTGGCTTTGAACCATGATCCTCAGACCTCAACCTCCTGAGTAGCTAGGATTAAAAATGTGAGCAACTGTTGCCTGGCTTCTGAGAGCACATTAATAGTGAGCTCAGAATTTGCACACTTGTCCTCAGAACTGCACATATGCAGGGACCCCCTCTTGCACTGTCATCCCTACCTCTCTTCCTGCTTTCCTTCTGAATCATAAGCAATAGAGTGCTAGCAAGGTCTTGTCAATGCACTGCACAAGAAGACATATGAAAAACAGACAAGTTTTCTGCCTGAAAAGGTAATCATTTATATCTTCCAATATGCATTATGAAACTTAACAAAGTTCATAATCTTTCAACCCACAGATTTATCTCTTAGAGCTTACCTAAGGGATAACAATAAATAAGAAAAAAAATCCCAAAGATGTTCATTATGAAACTATCTGTAACAGTGGCAAAGGTGGAGTAAAGTGAAAAATATCACAAAAGCAGAATAACTGACTATACCATATCCCATTAAATAGCTATTAAAATGTGTGTGAATAGCGCTGAATAACAAAAGAAAATACTTTTACTTAATACCAAGTGAATAGCTCAGAATATATATTTGTTCATACAGAATCAATCCAAAACTGTTTAAAAATGCATAGAACAAAAGAAGAGATCAAAAAATATTTATCAAACTGCTAATAGCATTAAGTCTGGGTGATGAAAATAAAGCTTTTTCTTTCCGTTTTTCCGAATGTTTAACTCTGCACTGTAAATTTACAATTTCAAAGGAAACTAAAATATAAGTAGTGGAGATTTTGAAGTTCCGTTCTGCTATCAGACAAGTCCATCAAAATGTAGATTCTTAAATGTAAATATAGTGTTTGCTTCATAGAGACAGAGCATAATAGAGGGAGGGATGTCATAGAAGTGACAGTCTGTTCTTGTAGGAATAATTATCAATCCATAGCCTTGGCAATATTTTGCTTCTTTCATCTGTTTATAGCTTTATCTCATTTATTGACGATCCCTAAAGGAATCAGTACTTCCCTAGACACAGTCCGAGTGACAAACAGGTATCTCTGGGTAGTAGCTCACAGTGCTGTTTCTTACATACATGGCATGCAAGATAGTGCCTCGCTTGTGAATCTGAATGCCTTTATTGGATCCCCAGACATTACCTCTAGACATTCTTATGGATTATCTTCTCTGCTTTTTCTTTGATGGAGAAAAATGAATAATATTCAAAAATACACTTACATCAAAAGATACAAATTTCTAAAAGCAATTAAGCTAGGGTGGGAGGAATGTATCACAAACACAAGTAAGAGAATAAATAATGTCCTTTCATCAAAGTATTCTGCAGACAAACAAAACATGAAAGTAGTGGCTGGACACTGGTGGCTCACATCTGTAATCCTAGTTACTCAGGAAGCTAAGATCTGAGGATCACAATTCAAAGCCAACCCAGGCAGGAAAGTTCACGAGACTCTTATCTCCAATTAACTACCAAAAATAGCCAGAATTGGAGCTGTGGCTCAAATAACAGAGCACTAGCCTTGAGCAAAAAAATGTCAGGAATAGCTCCAGACCCTGAATTCATAATCAGAACTCACACAAAACAATATATACATATATGCATATATATATAACTTGATTCATATTTACTTGAGTGCTTTGATCATGAGTTAACCATTTTTAAAAATCAACATCCTGGAGATAATTGTGATTTCTTCTTTAGCAATATTAAAGCTATATTAATATGAAACCAACCCTGAAAAAATCTTACATGGTCACCACCATACAATATGGTAGTGAATTTTATTTTCTACTATTTTTATATGAGTAATCCTGAATAATATTAGCCTTTGATTTTGTCTTCTACATTTTTTTTTCTGGTGCCAGTCCTAGGGCTTGAACTCAAGGGCCCAGGCACTATCCTCAAGCTTCTTTTTACTCGAGACTAATGAACCAAAGGTCCACTTCTTGCTTTTATTTTTGTAACTCTATTTTTTTTATCTTTAAGTAGTTGTACTTTCTGCTTTTTTGGTAGTTTATTGCAGATAAGAGCCTCATGGATTTTCCTGTCCAGGCTGGCTTCAAACTGCAATCCTCAGATCTTAGCTTCTGAAGTAGCCTAGGACTATGGGCATGAGCCATATTACTGTTAGCTAATGTCTTCTTTTCTATTGTATTTTTTCCAGGATTGAGTAATAAGATTGTTAGAAATGACAGGTTCTTTTGTGAGCTAAAATAGAAATATATTTCTCGTAGTAAATGAGTAAAACCCAGTCATATTTAATGAAATGGCTAATATGTTGATTCTAACTCTAGTAAAATATGTAGAATTTTATGTATTTGCTAGATTTGGTATATTTCTTTGCCCATGTATGTATTTCTTGTTGTTTAACTTAAATTTAAGGAGATATACATGAAAGTATACTTTGTTCTATGATTACCATGTTACTGACATTTTTAAATATTTCTAATATTTAGGAATTGTTGGCTTGATAGTTTATCTGTTTTTGTCTTTCACTATCTGGTGCAGTTTTTCTGCTATTGCTTTAATTCCTGCCTACTGAATGTAACATCATCAATAAGCTTATTATATTTTCCTCTATCTTTTCAGTTGTATTACTTCTACCTAGTTTCTATAGATATTTAACATTTGTACTTCAGTCTTCCACCATTAGCCTCACCTTTTTAAAATGTTTATATCTACATTGCTATATTGGATTTATCACCTGACTTTTAGGAATTTCAACAAAAATCATTTGGCTGAAATTTTCCCCAAGTATTCCTCATTAGATAAAGGATGTCTTCTAGAAGTGACAAAAATACTCAAATAATACATATATAAAATTATTCAGATAATTTTTGGTATGAAAATCTTATACTAAACTATAATTTTCCTATTTTCTTTTCCTTAAATTCAATTAATAGGAACATACTAACTCTGTCTCTTCTTCTTACCATATCTTCTAGGGAAAAAAATATGTCTTAAATCCAGTGTAATATCCTCATCCATTGAGTAACCCATTTGGAAAAATTGTCATTAAAAGCAACTAAAACATATCATGTGACTTAAAGAAGAAGTTTCTCTCTCCAAAGACCTTTTAATAACATTCCCCACTGGAGTATTTAGATATAATCAGCATTTAGTACAATCTTTGCTGAAGCCTATAACCTTAATAATGATACTCATTGCTGGCACCATCCCCAGTGGATTGCAGTTCTATTTATTCACTTGATGCTTTAACATTTAGTTTAGTTATCTTACCAAAACACCCAAGCAAAAGAATGGAGTAATTACATAAACACTTGGAGCAGAACAATTACAAAGCCAGAGCAGTTAACATTGATCCCAGTTAGAGACCTAATCTGCATATTCATATTCTGAGTTTTAGGCATTGGTGGCCCTTCCTATCCATTTTATTATATTCTTCTATGATTTCTTTGCATGTTTGCTTGTCACTTCTCTCTAGATAGATGACCTGAATATTTTTATTCACACTTGTATACATGCATACACAAATTTCAATTTGGAGATATGCACAAGAGCTTTGGAAAGAAGGTAAAATGTAATTACAGACACTTTGGCAGCACAACAGGGAAGAAAAATACATAGGGGAGTTGGTCTGGAGTTAGACCTTTGGAGCTTGTGATCTGCCAAAAATCTTGGATTGAATTTCTATTTGGGCTTTCAACCCCTTTGTTTATCAGGAAATATCTAGCATTTAACTGTAAATAAAAACATCATGTTATTTTAGGTCATCTTGCAGTTCTAGATCCATTTCTTTAGCCCCAGTGGAAACTCTTAGGAAGGAGCAACTTCTCTTATCTTCTCAGTATCCTTTTCCTTCTTCTTTTTTCCTGCTTATCATCCTTTCACATAGGAATCATACATTCATTTTCCTTAATTACACTTGCTTTAGGTACCTGAGAGCTGGACTCAGTTCCCAAGGAAGATGTAGTTTTGATACATCTGTGCCAAAATCAGCTACTTTAAAATGCCATGCTTTGCAAAAATACCCTACGTGAGTTGATATAATGACAAAGAATATATCAGGAAGCTGGATAAAACAGATTCTCTTTGCAAAATAAAACAAAAACTCTTGAATTGTGTTCTGCAATGTAAGGAACTGAATAGGAGTATCAGGAAGGGAACATGTCATGATACGAAATTCTGTGCACAATCAGTAGAGTGGTGTGTGTGTGTGTGTGTGTGTGTGTGTGTGTGTACAAGTTCATTTGTGTCTCATTCACTCTATGTAACCTAGAATAAGAAATGCAGAGATACATTCTCTATACTTTATACTCTAGGAATTTCAGGGAAGATATATGTGCCCTTTACAATCTTGATGGTATAGTTAATGTAGACAGAGAGAGAGAGAGAACATAAATGACTTATTCTCAATGGCTCATTTCCATTTCCTTGTTAAGAAAAATTTTAAAACAGCATGCCTTTTTCAAGGTTCATATCATATAACCAGTTTTTTCATGGCATGTGTTAAGGAACCCTTCCATAATTAAAAATTTCCTAGGAGGAAGGATATAAACTTAATCCGCTAGCTACATTTTGATGAATACAAAAGGTCAAATTCCTATATAAATAACTACACTTATAATATTTCAACAGTGTGATTTGCAGCCTTCTTCAGTGTTCTAGATGAAGAGAGGTCAAGAAAGGTATCCAGTGAAAATCCTATCTGGAGGGGCAGAACACAACACAGCAGAAAAGAGTGAAGTTGAAATGAGAAAGATGAGTAGTTTGCTTTTTCCTTCAACCGGCTAGGTGAAAGGACATCAGCAGGTTTAGTTTCCTGGAATATTCACTGTCTAAGGTAATTCTCATACTCTACCTTTCAGGCACAAGCACTAGAGACTTAGAAATGAATAGATTCTTCGTGATGAGGATATAGTAGTTGAATTCACCAGGAAGCCAGATTCTGACATTTCCAGTAGGGTAGCCATGGGGGTCCAAGAGAAAAACGTGTCACCAGTCCTGTGGCTCCTCCTCCAGGATCTCTTTCAGGGCATCCACGAAGGCTTTGTTCTTACCTACAGCACCACAGGAGTTTTGAGCACAGTCCTGAGCAGAGAATGATCATATCTGCCCAATTCTCTCTCTTTTATGCAAAATGCACTTAGTGCTTCTTCGCTGGATAAATATTTCCTCAGAGTTGCACTCCCTGCCCAATCTTGCTTGTTTCTCCCCTCCTTTCAAAACATGTCAGCACTGTGCTGCAGACTGAAGGACTTCCCTGACTTTCCCTCCTCTCTCTCTCCCTTTTTTACCTTTTATGGACATTGCCCCCAGTATATCTCCTGCACTTCTAACTCTTTCTGGCATCTGTTTTCAGAGAACCCAACAGCCCTAGGGGAAAATCACTTTCTTCTACTTAGAATGATTTGTGTTTATATGTATCAGAAGAGCTCAGTCTAAAATCTGTGTGTTGAGTCTAGCAATAAGATGCGGTTAGTTCCTTGAACTTCATCTATTCCAATAGCTCTGAACTGCTGGCAATTCTCCCAAATTTACCATGTACCTATCTCACTTTACCTGATTTATTTCTCTTCCTAGTGCAGGATGAGACAAGGCATCTCTTCTTCCTTTTGAGAAGCTTTCTCCCACCTGATCTCACCTAGAAGTTTGAGTCATCCACTTTTATTTAAAAAAAAATACTCCCTGTGTTTCCCTTCTATACTAATTAGATATATTACACACACACAGAGAAAGAGAGAGAGAGAGAATCTTCAAGAATTGCCTTGAAAAGAAGAAAGAACAGCCCTTGAGCTCTGGTATTTAACAGCAGATATGCCTCCCTCCCACCCCCACCCCCATCAAATTAACAATCAAACAAACATAAAAGTATTCCTTTAGTATAGAGACTGAAGATAAAACTTAAAGGAGCTAAGACCAGAGAGGTTCCACCAGAAGTAATTTAACAAAGAGTAATGAGCTCTCAGCAATATAAAAGAAATACACCTGTATCTTCAATAGTGTGTGTGAAATAGAAGCCATGTCCCCGGGCACCACCTCCCTGTGGGGGTGCTCATGTATAGGCTGGTATGAAATTGAAGACCCAGGATGTTAGGACCAAAGCCATATCTTTCCTGCTGCACTGTATGTTTCTCAGCTGCCCTGCCTCTAGACGCTGAGTCCCAAACAGTCTCCAAACCCAAAGGATGCTGTCAGCATGAAAGGCTCCAATAATACCACAGTGAGTTAGTTCCCTTCCTCACAAATACTCTCAAGATAGGGGCTTGGCTGTGACTTACAAAGTTAAAAAGAAAGAAAAGACTAGATGTTGCTGGTTCATGCTTGTAATCCTGGTTGCTCAGCAGGCAGAGATCAGGAGAATCACAATTTGAGGTTAGCCTGAGTGAAAAGTTTGTTAGACTCTGTCTCAGCCAATCACTAGGGCTAGTGGTACACACCTGTCATTCCTACTACAATGAAAAGTGTGGATAGGAAGATAGCAGGCCAGGCTGGCCAAGACAAAAAGCAAGAGCCTATGTCAAAAATAACCAGAGCAGAATGGGTGGGAGGTATGGCTCAAGAAGACGAGTACTACCTATCAAGTGTGAATCCTGATAAAAACCCCAGGATCACCAAAAGAAAGGGAAAAAATAAATAAAGCCAAATCCAGGATACTTCTATAAATTTTCAGTCTATTAATTAAACTCTAATGTATGTAATATTATTTGAGACTTATTGAATGTTTATAATTAATCTAGTAAATCATTTGTGTTAGATATTTTACTATTCTATTTAATACTCTCAGACCCTGTAGGCTACAAAATTATTACTATTCCTCCCTGACCCCCACCCCATTTTATAGATGAGATGACTGAGGCTTAGAAATGATAATCACTTGATCAGGGTCAAAGAGATAGCAAGTGATGGAAATGGCAAATCAATTTTAAATAAGATAGATTTTGAGTCAAGTTCAAACTATTGGTGGTTGTTGGATAAAGATCCCAAAGTTCCATGAAGGCTCAGGGAGAAAATATGCTGTGATTGTTTAGTAATGTCTGCCACTGATGAGAAAATGATGGAGTGGTGATGTTTGCTGCACAATTGCCAGCTCCAGAATAGCATTTTCTCAAGAGAGTTTCTATCTTTAATTTAAATCGGGTTACAAGTGTAAGAAGAAAAACTAACAATGACAATTGATGCCACTCCTGATTTATTTTTTTTTAATGGAAAGACACCCATCTGTGCTACAAAGCTTAAAAAATGGAATACAAGCTGCTACATAGTATCAGAGCTTGGATTGTTGAAAGTTAATTTCTAATAGTACTGCTTCACACATTCCATATTTTTAATCAGGAAATGATAATCCAGCAGCAGAGACAAAATAAAGCAATAGACTAATAAAAAGAAATCCTTAGAACTGGCACCAGCTACCAGGAATCCTGAGCCAACCACACAGATTAATAAGTCTTAGTTTCTTCCAACCCAGGAGAGCACAAAGGAAAATCACATCTGTCTGCATAAATCTGTCCGGTGCTTATCATCAGATTGGCAGCCACCACAGCCCAAGGCTACTTTCTCCCTCACCTATTCTCCTCATTTCCACCTTAATCCACTGTATTTTTAGCCCAGGTGCTAGAAGGAGGCTTTGCAAATGATAAATCAGATCTCATCATTGCTACTTCTCTGCCCCAAACCATCCCATTATACACCATGTTACTCAGCATCAACGTCTTCATGGTGGCCTGTGAGGCTTTGTTGAAAGGGATCTTTCCTCCCATCTCCATCTCACTACTGTCCTTCAGTGCTCCATGCTAATGCCAGTGGGTGTTGTGTCTGTTTTGTTTGCTATTCTGTGAACATACCACACATGCTCCCATCTCAGCTCCTTTGTGCCTGTGCTTCTCTCTCTCTGCCAAACATCCTCACATCTCATGTTTGTTCCTGCCATTTTCTCAAGGAGGCCTTTTTACTTAAAATAGCAGCCATACCCCACTCTTCTTCTTCTCCTCCTCCTCCTCCTCCTCCTCATCATTATTATTATTATTATTATTATTATTATTATTATTATTATTGGTTGTGGGATTTGAACTCGGGAGCCTTGGTGCTGTCCCTGAGCTTTTTTGCTCAAGGCTGGTGCTTTTCCACTTTGATCCACAGTTCCACTTCCAGTTTTCTGGTGGATAATTAGAGATAAGAGTCTCATGTATTTTTCCTGCCTGGGCTGGCTTTGAACTTTGATCCTCAGGTCTCAACCTCCTGAGTAGCTACGATTATAGGTATGAGCCACCAGCACCTCCTATTATTCTTCTTATTCTTACTCTTATTATTTATTATAAAGTTGCACAAAGAGGTTTCAATTCCATAAGTCAAGTTATGGAATTATACCTTGATTAATGCCACCCTTCTCCCTTTAAAAACATGTTTTATTTGGGATCACTCATTAGCATCCTATGTACAAAATGCTCATTCTTTAGCTAATGTGGTTCTGTTTCCCTGTCACTTGACTGCTACGTTCACACAGGCACATCCAGTTTCCATCTGTCTCTCCCCCAACATCTTTGCAGTGTCTAAAACAGTGGCCCCAACCTAGTAGATATATCACAAATGGATGAGTGAATGCACTAAGCAGCCACAATCATTAATTCTGTTTTCTGTGAGGTGGGGGGGAGGTAAAATCAAATTTTCTAAACTCTAATTTTGACAATAGGTCCAGAGATTAGATTTTCCTATTTGTTCCTAAGTGAAACTTGATGTGAGTACCTAGGTCTATTTACTAACAGTTAAAGATACTAATTTCCAAAAGTCTTAGTTATCGAGACTCCACATTTAAAAGCTCTCAGCTGGGGGCTGGGAATGTGGGTGCTTGCCTTGCACTCATGAAGCCTTGGGTTCGATTCCTTAGCACCACACAAACAAAAAAAGCCAGAAGTGGCACTGTGGCTCAAGTGGTAGGGTGCTATTCTTGAGCAAAAAGAAGCCAGGGAGAGTGCTCAGGACCTGAGTCCAAGCCCCAGGACTGGGGGCAAAAACAGCTCTCAGCCAGCAATGCACACAAAAATACCCTCTGTCATTAATGTTCGACAGACATGTCATCTTTGGACAACAGAGTTGGCATCATCCGTGAACTTGTTAGACATGCAGAGTCTGGGGCTTCAAGCTAGCACTGATGAATCAGTGTGCACGTCCACAGGGGATTTCTACACATAAAATGCTCATCTGACAGATGCATTTCCAGTGATGGGTGCTTATTGGGGTCTTGTCAGCTAAAGCATGAGCAAGTCTTCGAACTCATGGAAACCAGGGGTTGCTCAGTCCTGGAAAGGAGCTCTCTAGAGCGTAAGAGAGTCCAAGTACCAGCCTTCTATTACTAAGTCCTGCATCAATGATAAGTACAACCTCCCAAATTAAAAATATAGATACACAGATCCCCTTAACTCCCCCTTTCTTCGCTTTGTTAACAAGTCAAACATGCATCCTGGCTTGTGCGGGGGTGGCACTGGTTCAGGATGGGGAGATTTGGGAACCCTTGTGGTGTATGTCTAACAGACCCCGTTTTCCTCAGTGGGACCCAGCATCTTTGTCTTATCAGAAGTTTAGGAAATACACTACTCTCTGGGTGTTTTCAGTTTTACATGGGACCCTATCTAAGATAAGTCTCTGAAAAGAATAAGAAGGCTTCACAAGGGAGACATTCATTACTCCAGCATTACGATTTCACTTGCCATTTTCCCACTCCTGCTTGCTTCATGCAGAGTGAGATGGATTCTGGCCATATCACGACTCGCAGCTGAGGAACAACTGTTGTTTGTTCTCCTATGAGGAGCCATCACAGCAAAGGTAGGACATCTTCCAATTACATGGTTTTGGTTTTAATTATCTTGCAAGAGCACCCACACAACAGTAAGTTCTTACTTGCTACTAACAGAATTATTGGAAATAACGATCCTTCCCTCCTGAATCAACACACCACAAAGAAGTGTCCCTGAAGCCTTCACTCTCTTGCTATGTTTCCACCACCAGGTCCCTAGAGAGAAGCAAACTCCCTCCTCCTCCTCCTCCTCCCCCTCCTCCCCCTCCCCCCTTCCCCTCCCCCTCCTCCTCCTCCCCTTCCCCTAACCCCCCTCCCCCAAGAAGGACATTTTGCACCTACCAGGGCAGAGAGCTGTTGTACTATGTACTCTCTACATCAAGACCTGCTGACTCTAAGCTCCATGTCTAATAAGCCTTTCTGCTACCTGTCTGACACAGGAACCCCTTGCCCATATGTAAATCTGTATTCCGAATGACTTCTTATTTGCTTTGAATATTTGGATGTCAATTCCAGCTCCTCCTCTCAGTTCCTTTTGCCCATTCTCTGCTTCCTGACCTTGTCAATGCTTAGTTCGCAGAATTTACCCACCCTTCATTCCACAGCTTCACCAGACCCATAGCTGTAGCCATCCACCACAGCCAAAGTTTCCTGGATTTGGTTCCACTCAAGCCTGAGCCCCCACCTGCTCACAGAATCTGACTACGTTTCTCTTTGCTGTACCTGAGTATCACTGTTTTCTCTAACTCTGTGGCTGCTCTGCAGGGAACTCCCTAATCGCTCCCACGCTGTATGCTTCTTAATAAACAAACCTATCTTCTGAAGTATAATCCAACAACCAGAAGAGTACACAAATTATAAGCAGCTCAATAAATATTCAGTGAACACACCTGTAAAATCCCCATGCAAAACCCAAAAGAGAACAGCAGTTCAGACCCCCCCTTTAGTGCCCTAACCGAGTATCTAACATCCCTCCCCAAGAAAAACGCTCACCCCTTCCAGTCATTCTCTCTCTCTTCTCCAAATAACACCATAGAATAGTTTTGCCTGCTTCTGCCTTCCACAGATAGAAGCATATGGATACGCCTGGCTTTCCCTCACCATGATGCTCATGAGCTACATCTATATTGTTGCATGCAGTAGTCATTCATTCTTCCTTATTACTATACAGCATCCCACGGCATGGTTGTGTCACTGTCTATGTTTGCTGAATATGTGATTATTTGATTCTATTACAGATAGTAATTCTATAAATATCCTTGTATGTCTTTTGGTGAGTATATGTACCTATGTGCTAACTCCTCTATATTCCTATATTGTCCTAGAATGACTGGGTAAACTGTATTCTTGAACTTGTTATACACATGGTAGTTGTTCCCCCCCCCCCCAAAGTATTGTGTCAGTTTAACTCCCAATTTGACAGTGCATGAGAGTCAAAGTTACTCTGAACCTTGGCTTTGCCCTGGTCAATCTGGCCCTTTGGGTTATTTTGGTCCAATGTAATAGATGATGAATTTAAGTACCTGTTCTTGCTTATTGGCCATTCAGATATTCATTGTCATGAGTGCTTATTTGAGTCTTTTGCTCATTTTTCTATTTATGTCTCTTTTTCATGTGGATGTAGGAATTTTCTGTGTACTCTGTAGCTTGCCTTGCCTCTCTCTCTCTCTCTCTCTTTTGCCAGTCCTGGGGTTTGAACTCAGGGTCAAGGCACTGTCCCTAAGTTTCTTTTGCTCATGGCTAGCACTCTACCACTTGAGCTACAGTGTCACACCCAGATTTTTCTGTTTATGTGGCACTGAGGAATCAAACCCAGGGTTTCATGCATGCTAGACAAGCACTTTACCACTAAGCCATATTCCTAGCCCTTGCCACTCTCTTAAGAGTCTGATGAGAGTGAATAGAAATAGTTTTTTTTTATTATTTCTGTGAAGAAGGATACTGGGATTTTGAAAGAGACTGAATAAACAAAATGTAGTATGGATATACAATGAAGTGATATTATTCAGTAATAAAGAAGATGAAATAGGGCCATTTTCAGGAAATAGTTGGAAGTGGAGATCATCATGTTAAGTGAGATAAACCTAGCTCAGAAAGATACCTTACTCATATGTGGAATGTAGGCCAAAAATTTTGTCATGATTGTAAAAGCAAGTCTCTTGGGGAAGGGATCAGCAAAAACAAGGAGTGGGGCGGGGGGGGGGAGGGGGGAGAAAGAAAGGGAGGTGACAGGGTGAACACAATAGGAATATGTTGTGTATGAGTGTCTGTGTGTGTGTGTGTGTGTGTACCTGTGTGTGGAAAACTAAAAGCTGTTAAAAAGGGAAGGGGGATAGGTAAGGGATTAAGAAAGAGTAATAGAGGATGAATTTTATTGAAGCACATTATATGCATGTATGTAAATATCATACTGAAATTCTTTTATACAATTCATATACACCAATAAAAAATTCAGAAAGATATAATAGAAAAACAGTCACAATGGATTAATGGCAAAAAGATTATATATGGTGTTTCTTTTTTGTGTGTGTTTTTGCACAACTGTTTCCTAAAGATACCACAATTGTGGTTTTGTTTTGCTTGTTTGTTTTTTGCAATGAAAAGGACATACTTGGGTACTTGGGTAATAAATATTCCAGTTCTTTTACCTATTATAAGTACAATAACAATAACAAAACACTTCAGGTCTATCTTCATGAGCTAGCCATGGTGACAAAATTTACAAATCTCTATGTAGAATGAGGTATTGTGTAAGCTCAAAGTTGTGATGACTCATGACCCTTTGTGAGCCAGTCATCTGCTGTTTCTGTAATTCAATGGAGTATCAGCACCACTGCTTATTTGGAAGAGAAATCAGGACATTTTTAAAAGATAGGCCCAGTTTTGCCACATTCTAGTTGAATGACTCAGAGAAAACCACCATCATTGTATTATTTCCCTTTTCTATCAAATGAGGATATCCCCCACTTCAAATTCCTTGTCTAAAAAAATGACCCCTTCTAATTAATTCAGTCCTGCATTCAGAATTCCCTGATGGAGATATATTTTAGGTGAACAATAGGTCATTTTCCTACCTACTTCATACAGAAGTATGAGTCCATGGGTAAGCAGACCATCTCCCTACACACAAGGTCCCCTCAAAGTATGTAAGATAAAGCAGACATTTCTGGGTACCCTGCACGATTCTCTCAGATGCGGTATGGGGCACATGGCACTTGTTCCAACGTGAATGGCTGCAGTGGGTACCAATGTGGTGGGAAATCTGACTACATTCAGATTCCCAACAGTAGCTCATCGCCTGCCCAGGCCACAGGAGTCCTGCCCCAAGGCTTCCCTGTTAATGCAGAAGAATAAGAACACATAAAGGCTCCAGTGAACTCTTCATGGTGACACCAAAGGTCATGTCTCTCACGCTGCTAGACAAAGAGGAACTCTGCTGGTGATACTGATCACTTCCAGCTTCTGAGAAGCTGAGTTTGCTGTCACCCAATGGACAGAGGGAGGAGAAAGTCTAGAAGGAAGGAATCCTTGGGGCAACCTTGGAGCCTCTATGCCCAATAATGCTCAGAAGTAGAAAATCTGAGAGACCCAAGCCTGACATAAGCTAAGTACATAACCATAAAGGATGAAAGTTTGGGTTTATGTACCAGGAAAACTTCCCAGGCTACTCAAAGTGCTGGCTATTAGATTGGAAAATCTAAAAGAAATGGTGGGAGAAGAAGATAATAAAGTCTAATCAGGCCATTAGGGCTAGCTGTAACAAGGGCTGGTTTGTTACATCTTTGCCTAAATCTTTTCAGTTTGCATTAGCCACTGCTGTGGGAGGGTTTGTTAATGACTAGAATTGTATTTTCTTTCCTAGAGAGTATAAGCTCCATATATAATTTTTCTTCCTATACTTTCCCCAAGCACTTTTTGCCCAGGGTTTCTTGTTGATATTGGGGGGGGGGGGGAGACATGGTGCTGAGCCCCATATATGCACATCCAAAAGTCCAGAAGAATAACACCAACACTCAGGGGTAGCTTTTCACCAATGGCAGGCAAGAACTAGGTAAATCCTTCTCCTTTCCTCCCTTAGATGAACTTTCCAGAGATCTGGCCAATGACTCAACCTTGCAGCAAAGATTATCCTAGAAGACGAATCATCAGTTGTTTTTGATACCAAGTGATAGTTGACTTACTATTGTACCTTTCTATTACCTTTCTTCCCTTTCTGACTCATCTTCCCTCTTCTCTTCTGTTCCTTGGAGTTGTACTTCTTAAGGGAAAACAAAAAAAACACCTTTGCCTCCGGCCCTGATTTTTGGAGAAGCTAGTTTATAACAGAAAATAAATGGCAGACATATCCTAGCAGACAGATTTGTAGAGCCAACACCTATGGGAAGGCACAGTATTCTTCCTAGTAATAAGAGAGTCCTTAGGAAATTCCTAAGGGCTGAGTCCAATGTCCAAGATTAAGATAAGGAGTTGTGCTGTAGTAAACCAATGGGTAGAAATTTTGATCATCTTTTTCTGTATCAGTCATAAAGTACATCTTCAGAGGTTGGTCCCATATACCTCAGGATGGGCATGGAGCCAGGTGTGGCCTCTCACAATTCTTGTTGAAACTTAATTCCCCACTGTGGTTGTATTAAGAGGTACAATCTTTAGGAGATGATTGGACAGTGAGGGCTCCATTCTCATAATGGGCTGGTGCCTTTGGAAAATACTAAAGAAAATCACATTAGGCCCTTTATCTTCAGCCATGAGAATGAAACTCAAGAGAAAACTTGATGGAGTATACTCTCAGCAAATACCAAGTCAGCGATGGACTCCATCATGGACTTCTTACTCTCTGAAACAGATCCATGCATTTCTATTCCTTATAAACCATCCTGTAGACTGTATTTTGCTATAATAACAATTGCCCCTGGGGCACTGAAGCTAGAGAGGAATGTCCACCTTGCACATCTAGTGTCCTTTCTTGATGACACATGGAATCTGCCCAGTCATGAAGTCCACAGAAAAAAAACAAACAAACCCAGAGCCTAGAACTGAAAATACTAATGTTTGCAACTGCTACTCTTCCATGAGACATAGTTAAGATGAGCAAGCAATAATCTTAGGTGAGCACCTAAGGAATGAGTCAAGATTTCCTATTCCCATAGCATAGAGAGGATGTGACAGTGGCCAGAATGCCATGAAAGCAAGCAACATAAAAAAACAACGTGAAGCTGGCTCCAGACATGCCTGTTTTCTGGCTTTCAGCTCTGTATGATTGGCTTCCATACTGGGCAGACTCCATGTGGAGAGCAGCCATGCCCTTTAGGCTTGATGTAACAACACTGATGGGTGCATTAGTCAGGAAGCAGGAGGAAAGGGACAGAAAGGGTGTGTGCAGGGGCAGCTCTGGAAACGGAGTGGAGCAACAGCTACAGCCCGGAGGGCAGCCTCATCCTCATGCACTCCTGAGCCTGGTGAATGATGTAAGCCAGGCAGGAGACTCTGAAGTTGGACTTTGAGAGTTCAATGTGGAAGGAAATGAGGGATACATTGTTCTTTACATGGTCACTTTTCTATTTTTCCCTACACTCTACCTCTGTCATGCTCAAAGCATGAACCAGATCCAGTGCTAAGCAGATGATGCTAGCCAAGCACGGGGCAATATCTCCTGTTCTTATATAACATCTCCCTGAGACACCAGCTACATATCTTGCTCTTCTCAACTCTCGCCTAGAATTCTAACAGCTGAGTCATAAGAGGTGACAGACCAAAAAAAAAAAAAGGAGAAAAAGAAAGAACCAAACAATACATTCGTGACTTTCATTTTTTTAAGTTGGAAACAAACATCCAATTACAAAGATCAAGCCCATTTCAAATCTGGTTTTGAAATTAAATACCACTGCCAACAAAATTTATCTCAAATTACTTAGCCTAGGAGATCCCATTCTTGGGATGCATAGAAATGAAAGCATGTCAGGGAAACAGCTCGTAGAAATGCTCCTGTATATCTGTATCTTCTGTAAAGTCAAATCAAACATTTCTGAGTCAGCTGTACCCAAGGCAAAACAAAGGGCTCCTCTCCTGCCTGAGAAGTAAGTAGAGAAGGGAGAAATTCCTCTCCCGGATTCTCTTCCCTTTTCTGAAAGTTAGATTTCCCATCTTGCATCCAACAACCAGGGCTAAGACAATAAGCAACGGCTGGCTTTTCCTCTAGAGCAGCTGGAAGCCCTATACAGACGCAGTAGTGACTTCTCTCCTGGGTGAGTCCAGAGGGCTCTTAGGCAGCACCCTGATTCTTTTAGAGACCATAAAGGGATTCAATAAAGGGATTTTGAATTTGGCAAATTTATGATGGAGCAGTGAGTTGTGTCATAAATAAGTGGTTTCCTATTACCAATTCTTTCTGCTTTGCAGAGAATTTTATGATAACTTCAGCTCAGAGGAATGAAATAAGGGATGAACTGCTATCCTGCCACAAAAGGAAAGAAAAAGAAACTCCAACAAGATGAAGTTATTAATAGTTATTTGGAAAGAAATGGATGCATTCCCATGATTAAAATGAGGAAGTGGGAAGCAAAGCAAAAAAAAAAAAAAAAAAAAAACCCAAAAAACCATTCTAAAACCTCCGGCCTCTCCCATACCTCTTGCCACTGCACTTGCCATAGTCTCTCAATGGAATGGCTCTGGGTTGCCTAAGGGTAAAACATGGCAAGAGGAGAAATTGATTCTTGCCTATAATTGGAAAGAAACAGGATGGCAAGGAGACTTGAGAAGTGCCCCTTGCCTAGACTTGTGTCAGCACACTGTCCAAACATTCAAACACCTCATTCAAATTCCAGGACAAAGGACACTAGCCATTCGAGAGGCTGAGAGCCAGAGGATCATGATTTATGAGACTCCATGTCCAAACTAACTAGCAAAAAAGCATGGCTGGGGACATGGCTCAAGTATCTAGCAGAGCACTAGCTAAGCAAGCAAGCAAACTCAACAAATGGGGAATCCTGAGTTCAAACTCTTGTACCAGCAAAAAAGAAGGAAGGAACAGGAAAGGAATGAAGGAGGGAGGGAGGGAGAGAGGGAGGCAGGCAGGCAGGCAAGAAATAGGAAGGAAGGAAGGAAGGAAGGAAGGAAGGAAGGAAGGAAGGAAGGAAGGAAGGAAGGAAGGAAGGGAGGGAGGGAGGGAGGGAGGGAGGGAGGGAGGGAGGGAGGGAGGGAGGGAGGGAGGGAGGGAAGGAGAGGAAAGAGGGCAAACAAACATATTATAAATTTTAAAGGTAACTTTGTGGATAAGAACTAGATAAGAACTGCAAAGTAATTTGTTTTATCAGTATGTTCTGACATGTTCTATATCTCTGACAAGGCAAGGATACCTTAAACCCTCATCCCATGTGAGTGAAGAAGCTTCACCTTTAGCAGATTTCATCTCCAAGTATTTTCAACGCCCTGGGAAGTGCTCACATGCTGTCCATGTGTATCCTGCTGCCACGTGCCTGGTGCAGCCTTCCCTGTGGTCATCACTTGGTCCCCCTGCCACCAGGACATGGTCAGATTGAGCATAGGTTTATCTTTGTGTCTGCCCACTTAAAAAAAAATAATGGAGTGAATTAAGTTCATGAAGGCCTTACAAATACCAGGCCAAAGTCCCAAGCCTCAGGAATTCCTTACAGGCACCAAGTGCCCCTGAAATCCTGGGTCTCAATGACAAGCAACATTGCTGGAGCTTTCATCTCTAGTTCTTTGCCTAATCCAATTCTCAGAAGGCAAAACTGTCTGCCCTTTGCTCCTCAGCCAGCAAACTGGAGAATACATTCACATTTTGACTCTGCCATATGCCTTGAAATGTCCAGGTGGTACCCATTTGCAGAGGCAGCAAACCTGGCCTCAGGAAGCTGAGATCTGGAGGATCACAGTTTGAAGCCAACCCGGACCGAATAGTTTGCTTTATTCCATCTCTAAAATAAATAATCAACAAAGAGCATGGTTGGCACTCTGGAAAGCAGTGTGGAGGTTCCTCAAAAGGCTAAACATAGAGCTCCCCTATCACCCAGCACCCCTGCTACTGAACATCTACCCAAAGGATTACAAGCAAGACCACACCAAAGCTACCAGCACAGCTATGTTCACTGCAGCACAATTTACCATCACTAAAATATGAAACCAACTCAGATGCTCCTCAGAAGGTGAATAGATCAAGAAAATGTGGTACATATACACAATGGAATACTATGCCTCTATCAGAAAGAATGAAATTGCCCCATTCATAAGGAAATGGAAAGACTTGGGAAAAAAAATCATACTAACTGAAGTGAGCCAGATCCAAAGAAACAGACTCTATGGTTTCCCACAGTGGTAATAATTGGTACATGTCTAAGGTAGTCCGAGAAGAAGATCACAATAGCTCAATAGCTATGTCCATATGAACACATAAGATGATGCTAGGCAAAATAAACTCCAAGTTATGGAAATAAGTGGTTTACCATTGTTGTTATGTTCAATGTACCATGTGAAATTATGCCAATTTCTTTTGTCTTTCTTCCTCAGGGTTTTACCCCTGATGTCACTGTAACTGATGTTGGTATCCTGGGTATTGGTTATATGCTTACTGGAACTAGGGAAGGGAAGGAGAACACCAAAATGGAGAGACAAAGGGTAAACGGTGAACCAATACAACAGCAATACTTACAAAACTATATGCTGTAATCCAACTGTACAACTCAGGGTGGGGGGGTGGAGTGGGGAAGGTGAGAGAAAAATGAAAAAGGTTGGTAAGAAATGTACTCACTGACTTACATATGAAACTGTAACCCTTCTGTACACCACTTTGACAATAAATAGGTTAATTAATAATAAAAAAGCAAGGTTGGAGGTATGTTTCAAAGGGTAGAACTACAGACTGGCAAGCAGAAGGCTTGAAGTTTAAAGGTCTCGTGTCACTAAAAACAGTAGTAAACTTCACATTCAGTTGAGACAATACAGAAATTTAATTTGAATGCCCCATGCACAAATGAATTTGCTGAGGATCTGCAGATATTTGAGAAATACCTCTAAAGTGTGACAGTTACCAAAACTCACAGTTATGATGGAGGAGTGGAGAGATGTTTTCCCAAAGAGCAGGCAGAGCTAATGCAAGGAAGGGAAGTACATTTTCAAGGAACTAATAATTGTTATGCATTAAAAGATTTTTTAAAAAATTACAAGAATAGGCTACTTTGCAAAATTTAAAGGAACAGCATGAAACAGGAGACACTTGATTGCAATAAAAACCTGGCACATGTTAAAATTCACTGTGGGAGAGAAGATAAAAGTTGAGCTCATCTCCCAGGCTGCAGTAGACTGTGTCATACCTGGCCCCACTTCTGGCCCTGCTCTAGAGCTGGGCCTCTTGACCACCTCATAAATTTACTTCATCCTAACAGCCTGAGGCAGACAAGAGCTTTTTGTTATTGTTGTTCATTTGTTTGTAGCATTCCCAGAACTTGAACCCAGGGCCTGGGCTCTGTTCCTGAGTTCTTGTGCTCAAAGCTAGCACTCTACCATTTTGAGCCACAGCACCACTTCTGGTTGTTCGGTGGTTAATTGGAGATAAGAGTCTCACAGGCTTTCCTGCCTGGGCTGGCTTCAAACCGGGATGCTCAGCTCTCAGCCTCCCGAGAAGTGAGGATAACAGGTGGGAGCCACCAGCACCCGGCAGGATGACCTTTCCCACAAGGGATCTTTAAAGGCCTGTGGGAGAAGAGAAGACACAGGAAGACTTGGACAAGTTTTGTCTTTTTATGAGATGCTAAAATATACTTTCTGTCCATCATCACTGAGGGTCGGCAACATTGTTTTGATCATGCAGTTAACAATCAGGGGCAAAGGCTCACCAGGTGCCATGCCTGGAGGCTCAGCTTATTTCTCTACCCATTATTCCAGATCAGCCCCTCTACTGGCAAGCCTGAGCCCCCGGAACCTGATGACAAGAGCTTTTGTGCTGGGAATATGGCCTAGTGGCAAGAGTGCTTGCCTCGTATACATGAAGTCCTGGCTTTATTCCTCAGCACCACATATATAGAAAAGGTCGGGGGCTGGGGATATGGCCTAGTGGCAAGAGCGCTTGCCTCGTATACATGAGGCCCTGGGTTCGATTCCCCAGCACCACATATACAGAAAACGGCCAGAAGTGGCGCTGTGGCACAAGTGGCAGAGTGCTAGCCTTGAGCAAAAAGAAGCCAGGGACAGTGCTCAGGCCCTGAGTCCATGCCCCAGGACTGGCCAAAAAAAAAAAAAAGAAAAGAAAAGGTCGGAAGTGGCGCTGTGGCTCAAATGGTAGAGTGCCTTGAGCAAGAAGAAGCCAGGGACAGTGCTCAGGCCCTAAGTCTAAGCCCCAGGACTGGACAAAAAAGAAAAGAGCTTTTGTGACTGTTTTTTGTTCCTCTTTCCTCTCACACAACGCCAAAGCATCCTTATCCACATGACAGCTTACTTTACTCGACAGGTGGAGGGAATGCACAAAGCCAAGAATTTCCCTATTCAAGCCCATCTGCATGGACAGAGCACAGAGACCTCCCGAAATGTGTTCTGCCTTTCCTGCCCTGCCTTCCCAGCTTCCATGGTCAAGTCCACAGGAATGAGTACATCAAGGGCAAGCGGGAGCCTGTGTCATCCTCTGCAGGAGCAAGGATTGCAGCAGCCATGACAGGGCTGGCTGTGAGAAGGAAACACCTTCCTGGAATGTGTAAATGTTTCTTATTCATGCTTCTGTGCTCTGACACACGCTTTTCTTGGCACCACCATCTTTTGCATGATTAATTTTCTAGGAGATTTACAAAGATATCAAAATCCTCACTATAAAGATTTAACTTATATTTTCTAAATAATTCCTGGCATCCAATACCAAAATCATACCATAGTTTTCATCACAGAAAAAAACAAAACAGTATTACTTTCTTCAGCCAAACATTTGCAACTGGACACATTATCTTTTTTTAATGTAATTATAATATATATTCAAATGTATTTAGCAAAATTACACGCATCCTATCTGCATTGTGATATGCTGGGTCTCCAGGCATACCTTCTCCAGTTCTGTACCTGAGAGGCTAGGGTAAGACACAGGTTGCTGTGAAATGAAGAGCAACATCCAGAGAATCTACAGAGTGGAGAGATCCAATCTCAAAATTAAAAGTTTAATTTAAAAATGGAGTCTCATGCTTCACATGAGAGAACATGAACAAACTGAAAACGAAAATATGTCTCTCTTGAAAATATGGTACTGTTAAACTACTGATTCTAGATGCTCAGTCTTTCGGATTGAAAGTCTTGGACGTGCTGCTTGGAAGCAAGCTGGCTAGCAGATGAAGGGCTGGAAGGAAGACCAGAAAGGGCACGCACCTACCAAGTCTGGGCTAAGCACTAAAATCAATGGGCAGCTCAGCTTCAGCAGCAAGCCAGGGTGACTTGAAACCACACAGGACTTGAACTTCCTGTCTGTGCTAAAGGGCATGAGGACAGCAGACTCAGGCTACCTCCGAGGGTTGAAATGAGGATAAACAGGATGATCTCTGTGACAAGTATTGAAGCCAAGGGGCTTAGTGAGGAAGTAACTAAGTCACCATCGTGCTTATAGTTTAAAGGAAAGGGGAAGTAATTCCACTGGGAACTTCTCCATGCTCACAATTCTTCAATGGAAAGTAAAGCAGAAGCTGAAGTGGAAAATGAGAAGGAGAGATTTTAATCCCCAAGTAGGATTGGTTTGGGGCTTTGAAGTAAATATCCCACAATCCCAGGCACAGGGCCTCTGGAATTCAATTCTGGATGGATATACATTGCCAAAAATACAGAAGAAGCCAATTACAATTATGTGATGTCTCTTGTCATGTGAAATTATTGCATCAAATCATTCTACATTTCATAAAATTTGGAAACAGCTTCTATTTCATAGGAAGTGTCCTAGTTGAATATCCTGTGTTATTTCAATGCCAATACTGCCCCCTAGTGGTAATAATAGGTACCTGGCCTCACAGAGTTCATCTGCTTAGTCAGATTTCATATTATCATGGATAGCATTCTCAACAAGAGCAGCCTCACAAATGAATCACAATCACTTAATAAAAATTAACCAATTCTGTGACACCACTGGCTAGCATATTAAGACAGTATTATCCAGTCAAGAATTCATTGTATATATCACAAAATTAAGAAAAATCAGGGGAAGGGTGTGTTGAAGGGACATGAAATGTTGAAGGGATGACACAGATGAAGGTGGATTATATCCATAAACTAGTTTGTTACATAGCCAGAAAAACTCAATTACATATCCTAAAAAATTTTAAAGTAAAGGAAGGTGTGTGCTGGGAGGGGTGGGTGAGAATGTTGAAAGGGGTAACATTGATCAAGACACATTATATTCATAAACTGCTTTGTTTGATGGCAACTTCCTTATAGAAGTATTTAATGATAATAAAATATGTTAAACTGTTGAAAAATCAGTAGCAGCTAAATTTAGCTATTATAACAATACTTACACTTCACTTTAAGAAATACCTGGGGCTGGGGATATAGCCTAGTGGCAAGAGTGCCTGCCTCGGATACACGAGGCCCTAGGTTCGATTCCCCAGCACCACATATACAGAAAACGGCCAGAAGCGGCGCTGTGGCTCAAGTGGCAGAGTGCTAGCCTTGAGCGGGAAGAAGCCAGGGACAGTGCTCAGGCCCTGAGTCCAAGGCCCAGGACTGGCCAAAAAAAAAAATACCTAAGCTATATTCTGTTTTTTATTGACTCTAAATAGTTGTACAAATGAGTTGCCATTCAACAAAGCCAATTTGAATACAATGCATCTTGATCAATGCAAGTTTTTCAAGATTTATGACAGCCATGGGCCGGTGCTCACACTAATAATCCTGACTACTTTGAAGGCTGAGATCTGAAGATTGTGGTTCAAAGCCAACCTAGGAAGGAAAGTCTGTGAGACTCGTTATCTCCAATTAACCACCAAAAGCCAGAAAGTGGAGCTGTGTGTGGCTCAAGTGGTAGAATGCTAGACTAGAACAAAAGAACTCAGAGACAATGTCCAGGCTCTGAGTTCAAGCCCCAGAATAGGCACAAAAAAATTACAAGATTTATGACCGAGTTATTCTTAAATGTATTGGTTTAAGTGAAAGTATTTAAATTTGAAATATAATTGGACTTATGAAAACCACTTGTATGGTCATAGTTCTTCAGAAATACCTAGGGTTCCAACTACTTTTTAGGGACAGATAAGCTCTGCCTCTTGAGAGGTGAAGAGTGTTTAGGGAGTAGGTTTTTAGAGTAAAGAACATTGGAGGATCTCAGATGCAAGTGCACCAGTTAAGGATCTTGATCAAATCACTCAGTAACCTCATGCCTTTGTTGTCTCTCCTACTCTTTACCATAGCCAAGTATGAAAGTAACCCAGATGTCCCACAGTGGATGAATGGATCAAGAAAATGTGGTATACACACACAGTGGAATTTAACTCATCCATTAGAAGAGATGATACTTTAGTATTTGTAAAGAAATGGGAAACAGGCTAAGTGAAGTAAGTCAGGCCTTGAAAGGCAAAAGATGCATGTAAGGCCTAAAACCATGAAACTGTTGCAGGAAGGGATAGTGGAAACACTTAGGCTCTTGGGCACACGTCAAAACTTTGTAAGTAAAAATCTAGAATCACAACAAATCAAAGAAAGACTTGATAAATGAGATTACATCAAACTTAAAAGTTTCTGCATGGCAAAAGATGTAGCTAACAAGATAAATAGAAAGCCTACAGAATGGAAGATTTTCACGAGCTATACATATTGAGTCCAATATCCAGAATATACTTAGAGCTCACAAAACTAAACTCCTCAAAAATAAACCCTCAAAGAAACAACTACATAAATAAGCTAATAACTTAAAGAGAGACTTCTCAGGAAAACAAGTAAAACAGTGGGACAAAGGGTGAACTAATTCAGCATAGATACTATATCAAAAATGAACTATACAACTTGGGGGGCAGGGGATTCAGGAAGGAAACAAATGGGAGAATACAGGGAAAGAGATGATATTGTTCAAAAAGAAATGTACTCATTACTTACAAAACCAATTGGTGTAAATCAACTGTACAACTCATGGGGGAGGAGGGAAGTGGGGAGGGAGGAGACCTAGAAAAATGAGGGAGGAGGTAACAAGTTGCCATTTCTATACTGACCCAAATAGGAAACTGACTGAGAATTGTTTTGTCTTTTTTAAGGGCTAATAATAAAAAGAAAAGAAAAAGAGAGAAGCCAGGCTCTGGTGTCTCAACCCTGTAATACTAGCTACTCAGGAGGCTGAGATCTGAGGATCACAGTTCAAAGCCAGCCCAGACAGGAAAAGTCTGTGAGACTCATCTATTCAGAAAACGGAGGAAGTGGTACTATCACTCAAGTGGTAAAGCTCTAGCTTTGAGCAAAAGAAGCTCAGGGACAGAGCCTAGGCCCAAAGGACCAGCAAAAAATAAAGAAAGAAGGAAAATACCTACTTCTCAAACATTTTAGAAAAAAAAAATATGTAGCGTCTATGGCATATAGCAGATGCTCAGCCAATTATTTCAATCATTACGTGTAAATTGGTACCTGTTCAAGCATGCCCAAGGAAGTCAACTGTAGGTAACATGTCACCCGGAAAATAGCTCAACACTGGGAGATGAGTGCCTGCTTCGCTTTGCCAAGTGAATTACCATACTAAGTCAGAAGGGCACATCTCCCAAATGCTACAATTTTAATAATACCTTGAAATATTAAAATATTATCCAGGGCTGGGGATATAGCCTAGTGGCAAGAGTGCCTGCCTTGGATACACGAGGCCCTAGGTTCGATTCCCCAGCACCACATATACAGAAAACGGCCAGAAGCGGCGCTGTGGCTCAAGTGGCAGAGTGCTAGCCTTGAGCGGGAAGAAGCCAGGGACAGTGCTCAGACCCTGAGTTCAAGGCCCAGGACTGGCCAAAAATAAATAAATAAATAAATAAATAAATAAATAAATAAATAAAATATTATCCAGTATTTAATAATTTTGTAAGAACTGTTTTTGATACTTTCTGGATTATCTCATGTAATCCAACAAGCACTCTATAAGAAAATGGGAGACAGGAAGTTTAAGGTCAAAGTTTGTGTATGGCCCAATGGGTGCTTGACCCCAGTCATTAATTTCCCAATGTGCCCTTCTGCACTGGGCTAACTCTGTTTTTCTTTTTTTTTCTTTTTTTTTTTTTTTGTCTGTCTTGGGCTTGAACACTGGGCTTGGGTGCCGACAAGGCTAGCACTCTACCACTTGAGCCACAGCACCACTTCCAGTTTTCTGGTGGTTAATTGGAGATAAGAGTCTCATGGACTTTGCTGGCCAGACTGGCTTTGGACCACGATCGTCAGATCTGAGCCTCCTGAGCAGCTAGAATTACAGGCATGTGACACCAGTGCCGGGCTAACTCTGCCTTTCTTAGTAAACCTCAGAATATCAAGGACAATTTTAATGGAATTTATGTTACTACTGATACCTTGCTCTTTTTTCAATGCAATTTTTTTAATTAGCTTCAAGTAGTTGTGCAGAGAAGTTGCCACTTACCAAAACAATGCATGAACACAATGCATTTTGATCAATGTCACCTTTCTTACACAGTTAGACTAGGTTTATGCTATCCATTCATATCTTATTTACTTGTCAGGATGAAACCAGAAATGCAAACAAGTGAAGTACTTGCATTTATCCAGTGATTTACAGTGTATCTATTTTTTTTTTAAATGTTTGCGTGCAGAATCAGTTTGGAAATCCATCAGATTTGTTTTCAGCCTTGGGAACCCAGTGTTGTTGGCGGCTCTCTCAGCCTTTCTTCTCTCCCCCAACTCTGCCCCTCTAAGAGTGCATCATTCCCCCAGGGGACAGAGCCACCCAGGCTGTGGTGAATGGGACTGTTAGTAAATAGACCGAGGAACTGATTTGTCTCAAGTTGACATGAAGGGTGAAATTCAGGATACTTGTAACTGATTTGGGTAAAACATTGGCTTGAGATTTAGTAAAGAGTAAAGTTTTATTAGATTGCAGCCGCTTACAATTAAAACCAAAGCTGGAACAGCTGTTGGTCCACGGTAATCAAGTTTTATGTTCTGAATAAATTACCCAATTGTGGCTGTGGCCTGTGTGCTCCCTCTCCTTCCTGTGGTCATGAACTGGTCATGGGTGGCCTTGGTGGCCAGTTGTGGCCCTGTTGAGGTAAGTACACCTGTACCTTCCAGCTGCTCTTTAGCAAATGTGCGCAAACACCAACCGCGCAGCCCTCCCCCTCCCCCAGGCCTGTGTGAAGTGTTCAGGGCTCCACCCAAAACCACTGTCAGACTTCCATTAACTCTTGTCACTCTGCACCAAGACAAAAATGCTGGTATGTTTTAGAGGTAGCCACAGTTTGTCTTGTATAAGCATTGTGGGCATATGGAACATAAAACAATTTATCATGCTGTGAAAAAAATAAAGAATACTACAGACAACTTTGTTCCTTACAAGACCACTGACATGGGAACGCGTTCCTCCCATTGAATATGTGTTGGGCCTAGGACCATTCAGTGGGTCATCTCACCCAGTATCTCACAATAAAGAGTGATGATGCCTAAGCCCAAATCTTTGGCAACAAGATCGTTCTTTTCTATACAAAAATGATCTAGGAAAACCCTGATTCGCAACAGGAGCTCTCCAAGCCTACTGTAGACACTGCCACCAGTTCAAAATCTAGTTTTAGTGAGGGGAAAAATGCAACAAGGTCTGAGGTTGATCGAACTGAGGAAGTCTGTGCCTTGCTTTGTTCCAGAATCATCCATGGCTTTGCCACATGACTAAGAAGGTCAGGAGAGAAGAGAACAAGATAGATTGGAATCCTGTTGCCAATCGCAACTCCATCGACACAGGTACACACAGGCTGGCCTACCTCTTCCTGGGTCAGTGACTTCAATGCTGCATTCTGAGACCATACACTGTAGTTTGCTCTCCAATTTGCTGATAATGGAATTGGTTTTGTGGACTGACATTGAGAGAACTTTCAATAAAACCTGAAGATGACAATGAGAGGCTCTTCCCAAAAAGAACTGTATCCCTTTCTAATGCTTCTTCCAAAAATATTTTAGATGTTCAATTGGAAGGGCCTATCCCCTTAAAGCTGCGACTCTCCCCCACCCCCAGTAGAAAACCTGGCGACTATTCATGTTTATAAACTTCACTCGGAATGAAGCCACACTGGTTACCTTCTGTATGAAAAGAGGTGAACCTCTTCTGAAGATAAAACTGGCTGCCCAATCCCCAGCTATTGGGACATCTTATGGGGGCAAAAGAGAAAAGTTTCTGTGGCAATTTAATTAAAGAAGCAAAGTCACCCTTAAGTACATGGGGACAACCAAGACTTCACTTTCCCAAGTTGTCTGGCAAATTATCTTGTCCCCTACTAAAAGAAAAACAAATCCTTCCAGATATATGCAGCTGCAAGCAATTACTCATCTCCATTAAACACTCACTTAAAAGACTAATTCAAACAACCCTGCTGCCTACACCTGTGTGAGAAAAGTAAACAAGTTATAAGGAGAAAGGGCAATGGCTACACACAAATAAGAATTTTAAGCTATGTCTATAAGCATATAGAAAAGGTCACTCTAGATTATCAATATTAAGTCATCAAAGCATCAAACAGCTATGTTCTTCATTATATCAATATTAATTTATCAAGGCTTCAAATTACTAAGTAGCCTGGGTTATACCCAGGGTAAGCCATTTATTGATTTTGATGCTAAATACTACCAGTCTCCTACAGGAATATAAGTCCTGTGGTACATCTTTAAAAATTACCTAAAATGATCTGTGGCAAAGGAAATAATTATCAGCCTGAAAAGATAGCCTATATATAGGGAGAAAACAAAAAGGCTTTGCCAGCTATTCACCTGACAAGGAATTCATATCTAGAATACATAATGAACTCAAAAAATTGAACACTAAAAGATCAAACAATTGAATCAATAAATGGGCAAAAGAAATACAAATGGCCAGTACACAAAGAAAAGTTCAACACCTTTAGTCATCAAGGAAATGCAAATCAAATTGATACTCAGATTCCATTTCACCCTGGTCAGGATGACAATCATCAAGAAAACAAACAGCAAGTGCTGACTAGGATGTAGTGAGGAAGATGAGAGAAGGAACTTTATACACTGTGAATGGGGCTATAAATTAGAACACCCATTATGGAAACCAGTATGGGAAACCCTCAAAAAAATGGAAAAACATTAGGTTTTACTTAGAAATTACTTTCTGAGCCTGGTTTACCATTCCTGAGTAATTACCCAAAGGAATCAAAGTGAGCATACAGTAGACATTCCTGCACACCCATGTTTATGCTGCTACTCATAATAGTGATGCTAAGGAATCAGCCTAGGTATTCATCAGCTGATGAACAGACAAAGAAAGTATGATATACATGCCCAATGGTATATATACACAATTCAGCCACAAAAAGGAATTATCTCATTTGCAAGAAAATGGAAAGACGAGATAATTGTGAGGCGCACAATTAGAAAGTCAGATTTAGAAAGTCAAATATTGTTTTCTTTCATATGCTAGAAAAGAAAAGTTGCAAGCAAATCATACAAGCAAAAGCCATAAATGTCAAAAGGAGACTACTAGGTAAGGGGACAAGCAAAGCAGAGGAAGCTGACAAGAAAAGAGTGTTGAGAGGGGGTGAATACCATCAAAGTACATTGCATGATACAGGTATAAAAATACCCAAATAAAACCCATATGTTTGTACAAGAAAAAAGAATTCTAGGGGCTGGGAAATATGGCCTAGTGGTAAAGTGCTGGCCTCGTATACATGAAGCTCTGGGCTCAATTCCCCAGCACCACATGTTAGAAAAAGCCAGAAGTGGCACTGTGGCTCAAGTGGTATGGTAGAGTGCTAGCCTTGAGCAAAAAAGAAGCCAGTTACAGTGCCCAAGCCCTGAGTTCAAGCCCCAGGACTGGCAAAAATAAATAAATAAATAAAATAAAACATAATGGTGAAAAAGGAATTCTAAAAGTAAAACAAATGAATAGCACAAAACCAATTACTTGAAGACCACATAGCTTCATTGTAGCCTCTAACTTCTACCCAGGGGCTGAAGAAAATAAACTTAAAGATTTAATAAAGTACCCAACCATCTGTATAGAGAGTATAAGGGGCACAAAGTACTAGTGCCATTGGTCCTATGTTACAGGAAGTGTGCTAGAATATTTGATGTGTGGTTTCACTTTCATTTTCACCACAAATTCATGATGCTAACTCATTATCAAGGTTTACCGGTCCCTACTCATACAAGACCAAACAGGAATTATAATCATCTTACTCACAAGCACAAAACATAATCATTCTGCTAGCCCATCTTGGGCATTGATTATTTAATATAAGGAGTTTCAAATCTGGTTATCTGTTGGAATCTACTGAGTAGTCTTTTAAAAGGTTAATAATGGGGATTTCAGCCATCTTGGATATGTCCTGGATGTAAGGAATTTATTTAAATATTCAATGTAATTCTCATATGCAGCCACATTTGAGAAGTTCATTGTAACTTAATGACAAAGACAGGTACATCTCATTTCTCATCAAACAATGTGCTGGAAATAGGAGTTTAGCACAGAGCTTAAAAAATTTGAGAGTTATGGTCAGGACTTCAGTCTTAGCTGTCAGTTGCTAGTTCATTTATTTTGATGAACACAGAACTGTCTACACCTCATTTTAGATGGAAATACGGTGCCCATTATGGTTAAATTTTAAATACAATTATATAATTAAAGAGCATAGTGTGATGTAGAAGAGAAGTACTCTGAAAGTATTCTTATTACTGTTCCCATCATCATCGTCATCTTTGAAATATGATGCCTTTTATTAGCATGTGACCTCATTAAATTCAGATTGAAATTACACATTCAATTATATAACAATATAACATTAACAAATGTTGTTAACCACTATGTAGTCACACGGTGGCATACCTCCTCATTTAACTCCCAGCAGATGTCTTGACATTGTAACTCAGATTATAAAGGGAAATGAAGCTCTGGGATAGCAGCTATTCCTAAAGTCACACATCTGCTAAGTGGTAAAACCAGGATTCAAATTGACTGAAAAGATGGATCCAGTTCAAGTGAAATGACGCCTCAAACTGTGAGACTGTTTGGCTTTTTTTTTTCAAAACATAGTAAAAGATGCATGAAGGATTTTCTTTGGTGTAGATTTTTCACTCTAAATCATTTGAACTAGTCTCCTTTGAACTAAATTTGTGGCTAGCCTTCAATATAAGAAAGAAAAAAAAAACACTCATCTTACAAAGAAGGCTTGATACCTCAGGAAATATTCAATGACTTGGACCATTACCAAAAAAAAAAAAAGACAACTTTTTCTGTATTGTGTCCTAATCAATCTAAAAGCTCCAAAAATCTTCCATTAAAACTATTCCCCCTAATATATATGGATAAATAACCTGTTTTCCTTTTTTAAATTTTATGTAATGATCTAGAATATACTAGTTTTATTGACTTCTCTCAAAAATTACATTCTTTGTATTTAAATAGTTTTTCTTAAAATTATATGACCACAACTGCATTTGTGCATAGTTTATGGAATTGACAGTTTTCTATAAATGCCTGAAAACTGATATGAGAAAATTAGCCTATATATGTATGGAACACATGCAGAAGAGAAGAGAATTAAAAAACAATACAGGAAGCAAATAGACATTAGGTCCAAAGATTGTTGAAACAAGAAGAAATATTATAGATCAATCAGTCCAACTCACCACCGTGGCTTGCACAAACTGAAGCGAGGAGCTAATAAAGGACTTATCTCTAGTCTCCAAACTAGCAGAGGGGACTAAAAGTCATAAAATTGACACTTGGGCAGAGCCCCCAAGACAACAGACTTGCTCCAAAGCCATAATAGCACAGCTCCTTAAGGATATTAAGTTTTTCAGATTTGATCATAATGAAATATTATAAGATTGAGGAAGAAAACACTAATATTGAGTCCAAAAATGCTAGAAATGAAACCGAATGCTATAGATTCCAAGGGCTAACTATCAGCAGTTTTGTTGGGCTTAGAAAAGAACTCAGTGGAAATCATCCAGTCTTCACTTACCTTATAAATAAGAAATCTATGTATTAAGGAGTTGAAGTAACAAGAAAAGAACAGGAATAATTGTAAAACATTTCACTGAATTTTCCTATGTCTAACACTTTACTTAACCATTAACATAAACATTCTTACAATTTTTTTTTCTCATAAGAGCTCTAATAGGTAGGTTCTACTAGACAAAGAAACAGAGCAAACACAAACTTAAATAACTGACTAAAGTAACATGATTTCCATGCAGGGTCTCTTTCTAAAAGGACTCCCTATTATCCTTGCCTTGGGGCGTCAGATTACTGGTGTAGGTTTCTACTACAGAACAATAAAAGTAAAGAGGTGTCTCTTCTGAGATTAGGTTGCAAAAACCCTCAACTTGCTACTTTCTGTCATTCTCTGCTCTTCATTTTCTCACTCGAATGGAACTAACTACCCCCTGTCAAGGTCCACATAACATAGAACTAACAAGAGAGTGGCTGACAAGAAAATGGCTAACAAGACAGTGAACCCTCAATTCCATTACCTACAAGAAACTGAACCCCTCCCCCCACAACTGAGCTGCACAGCAAATCTCCCCTCACTACAATCCTGACATGATTGTAGTCCTGGATAAGGCTGTGATCACTGCCTACAAGAGACCTTGTGACACAGTTCAACCAAACTGCAGAAGGATTCCTGACTGAAACTGGAGGTTAGTACATACAGCTTCAATCCACTGAGATTGGTGTAACTTTGTATGCTGCAATTGTAGTAATATAACCAATAAATCAAAATCTCAGGATGGAAATCCAAGAGCATCCAACATCGCAGTCTATTCTCCTACCTTGGACAACAATGTTATAATGACAGTTATAATGACAGTGGGTTAAGTCCACATCTTTATTAATTCATTCTAAAAATATTACCGAACCTTACTATGTATCAGAGACTCTTTCACATTACATGATAAGCATGTTTAAAAGACAAAGTTTCTGACCTATACTACTATTCACCTTCTGTTTGGAAACAAAACACACAAACAAGTAAACACGTTTTGAAGCTATTGCTTAAATTCAGAGGACATTTATTTCCATGACTCTGTACATAGTTCTGGCCTCTCCAGATTTTTACTTAGCTTTCCGGAAAACCTCTAGTTCTTACTTTTTGTTTTCATTGTGTCTTTTTTTTAGTCCCATAAGCATTAACTATATTGTATATACATACCAAAAAAAGTTATTTAATATTAAAACCATTATTCACTCTCTTCTCTGAACTTAAGCATACTAACATTTTTTAATCCTCCTGAAAATTAATACGAAGTAGATATACAGCAGAGGGGTTATTAGAAAAGGAATCTACAGAGAAGAAAAAGAATGTGGAGTGTTTACAAAGCATACATTTAAAAAGAAGGAAATATGTAGAGAAAAATAAAAGATATTGAAATATCCCCTCCCCCTGTAATTGCAATTCCCCACCACCCACCCACCCCCACTTTCCTCTTCAGTGGAATTGAGAGCTTTTACAAAATAATGCAGATGTACAGGCCATAACCAGCAGAAGATGACAGAGAAGATAATGAGGAGGCCTGATGTGGACCTCGGGGTTCTGGCGGTTTCTAGAACAATGTGACTCAGGATGATGAGACAGACAGGCTGCAGAGGGAAAGTAGCGACAGATTAAAAAATGATGTATTATTTCTCAAGCTGTTTAATAAAAAGTTTGAGCTAGTGATATGGATTTTTTTCACCAATTTCCATTTTAATATCCGAAAACATTTCTTCCTGCTTCAGATAACTTAAATAGTTTTTGGTTTTCTGATCTGATCCACAATATTAGCTTTGGCTGGTTCTCTGGCTTTATGTTTAGGTTTTATGTGTTTTTTTTAACTGTATGAATGCTGTGTATTCCACCCTAAAAATGACTCTTTCCTGGGAATTAATTAAAGCAGCCATGTTTATTGAAAATAACTAATTTTTTTAAATTTTTTTTAAATTTTTAAAAATTGAGCCAGTAGCTCACACTGATAATCCTCGCTACTCAGGAGGCTGAGATCTGAGGATTTGAGGCACTGTGTCTCCAAGTGGCAGAGCGCTAGCTAACCTTAAGTGCAAAAATTCAGAGACAGCACCCAGGTCCTGAGTTCAAGCCCCACAACCAACAACAACCAAAACAATCAGCACTGGATTAACCATACTCCAGTCAGTCCTGACCATTTATAAGTCTAGTAAGAAATATCTTCTTAGGGAATTAGTCACCAAGAACATGAAGATTGAGCTTGAACTTCATAGTGCCTAATCAATCCTGTGCACTGGAGCTAATGAGATCACATTGGAGTGACACATTGTGTTGTGAAGGAGCTGTAGTCCTGAGCAACACCATTTATACAAACGTAGATTATCCATGAAGCAGAAGCCCAATGAACAGAACAACTTATGTATAAACAACCCCAAGAGCAGGAAGTTAAGACAAGTATAATATACAGAGCTGACAGAACATAAATCAAGCAAAATGAATGTTGCTCACATAAAGCAGGGATGGGATAAGTGGGTTTCTTTCTTATTTGAAAAATTGGCTATGAAAGATACCACATTGAAATGGCAGAGCAGACAAAGTTAAATAGCAGATTAAGGAGTGGAAAGAAAAATCACAGGAAAGATGTAAGTATGGAAAGAGGAAAAGAAAAAAGAACATCAATGTCCACAAAAACAGAAGTTGAATGTCAGTGGCTCACACCTACAATCCTAGCTACTCAAAAGGCTAAGATCTGAGAATTGCAATTCAAAGCCATTGCAGACAGGAAAATCCACTGGACTCATCTCTAATTAATTAACCACAAAAAGCCAGAAGTAGAACTATAGCGCAAGTAGTAGAGTACTGGCCTTGGTCAAGAAAGCTCAGGAACAGCTCCCAGGCCCTGAGTTCAAGCCTCAGGCCTGGCACCACCACCACCAACAATAATAATAATAATATCATGGAAGGTAAGAGATTATTTCATAATGTAACCAAGGAGACCTTTCCAGAACTAAAATCGAACTTCTGCATCAAGAGTTTAGATAACAAAGACATTGAGAAGGGAAAGTCACTTTTAAGATTCATGATAGAGTTGTTTTTACAAGGTAAAAGTTTTCTGAAGGGCATAATAAAAGCAAACCTCTTTCAAAAAAAAATGGAAACTGAATCAGATTTCTCAGCTGCATTGGGGATATGAGCACAATGTGCTAATATCTTCGAGCTGCTGAAAAAGGAAGAGCATTAATCCTAGAATATTGTCTCTTGCAATGTTAGCACTTAATAGTTGACAGTAAAGACATTTTCATTTTTTATATAAAGTTTCAGAAAATATGCCACTATGGGGGCTGTTGGAAAGGGAAAATAAATGAATACAGAAGACTGTGAAGGAAGGAAGCAGGAAAAAATTAAGTCTTTAGGCTTACATAAAAGAATATAGAGAAAATTGAGTGATAGGAGGGAAAGGGAAAGAAGAGAGAAAGAAGGAGAGAAGGAAAACCACCACCACTATCCATGATCACCTGAGCACTGGAAGAAGAAAGCTCCTTAGAATAGAAGGAAGGAATTAAGGAAATGGAAGTCGATCAGGAGAAGACAACAGGAAGGGCACGGTGTGATCTGGAGAGCAGACATGATATTGATGACCGTTATAAGTTAGTATTAGACATCAGTGTGGCTTTCAGCCACTTAGGAAGAATATCAGGATAAAAAGTAAAAGCTGGAGCCCAGCACCAAAGAGATAATTAACTGTTTGAAGAAAGGTAAGTGTGCTTAATCCTTATTTGAACATTATTTAGCGTATACATGTGTTGAAGTATCACATGGTTTTCCAAAAGTGCGTATGATTGTGTATTTATTAACTAAAACTGGAGTTAGCCCAAATTAGGTCAACTATTTTAGGGCTCTGTGTCACTTTCATACTATAAAATAAAAACTCGCATCTGGATCACAAGAACCCCTACCTTGAAATGGATAAAGTAAGATTGTCTAGTCAAACTTTTTTTTTCTAAGCTGGAATGAATTATATGTAGATAAGATAGTACATGAGCAAAGAATCATTGGCTGGCCTTACGAAGGCCATTTTTCATGGCTGGCTTCTACCATTTTATAGACTAAATAAAAGAAATAATTTCCCAAATGACAGTCTTCTGAATTAAAGGCTCATAAGAGCCTCACAACTAAAATTTTTGCTGACTTTGTTTTTTAATTTTTTTTATTGTAAAGGTGATGTACAGAGTGGTTCCAGTTACATACATCAGGTATTGAGTACATTTCTTTTTGAACCATGTCATTCCCTCCCTCATTTTGAAACACCCAGATATACAAAAAATAGCAGGGTCAAAAACACCTACTACAATTCACATTTGCAAGGTGAATGAATACAGCATTATTGAGTCTATCGTTATTGTAATCACTCTTTCAATCTTAATTTCTGTCCAGTCTACTTGAGATACAATCTAAGTCAATACTTTGAATAGCCTCTTGAAAGAATGTTCAACCTAAGAAAGGGTTCTCAGAATCCTGGGCTTATTCTGCCTTCCCCTGCTTCCCTCCCTAAGCTGCCACCCAAGTCTACAGGGAAGTCAGGCATGTGAGCCCTTAGTGACATTGAAGCTAATGGTTTCTCTGACACTGCAGTGGGATGCTGAATGCACCAGCTCGCCATTGGGTATCCTTGTGCTCTGTAACTCTGCACACTGAAATTCAGATCCATCCTCTGGCTCAGAGTGGTCCTTTGCTGACTTGCCATCATTTGGCTCATACCAACTATAGACTCACATGGCTCTTTCACCATATCCCCCAGGCAAGGGACAACATACACTTGTGATTGAGGCCCATTGGTTCTCAGTTCAGTGGTTTCCTGACAGAGGGACTAGGGCATTTGGGGAAGACTGAACTATTTCTGGAAACTGACCACTCAGTGTTTTCCCCAGTGGCAGTGTTCCAGAGGAACAGTCAGTCATTCACACAACGTTCTTACTTGAGTGTGACCCTACAGAAGGGAAAGTGAGCAGCACACAACTTCCCATCTCCTCCTCCCACACTGACACCACCTGTGGACACAGGAAATGTTAGATCGCCTTCCCAGCTGACATCCTGGCCCTGGGAGAGGGCCTGGGATAGCATGAGCAGACAGGACATGTTTCTCGAAGCATCTGGGAAAACTCTGCTTATTTGCACATCACCCATCTTATTCCATATATTTTTTTTTTTTTTGGCCAGTCCTGGGCCTTGGACTCAGGGCCTAAGCACTGTCCCTGTCTTCTTCCTGCTCAAGGCTAGCACTCTGCCACCTGAGCCACAGCGCCGCTTCTGGCCGTTTTCTGTATATGTGGTGCTGGGGAATCGAACCTAGGGCCTCGTGTATCCGAGGCAGGCACTCTTGCCACTAGGCTATATCCCCAGCCCCCTCCATATTATTCTTAAGAGGGGAGGGATACTATTAAGAGACATGGAACAAACTTTCTCAATTGATTTCATGCTTATTAATTGCCCTCACCAATGACTTGACTTTGAAAACCCAAATTGGAATAGGTCCTTATACTCTCAGCATTCTTTTGTAATATCTTCTTATCTCTACCCCACACAGGTGAGCAATAGGAACAGATGAAGCTAGAGATCTTACATGCCAAAAGGGACAAAAGGAAAGTAAACTAAGAAGATTTTAAAGTATTGCCCCGTGACAGATAAGTAAGTCAAGTAGAATAAAATACGTAGAATGAAAAACATAGAAAATCAGACCTCTGAAGGCTGACTTCCTGAGAAAGCTTTAAATGAAAAGGTTCTATTATGTTAGGAAGCCTGATTAGGCACCAAGTCTCCCAAATTCTACTAATTCTAGCCAATTCTAGTGTCAGTCTAGGAGCAGTATCCCAAACACTGGCAATGATGGGGACGGAGTCAACTAGGAGTAGTGAGGACCCCCCTATGCTTGCATATAGATTTGAATAGAGCAGGAGTGACCAACTCAGGTGTTTATAGGCAGTAGGTTCAGGGTATAGACATTTGAAGCAATTGGCTATCGGTCATTGGAAAGCAGACTGTCATAATGGGTAACCACAGACTCATTCTTTTTAATGTTTTGAACCCGGTTCTGTTCCTCTGTCCCATAAAATATATATTAAGGTCAGATTTATCCTGTTTTTACTGTAAGTTTCTTATCTCAGGGACTCACATTAAATTAAATGATCCTAAATTATTAGTGTTGTCACCATGGAAAGATGGTTGGCAATATTTAGAAAGTCGTGTGTTGTTGTTTTTTTTTTAACTAGGCATTTCAGCAATGTATAAACTGGCTACACCTCATTTTATATTAAAATAGAATGAAATTTTAGAGCAAGCCCAGTTCCTTCCATATTTATGGTGGGGGATAAGATTATACAGAGGGAAGTTCCTATCTAGCATAGCTAGTCTTAAAATACACACAAAAATGTATATTTAAGTCAGAGTTTACAAATCTAAGTAGCTTCAAAGTTCTTGGAGGTAGAAAACCCGTGTAGGGTAAAGGGTAGATTGCAGGATTTGGCACACTGAGAAATTGAAGAGGCATGCCTACCCTCAGGCAAACGAACATGACATTTTATCTGGTCCTGAGTCTGTTTTGTCAGCCAAATATAGATGTGACCTCTGCTCTGAGCAGGCAGATGGAATTGGTTTTCATTTCATAAAACAAGGGAAGAATGCAGTAGGTGAACTAATCTTCTCTGTGTATGCCATGCCAGGGCATAGGAGTTTATACCTCAGATATAGACACACATACCAAAAAATAAAGTCAGTCTCTCTGCCCTTTGAAGGTGTCTTGTGTGAAAAATCAGTGACGGGATCAGTGAAGATACAAATGTCACCAGTTTCAAATCTTATTTCTTAATTGAGAGCCTAAGGTATTCGTCTCTCCATGTCTTTCAATAAAGGGTAACCTAAGTTAGAGTTTCAAGAAAACTTGATATTTTCATATATATATATATATATATATATATATATATATATTCATATCAGATGGGCAAGATGGCTCACACCTGTAATCCTAGCTACTTAGGAGGCTGAGATCTGAGGACTGAGGTTCAACTCCAACCTAGGGGAAAAACAGTCTGTGAAACTCTTATCTCTGATAAACTATTGAGAGAAAGCCAGAAATGGTGCTGTGGCTCAAGTGGTAGAGCATTAGTCTTGAGCAAAAACAACCCATGGACAGAGCTCAAACTCTGAGTACAAGCCCAAAGACCAGCACAAAAAAAGAAAAAAAAAAACCACATGTCCCCACCTATGGTGGGACATGAAGCAGAGGGAAGAGAAATATCAACAGAAAGCCTTGGGCTTCCTCTATGTTCATTCTACACCATCCAGGACCTCCCTCACCTTAAAACTTTGGGCAGTTTCAGAAGATCTCAAATGAGAGTCCAGTTCATCTGCTGACATATTTTACTTTGCTTGTAGAATATGTTTTCATTTTAAAATTTGGTTTCCAACCATGCACTAGTGGCTCATGTCTATAATCCTAGCTACTCAGGAGGCTGGGATCCGAGATTGTGGTTCAAAGTCAGCCTGGGCCGACAAATCTGTGAGATTCTCCTCTCTAATTAATGAGCAAAAAGCCAGAAGTAGAACTGTGGCTCCAGTGGTAAAGCACCAGCCTTGAGTGAAAAAGCCAAGTGACAGCATGAGGCCCTCATTTCAAGCCCCAGTTTGACACATGCACACACGCACATGCACACACCAGTTCCCATCCTTTGGAATGTGGGTAAAAGTTAAGTCAGCATTCTGCAGAACAGAATGCCCAGGTAGACAAGGCTCCTGCTGCACACTTCACTGCAATCCCACCACTGCCTCCCCTTCTCCACCATGAAGGCCCTTCTCCAGTGCCATCTTGGGCTAGTGTGCTGTGTTTTGTTCCAGATACATGACTGCTTAGTACGTTTCTTACCTGATACCACAGCATTAGAGTCTATCATCTCTTTCCTTGAACCCTTTCTATTCCACTTTCTCTGTCACCCCCAACACCAGCTTATGACCAGCATCGACACTTGGCTGTGCATTCAACTGGCTTCCATTCATGACAGGAGAATGTCATGAGTTGTGAGTAGTCATGACTCTTACCTCCTCAGGAATCATTCTTTTAAAGCAGGAGTAACAACTTGGATAATCTTGACTCTGCCCCCTGGTCTGTAGCAGAACCCAAGGGCTGATCAGCCTTTGGATTTCAATTCTAGCCCTGGGAGAGTAGCTGGCATGCGTTTCAGAGCAATTTGAATGTGCATTTTCTAAATGACTTGTTTATGTGTGGCCATCCATGAATTTTCTCTCTCTAGAAAAGAGAACACAGTGTTCTCAGTAAAATCTTGCTTAAGAGCCATAGTTTTTCCATTTTAGCTTTGTGTCAGAAGAGAGGAAATGAACATCATTAGACCTGATCAGTTTGAGGAGGGTGGGAGCCAGCCGTGCTTGAGATAAAAATGGAATTTTTTTTCTTGTTCTTACTAAGTTAGGTCGTTTTCTGCCTCCGTGTGTAGAGTTAGAGAACTTATCAAAATCTTGTAATTAGGCCTCCCCAAAAGTCTACACTACCCCTGACTGCATGATTCATCCTGCTCACAGACCTGGGTTCCCAGCAAGCATCTTACTTCTCCAGACATTTAGTCTGTGACTCATGCAGCCATGGACCTGAGGAAAGCCTCATGGCTGATAGTTTCTGCTCTTCCTCCCAAGCCAGGGCCAAGAAGGTGAGAGAAGTCATTTATAACAATGGTAGGTACTCTCTGTTCTGGGAAAGCAAGTTAGAAGTTAAAGGGTAGCAGAGAGGAAGGAAGGATAAAGAAATAGCCAAATACCACTTGCATGTGTGTATATTTTTAAATACTTCTTAACATATCTGTCCTTCTTGGTAATTGTTTATTTCCCTATGGACTTCCCCACAACCAGAGCTGACAAAGACAAATTATATCTGAGGCAGAAGGAAAGCAAGGGCAACTTTTGTCCCCCAATAACCGGAAACAGGAAGTCCTTTCAGAGAAGGGAAAGTGGCTTCAAGACATAGAAGGGCTCCCAGTGAGCAGTCGGACAAATTAAATTGGAGGAGTAGGGAACAAACTAGGCTATCCAGTTTACCACAGGTTAAGATATAGTCTGGAAGCAATATTTTCATTAATAATAAGATAATACTTGCCAGGCACAATGGGCGTTCATGCCTGTAATCCCAGCTACTCAGAAGGAGGGGATCTGTAGATTTTGGTTTGAAGCCAGCACAGACAGACACATCCAAGAGATCCTTAACTAGTTAACTAATTAACCAGCGCCAGAAGTGGCAGGATGCCTGTGGCTCACTCCTGTACTCCTAGCTATTCAGGAAGTTGAGATCTGAGGATCACAGTTCAAAGCCAGCCAGGGCAGGAAAGTCCACAAGAGTCTTATCTCTAATTGATCACAGGAAAAGCTGGAAGTCGTGCTGTGGCTCAAATGGTAGAATGCTAGCCTTGGGAAAAAAGGGGCTCAGGGACAGTGCCTAGGCCCTGAGTTCAAGCCCCAGGATAGGCAAAAAAAAAAAGGCAAAAGTGGAGATGTGGCTCACATGGTAGAGACTCAGCATTAAACTCCAAGTGAAGGCCTGGAGCTCACGTCCCATACCAGCATAAAAAAAGAAAGAATTTTATCTTCATTTTAAAATTCCTATGTCATACATTTCTATGTAAAGGATAAATCAAAAACAGAAGAAAAAGGAGCCACTTATCAACTTAAAATCTAATCAATATCAGTATGAGATTTTGAGTGCTGAATATCAGCAACTTTCTTGAAGTGTAGATTTGATTAAGTTTTTAACATCTTCAACAATAATAGTCATAAAACGGGCTATTGAACTTGGTTGAAGGCCATGTCAGCCTACCACTCGAAATGGAAATAAATGAAATTGTCCTGTCCTTGGAAGGTAAAACAAAAGCCTATGAGAAATGCAGCAGGGGAAGAAAATTTCCTGGCTGCATAACTAAGACTTCCTTGAATAAATACAGTGTCATTAAACCAAAACCAGATTTTTCTCTTTCTTCCAAGTAAATGCCAAGACTAAGAGAGTAAAAGAGGTAATTTGTAAAAGAAAAAAAAAAGGTAGACATAAGTAAAGCATCAAACAAATTATATAGATGAAGAGTCAAAAATCACAAGGCAAACCACAGGCAATTACAATGTTCACATCGTTGTCACAATGATGGATAATGGTTAAAGGAGTTAAAAGTGAAACATTATCCTTCCTGTGGAAAAAAAAAACAGATAAAATATGCCAATATATTTGAATAGTTATTCTATTTTCCGGACCAGAAATCTTGCAAATAACAGGACAAAAATACAAGAAAAGAAAGCCAAGGTGAAAGTCATTGTTAAGATCAAATGCAGACAGTGAGAAATCAATCCGAAAGGCACACCCTGTCTCTTTTTTTCCTTAAGAAGATCCATAGACTAGGCCTTGGCCATCTCTCATAGGTGAGTCATTCATTTAGTGAACAGTCAATGGCTTCCTTCATCAATCCTCAACCTCTGAAACGAAGTATTTCCTCTTCCTCCACCATCATTTCCTGAAAGCTTACAGCTGCTTCTCACTGAATATGAATGCCATCTTGGATTTCCAAACTCCACAGTCATGAGGGAAAGATCTCATGATCTGAGGCTTTATCTCTTCTAACCAGCAACTCTGCAACTATAAGAATCAATAATCAATCATTGTTCTCCTGCAGTTGTTGATTATTTCACTCTTGCCTCCAATCTTCTCCCAAGGTATATCTATCTCATCCCAGGAAATCATCCCTATCTTACTGCTTATTCTGTCCATCTGGCCCCTAGGGGCCACATTAGAATAGTTCTCATATAGAATTCTCTCTGCCTAAACATACAAATTCTAAGAGTTCTAAAGGATTTCCAACATTTTTTAATCCTATGGAAGCAAAGACGAGCTTTTGGAAGTAATGAAGATGTTTGGAATTGTTCTTCCAATGGGCTAGAAACCCCTTGAGGGTAACAAAGGATCTTGCCTCTAATACGTTGCATTTCTGTCAGAATAAATACATCATCTTATTGCTGTGATGTATAACAAGAAATTTATATGGGCCTTAGTTCTTTCCTGGCTCAGAACTTTATAGCCAGAAAGAAGAAGCAACCCAAATGACCATTAACAATAAATGAATGTGCAAATATAATATAGACATCTTGGGGAATATTATTCAACCTCAAAGCAGGACTCACATGGATAGGCCTCAAGAACATAAGGGAAATAACCCAGTCACAAAAAGACAAACACAATGTGATTCCACTTACATGAGCTATCCACAATAGTTACATTCACAGAACAGAAAATAGAAAAGTGATAACTAAATAGGGGCTAGGACATGGTGAAAGAAAGAACTGTTTAATAGGCGTAGAGGTCTATTTTATGGCAATGTGAATATACTTGATACTACCATATTTTAAAAGATGTTAAGATGCTAAATTTTGTTGTCTTTATTACAATATAAAAATGAAAAATAAAAAAGTACAGGCAGTTTGATTTGTAAATATTCCCTGCTCAATTTGATGTTCTGTGGACTCAATATAGCTGGTGGTCCATTGCAGTCAGCAAAACACCTTGTTGGAGTAATATAAAATTAATAATTCAAGCTAGTTTTGCATTGCATTAACTACCAAATTAATCTGTTAAATGTGGTCAGGTCAAGCAAGTCACAGTCTCCACATAGCAGGACCTTAGGCATTGGACAGTATCTTGCATGGCTAATGAAGTATATGGCCGCAAGAAAAGGTACAAATCTGATGAGAATGTTTCATTAAATTATTGTTTCTGCCCTAAGCTAAGGGTTATTTAAATTGTCACAATGAAAACTCAATTTTGAAAAGTTCTGTGAATGGAGTCGTTGAGAGACTCCATACTTCCCCCTGGTGGTGCCAGTGACTTGGGTCATAAAGAATCTTTTTTTGGGGGGGGCTGGGGATATAGCCTAGTGGCAAGAGTGCCTGCCTCGGATACACGAGGCCCTAGGTTCGATTCCCCAGCACCACATATACAGAAAACGGCCAGAAGCGGCGCTGTGGCTCAAGTGGCAGAGTGCTAGCCTTGAGCGGGAAGAAGCCAGGGACAGTGCTCAGGCCCGGAGTCCAAGCCCCAGGACTGGCCAAAAAAAAAAAAAAGAATCTTTTTTTTTAATTTAATTTTATTGTAAAGGTGATGTACAGAGGGGTTACAGTTACACAACTAAGGTAATGAGTACATTTCATGTTGAACATTGCTACCCCCTTCCTCGTTTTCCCCCAGTTTCCCTCCCCCCGAATCTCCTGTCTCAAGTTATAAAGTTCATATTCAACATAGTGACTGGTGACTATCACTGTTGCATTGGTTCACCCTTTTTCCTTTGTCTCACCATTTTGTTATTCCCTTTCTCTTTCCCAAATCAGATAAACATATATACAAGACACAGGGCACCAAAATAAAAAACAGTGACAAGGGATAAACCAAAGGGGGGAAAAACAAGATAAAAAAGAAATAATTTCACATAGTACATAAAAAAGAAAAGATATGGAAACAAGAGGAGGTGTTTGTGTTTGTGTTTGTGCTTTCATAAAGGATCCTAAAATGCATCTCATTGGGCACCAGTGGCTCATGCCTGTAATCCTAGCTACTCAGGAGGCTAATATCTGAGGATCACAGTTCAAAACCAACCAGGGCAGAAAAGTCTATGAGACTCTTATCTCCAATTAATCACAGAAAAGAGCCAGCAGCAGTGCTGTGGCTCAAGTGGTAGAATGCTAGCCTTGAGAAAAGTTCAAGGACAGTGCCCAGGCCCAGAGTTCAAGCCCCAGGACTGGCAAGAACAACAACAACAAAGTACATTTAGCATGCCTCTTCATCAATGGCCTCCTGTGCCTTCCTACCAAGAGTCCATGAACCCCACTAGCAATCTTTGGTTAGTCTCATCAGGCTTAAGCGTAGCCTTATGTAGGCGTTCTATCTTTTCATTAAATATATTAATCAACAGCGTTTTTAAGGCATTTTAAGAACTATTTTAAGACCCTTCATTACCTGCTCTATTACCTGGTTATTTTGTGGGGAAGTTGAGGTTCCTTGACTCACCATTTTTCTTGATTTCTAGTTTGTTTTGCCCATTTGGAAACAAAGGCAAATCCAAAACTATGGAAGAATACAATTTAAAGCAAAAACCAACCCAAAGGCCTACAATTGCACAGACTTTAAATGAGAGATTTCAAATCATAGATAGATATTGGCCTATCTAAATACTCCTTCACTTTTTTGGGGGGAGGGATATTGTGTTGTGGTTCAGAAAAAGAGATTAATTATATGCAGCTATAACCAGTCAGCAAATCTGTTGTTAGGGTCAGGATAAATCGATCCGAATCAAAAAGATAACAGGATGAGCCTACTAGTCAGAGCCAAAATGGAAACAAGTACAGTCAAACTCACAGACAAACAATAAGGGATCAATAGAATTTAAAAAAAAAAGAAAGGAGAGAAGGACCAGAAATAAACTAAAAGAAGTTAACATGAAATTAGAGGGAACGGAAAGAGATATCATGAAAAATAAAGGAAGAATAGAAGAATAATGAAAAGGAAAAGAATAGAAGGGAAAAACTAAGGCCTAAAAATCTAATAATAAATAGAAAATTGAGCAATCAAAAGTATAAGCAGAATTAAGTATGCACACAACTAGAGGCCTAGACATCACCATAGACTATATATCTCAGTCTAAGTAGAACAACAACAAAAACCTAAGAAGAACAAAAAAAAAGTAGGTTCTCTAATTTGTTTGGGGGGGCCTTGTATCTCCCGATGCTGGTATGCAGTCACCTACTGGAGCCCCTGCTTTAGTTGCTACAATCTGCAGCTTTCCTTGGAGCCCAGAACACATTCATTGCAGCATTGTTTATCATGGCTAAGATATGCAATCAACCCAGATGCCCATCCATGGGCACATGGATCAAGAGAATGTGGTATTCTCAATGGAATTCTACATTTCCATCCCAAAGAATAGCATTGCCCCATGCATAAGGAAATGGAAAGATATGGACAAAATTATATTCAGTGAAGTAAGCCAAACCCAAAGAAACATAGGTTGCTTGGTTTCACTCATTTGTAATCATTAGGATGTGCCTACAAATCTACAAGTAAACCAGACAGATAGGAAAAGACAACAAATAATTACACTTGGACATGATTAATTAAATAGCACTCTAAACATTCACACAATGAGAACAAAGGAAGATATTCTTAGGAGAGGATCACAAGGGCTCAGTAGCCATGTGTGTATGATCATGAAAGATGATATTTATCAAAATGAACTCCAAGAAATGGAAACAAGAGGTGTTTTTTTGTTTGTTTGTTTTTGTTTGTTTGTTTGCCAGTCCTGGGGCTTGGACTCAGGGCCTGAGCACTGTCCCTGGCTTCTTTTTTCTCAAGGCTAGCACTCTGCCTCTTGAGCCACAGTGCCACTTCTGGCCGTTTTCTATATATGTGGTGCTGGGGAATCGAACCCTGGGCTTCATGTATACGAGGCAAGCACTCTTGCCATTAGGCCATATTTCCAGCCCTGAGGTGTTTTGGTTGTTTTTTTTTTTTAATTGTACTATTTGTGGTTCTTTCTTTTTTTTTTTTCTTCTGTTTTTCCCCTTTTGTCACTGTTTATTTTTTCCATACCCTTTGTCTTACATGTAAGTTTATCTGATTGGGAGGGTGGAAGAAGGGGAAGCACAGAAATGGTGGGACAAAGGGTGAACTAATTCAGCAGTGATACTAACTAGACCCTATGTTGGAAATAAACTATACAACGTGGGGGGAAGGGGAGTAGGGGGGGAAAAGTTTTGGAGAAAATGAGAAAGAGGATGACACTGTTAAAAAGGAAATGTACTCTTTACCTGACTTACGTAACTGTAACACCTCTGTATATCACCTTTACAATAAAAAAGGCAAAAAAAAAAAAAAGAAGAGTTCAATCACCTCAGTCCCTGAGGCCTGTGAATTTCATCTCTTATCATCATCATTCCTGTCCTATCAAGATGCACTGTACTTTACATTGAAATGTTGAATTGAACCCTTTGAACAACTATGTATAGATAATAAAAATTAAAATAAAATAATAAAATAGGTCTAGTTGGACAACAGCTTTTATGCATGATTTATTCAACAATTACTCATTAAGCACCCCTCTCATTAGGCTCTCTAGGAAATATGTGATAAAAGATTCTGGAGTGGGGTATTTTAGTTCATCCTTCCCTAAGACCCAGCAACTAGAACCTTCTTCCTGGGGTATTTGATTCTGATCTAGGAGTAGGGATAGCACGCTATGCTATAATGAATGAAATGAAAAGAGGCAGGTAATCCAAAAAGCACACTGCAGGGAAAAAAATCCAAACAGAACACCCATGTGGAGAAGAAGAGACAGAATCCAAGACAAAATAGATCAAAAAACTTGAAATCTCTCTTGACTTTTATTGGGCCACATGGCCATATTTTAGGCCCTCCTGAAACCACAAATCTTTCTTCCTCTGGGACAAATGATTATTATAAATGTATATAAACTTGATATTCTAATCATAGTTTTCCAGAAGGGAGGAGAGGAAGGCCATATTATTAATTATCTTGAAGACATTGAAACTTAAAACTAGCGATGTTGTCTGGGTCAGCCATCAAGGTTGGAATTTCAAAAACCTGTCTTTTCTGTCCAGCTATAGCCATGGGGATGGTGTACAGCTGGAAATCATTTAAATTTCCACTTGGGAGACTAGAATCCAGAAAAGGCTAAAGAAAAACATTAGACAGAAATAGCAGATTTACTATTATGTCAGGGTTTCTATTTACCATGTGACAAACTGCCTTGGGAGAAGGATGAGAGGAAGCAATCAAAAATTCCTCATTCATTTGTGGAAATAAGAAATCAGAACCACCTCTACTAGATTTAGATATGCAATTTTATTTCTTGATTTGTCTTCAAACTTTTCCAACCTTTCCTAAGGGCTTTAATTCTACTTAAATTCATAGATTAGTCTATTTTGTACTGTCTACAGCTTTCATGAGTAGAATATAGGAAATTATACCTTAGAAACTAGAGAACTCATTTTTAACTACCATAATAAATCACATGAGAGACTGTCCCATTCAACCTCCACACCCTGAGTTGGTTTCCTCCCTCAGAAGCCACCAAAAGAAGCACCTACCCTACATGAAATGTGTCAAGTTGAAAAATTTTAAAAATAATTTCTCTAAATTTGAATTCAAGCTTTACTACTTCCTTTTTATGTGATTCTGAAAGAAAAAAAAAACCCTGAACACCTTGTGCCTTTATTTTCTTATCCAGGAAGTGAGGCAATCATACTAGCTCTCATGTGGGTAATTGTGAGGTGAGTCTATAGATTTAAGCTCCTGTACTGATGCTTGACGTATAAAATGTGCTTTCTCTACATATGTCAGCCCACATTTCTGTATGTGTACCAGATTGGTTAGGACTGTTTTGTTTGAAATAAAAAGGAATGAGACCTCTGGTCTTTCACAGTGCCCTCGGGTGAATGAATGGAAATTCAAACAAAAATTGGGCCATTATCACATACCAGGTACTAGACAACATGCTCTGCTTTGTAAAGGTTGGTGCAGGATCAGTGGTCTTCTTCCCTCTTACAGAATGAAAATGTGTCTGTCATTAGGACCTGGGAGAAATGCTGGACGAGTAGACAGAATGACAAACATTGCAGGGATGGTGGGGGGGGGGGGGGGGAGGGAACAAGGATAGAAACTCCAGGAGAAGCTTCAGGGTTTCAGAGCTGAATTCAAAGAATCATCAAAGAGATAGAAAAGAAAAAGAAAAAAAACACATGCTGGGGCTTTATTTTACAGATGAAACTGAGGCCTAGGCAGAAGTCACTTCGCTGTCCATCCACAGTGGCTAAAGCAGCCTGACCCAGCCTCTTATTCATTTCACACTGATTGCTCCAGAATTATTTTTATTTTTCCCTTTCATTCATTTTGAAATCTCGTTTGAAAATGAAATTTAGAGAATAGACTTTGAAATGGTGAATTAATTAAGATGAAGCTAGAGAAAAGTCACTGGCCCAGTTAGCAACCTAATTCCCACGGTTACAAACCCTCTCTCATTGGATTTTTCATTCCCTGATTGATACATGGATCTCCACTGTACACAATCATAGAGTAAGCCTTTGAGCTCTCCTTTGGTTGACCAGAGACTTACTGCTTTGATCTTGGCACTTGTCTCCTCATTAAAGATATGGATGAGCAGGCAGTAATGGGCAGGACTGAGCTTCTCCTGAGGGCAGAAAAGATGACAGGATTGCACCTGGCCTCAGACCCATGCACACTTTGAGTGACTATGGGAAACTGATTTTCATCTTCTTGAGTTCTATAGATTTTCTCTATACTCATCATATATTAACTAAGACTCAGGTTTACTAATGTGTGTGTATCACTATATATATATGTATATATATCACTATATATGCATATATATTCATACATCTATCATTATATATGCATATATGTCTGTATCTATCTATAGGTAGGTAGGTAGGTAGATAGATAGATCACAGAGAGGCACTGAAACCTTTAAATAAAAAACAATCTGTAGTTCTGTATATTGACTGACATTTGTGACTGGTTACGGTAACCATTTTCAGAAACTAGCTCACTATAAAAAACCATGCTAACTACCCAGTGAAAATGCTTGTCCTCTCATGTCCACTGAGAATCTTATTAATCTATTTCTATGGATTCCAGTTTGTTTTCAAGCAATTTTCCCCTCATGATTTGTTTCCTGTTATGTGTCATAAAAGCCCTTGAATGACACCAGATGTAATTAAATTTGCCAAAGGGAGGTTTCTTGCAACATGTTACATTATCCCAAAGCTACAATTTATAGAAAAGATGGAAAACCAAGATGGAGAAAGTGAAAAGAAGAAAAACATTATTCTTGGAAAAGATGAGTAGCCAGAACAGCAGCTAGTCTCCTCCTCCAAACTTTAATGGTACCACCAGACACTGCAGCTACATGCTTCACCTGTCTCAGTAATCACCCTAGAAGGTAGATACCATTACTTCTATTTCACAGGAAGCAAAGCTAAAGTCATTATGAAATCTGTCTAAAGTCACACAGCTATTAAGTGGCCGGGCTGACATTTAAGAACAGTTCTGATTCAAAATCTTTTGTTGTTCCTCCCCCACATATTCTGACTCTATGAATGGCTCATTGGAGACCCCTGAATGTTCTGGAAGCAAGAATGGAAGGTAGTAAAGAGAACTTATACAAATAAGTGTGCATTTCTTAGGCCTGAACTATTAAAACATTTACAAGACAAAATGAACCATCAGAACACATCAACCTTAAGTTGGTGACTCAGTTTTCTTCTCTACAAGAAAAAGAATAGACCAGTATGTGACAACCCTAAATCTATTCCAAGCTTTGTTACTAACAAGCCACAAAAATTACAAGTTACCCTATGCTTTTCTGAGTTTTTGACTGTAAAATAGAACTAAATTAAACTTGAGACTAAATGATCCAACATGAATTGACTCCATATACAATACAGTAAACAGATGAATGCTAATGTCTCCCAACTTTTACTAGTTCTTTTTTAATGAGCGCAAGGCTCAACAGGATAACCTCACTCCAACCGAATATATAACCTTGCTAGCTCAGGTTTCTTTTTTGTCCTACATTTTTATAAACCACTAAAAAGAAACAAAAATGTTCTGCATAGAAACTTGCCTTTGGCCAATCCTTTCCCTTTAGATTAGACCATTTTCCATACAAATCTCACTTGTATGTAGGAGACAAAATAAACTCGATAACATACTTTCAAATGTAATTTTCTTCCTTCCATTTTCCCCATGGCATGACTCCCAGAAAAAAAAGTCTTCATACCTCATAAAAATCACTACGTTTATTAGGATTTCATTTTGGCTAGTCTTTTTCTGCCCTGAAAGGTCTGGCTGCTTGTTGCATGTTCCATCCTCTGCAACATCCAAAGAAATTGACAAGAAGCACACCTCCACAGGCAGGCCGGAGATCTTACCACAGAAGGCATTTTGCTTGACTTGACACACTTGATCAATGAAGAGGAAAGTCTTAAGAAATAACAAGTGCCACTGAACAGTTACAATCAAAATGCTCTGAATTACATTATTTTTAAAAAATCCTTTTTCTGACTTGCATTGAATTATGGTATACTTTGTTTTTCTTTTGTATTTTGACATCACTTTGAAATTTCTAAATTTTTTTTTAATTTTTTTTTTGGCCAGTCCTGGGCCTTGGACTCAGGGCCTGAGCACTGTCCCTGGCTTCTTTTTGCTCAAGGCTAGCACTCTGCCACTTGAGCCACAGTGCCACTTCTGGCCGTTTTCTGTATATGTGGTGCTGGGGAATCGAACCCAGGGCCTCATGTATACGAGGCAAGCACTCTTGCCACTAGGCCATATCCCCAGCCCCATCTAAATATTTTTCCTGTCCACAAAACCCCCGTCATGAATCCTTCCATCCTTCTCATCAAGGACAAATCAATGGTACCCCACCTATAACCTAGAGACAGGACTCTAGATTCTAGAGGGCAGATGCCAAATAACCCATTTTGGCTGTATATTCAAGGTTTTGAACATAATGGATGATAAGGCTCACTAAGCATTTTAAATCAATCAAATCATATCAATCACCTCTTGAATAACAAATAAAGACTATATTTTATTGATTGCAAAATAATAGGCTTCATTATCACATTTTCTTACATGTATTACTAAGTCTCTAGGCTAGACTTCAGATATTGTTTTACTGAGTTGATAGATGGTTAACTTCTTTAAAAACTAATAAGTCACTTTGCATAGGAAAGCATTTTGTACAGCAAAACATTCCCTGAATATTTTAAAAGTGGTAATGAAATGAAATATTCTACCTGAGGAATGATTAATTGAAGGGTTGTAGAAAGCAACTTGGAGTCTACTCTTGCGGGACAAGAGCTATTGATGTTAATTCTTACAGTAGGTAGATCCAGAAGGAATTTACTCAATGCAGAATATTGTTTTCTTTACATTGTTAAGAAAAGCAATCTCAGCTAATCAGAAGGCTGAAATTTGAATATCTCAGTTTGAAGCCAGTCGGGGCACATAAATCCATGGGTCTCTTATCCCCAATTAACCAGCCAAAAAGTTGGAACTGGAGGTTTAGCACAAGTGATATAACAACAGACTTGAGCAAAAAAGCCAAGCAAGAGCACAAAGGCTTGAGTTCAAGTCCCAGTATGGGCACACACATGAACACACACACACACACACACACACACAGACACACAAAGATGACTATATTCAGATAAGAAATGCTCAGGGTTGGGGATTTAGCTCAGTGGAAAAGCACTTGCTAGCAAGGCTCTGAGTTTTGTCCTTTGCACTGGGAAGAAAAGAAAAGAAAAATGCTCATTATACCTTAGGTTCCTCCAAATTATAAAGTGTTCCACTTTTGTGAATATTGTACCACCTTCTATTGAGTGTACCCAAAGATGGTCAGAAGGTTTCCAGCTCCTCCAAAGGGCATTCTAGAACAAAAAAAAAATCCTACAGGGAGCATCTAGGAGACAGGTAAGGGAGCTACTAGAAGGTACTTGGCTCCTTCCCTGGCCTCCTTCAGACACCAAGGCTCTGTCTGGGTTAGCTCACCCTGTGTGAAATTTCCAACTGACACCATCTGGTAAGGCTTTCCATTCCTTTCATTCCAACCATAGTTCTTGATATTCAGAAGCACTAATTCTAGAATGAAAGTAAATTAGCACATCTATTTTGCCTAAACATGTTGACCTTATGTCATGGCAGATGAGTGCAGAAAATTCGGGGGTTTAGTGACAAGTCCAGGCCCAGTGCAAACCCCCAAAAACTATGGGCAAAACAATTCAGAAAGCACTTAGTATCAGCACGGAGAAGGTCAGCTTCTTTTTTTCCCCTCCACTGAAGAAGACTCTAAATCCAAAGCAGTTCAACACATTATTCTCCTCATTGTAAAATTCTTGGAATAAAAGACAAATTCGTTTTCTAACATTGTTATCATAAATCATAAACTCATATGATGAAGGGAAGTATTCGTGAGTATGATGAGGAAAAACACTTGAGAGTCTGAAACATGCTTAATCCATCGCAAATACTTAAAATACAGAACATTTTGTGGCATTTCCCCATGCCCAATAAACTGTACACAAAATTCCAAGATCTTTATTTGCAATTTGGCATTGCTATTGGTTCACTGTCAGTCTGCATCAATAATCTCCTACACTTACACTACAATAATCTCCTACTGGGCATCAGTGGCCGTTCAGAAGGCTGCGACAGGGAGAATGGCAGTTTGAAGCCAACCTATTGCAGAAAAGTCTGAGAGACTTTATGTCCAATTAACTAGCAAGAATCTACATGGAGACTGAGTACCATTGGTTCATGCCTATAATCCTAGCTATTCAGGAAGCTATCTGAGGATCACAGTTCAAAGCCAGCCAGGACAGGAAAGCCCCTGACTCTAATTTCCAATAAACCATACACACACACACACACACACACACACACACACACACACACACACACACACACACACACACAGAGAGAGCTAGAAGTGGAGCTGTAGCTCAAGTGCTCTAGAGCACCAGCCTTGAGCACAAACGCTCAGGAACTGCACCTAGGCCCTGAGTCCCAGTTCAGGACTGGGAAGAAAAAAAAAAGAATCCAGATGGAGACTGGTCAAGAACGAGCCATGAACAAAAACAATTTGAGTGACTTCGAGCCCCTGAGTCCAAGCACTAGTGACTTCCAAAAATAAACAGCAAAAATATAACATGCAATAGGATTCAACATGGGAATGAACAGTTACAAGCATTGTACATGTTACTATTTTCCAAATCACAAGAAATTAAGAAATATTTGTGATTGTAATGTTACTTCTGGCCTTAATTTTCTTTCTGCCTTTCAGAAAAGCATTAACATTCAAAGATCTAAGAATAAAAAATATTGATCCTTCCTATGTTCTATGTCTGGAAATCACTAAATGTTAACTTTACTGAGATGCACTTATGCCTTTCTCTTTAGATGATCTGGTTTTAGAGCTTTAAAAAGAGTCAACTGTTGAGAGGTTTTTCTCACCAGAGCACAAAAGTCTTTGTTCAGGGATCTCAAAGCATATCCTAACCCAGGAGGTTCTTGCTCTTGCTTTTTAAACATTAGAATATTTAAATTTTTCGGCTTTATTGGAGAATTATGAAAGAAAATGGAAAACATGATAGTATGTGGTATTAATGGAGATTCAATACACAATTACAAAGGATTGAATAAAGCAGAATATTAGTTGCCCAATACAGTATAGGGTAAATGAAGTACTATTAGGAAATAAAGGCAGATGCGTTACTATAAATAGGAAAGGCCTGGGAAGGAATCCCCAAAAGAGATCAGGGTCAAGTATTCAAAGAAGAGCAGTATCCCAATAGGAACAAAAAGGGAAAGTATTTCATTGCACCAACTGACATGCAAAGATCATATTCTGGGTTCCAGGAGTTGAACATTTTCACTGTATCACAGGATAAATAGGAGCCACTGGAGAGATTGAAAAAGAGTTCATTAGCCAGGTACTGGTGACTCATGCCTATAATCCTAGCTGCTCAGGAGACTGAGATCTGGCCATCATGGTTCAAAGCCAGCCCCAGCAGGGAAGTCTGTAAGACTCTCGTCTCCAAATTAACCACAAGCAAACAGGAAGTGGTGCTGTGGCTCAAAGTGGTAGAATACCAGCCTTGAGCAAAAGGACAGAGGCTAGGCCCCACGTTCAACGCCACACCACCAAAAATTAAAAGAGAAAAAAGAGCTTACTGTGAGTAATCTTGAAGATAAGTATAACTTTGGGCTTTCCTGTACTGAGAAAGAGAGAAAGATAGAGAGAGAAAGATAAACAGGAACTTTTCCTTAATGCTCTAATCCTGACACAATCAAAACAATATTGTTAAGAAGATTAACGTAATAAGACATACTGAAAATTTCATAAGGGAAATTCAATAAATAGATGGGCAGAGGCCAAACACTAGATCTACTCAATACCTCCAAAGTTGAATTCTTTTAGTTTTCTGAAGCTATGGATGAGGACCAAAGAGAATGATATCATACTAATTTGACTTGACTACTAATTGATATAAACCTAACTCCCATTATTTAGGTACGTTTTCTGCATACCAATCAAATATCATTATGATTGAACCCTTCTTTTTGAATTTCAATTCATGAGTTAAAATGTTGCTCAATGATAAACAGAGATAATAGATATCACAATTTATAAAATTACATAATCTTATTATGACTAAATTGCAAAAAAAAATATTGTTCAAACTATGAGACTCAGCAATTTTTCCGATCTCTGCACTTCTACGACACTGTGCTAAATTCTTGGAACCACATTCAAAGTGCATCAGAATTTTCCAGGGAGACAACTGTGTTGGGAAAGAATCTGATTGTATAGCCAATCAAAGAAAAAGTAAAGAAACATTCACATTCGATCAAACAGGATATTCCACTTTGAGCTATTATACATGTATTTTGTATTCATAAGTATATGTATTATAACCACGTTAAAGAACCATTCTGAGGAAAATTTGCTGGGTCTGCTCTGGAGGTCAGAACTAAAATGAGTAGGCAGAAACATAGGAGAATAATATTGGGGATAAATATAAGGTTTAGACAACTAATGATAATCATTTGATAATAGAGATGATCTAATCAGGTCAGTAGGAGCCATCTATTGCTAGAAACATCTAACCAGAAACTAAAGCACCATCTATCAAGGGGAGATAGATTCTGCAATGTACTGATGAAACTAAGATATCATACAACTGCATATATGCATTCAACGTTCTAGGATTGTCATCTTCCTGGAACCATTTGTTCACAAGGAACTGACTCCTACTCAAAATAGGTTAAGCAAATGAGAAGTATTTCTGCAGAGACTTAGTATGTCTCCTGAAACCAAAGGGGTGAAAGTAATGGCTGTCTCTCAGGAAGGCAGTGGGGATCAGGAACCAAGGTTTCATGTTTCTCAGTGTCCCTCTCATTTTTCACTCTTTCTGTCTCACTCTTGCTCTCTCCCTCCTCTGTTCTCTCTCTACTCACATTCTCGCTCACTTGTGCTTCATTTGTGTCTCTATTTCTTCTTTATAGATTCATTCATAATTCCATTTGGTGCTAGGTGGTAGATCTTAGGTTTGCAGCTAATGAGTCAATTCATTCTCTCTGTTTCTGACAACCCAGAATGCAATCAGAAATCACATCATTCTCCCTAGTGTAATCCTGGATTAGGATTCTCTTTACAGAGAGAGAGAGAGAGAGAGAGAGAGAGAGAGAGAGAGAGAGAGAGAGAGAGAGAGAGAGAGAGAGAGAGAGAGATTAAAGTATTTAATAAGATATTAAATTAGGAAGAAAGATATTAAAGTTAGGAAGAAAATTATTGAAAACTCTAAACATGAATTAAAAATACTAAAGATGCCTGTTTGCCCAATATCAATGTCCGGTCACAATGGTGAGAGAGACAGGAGTCATTAAATTGGCATCTCCAAGGGCAATATCTAGCAAGGACTAAGGACAGTTGGGCATGTCACTTAGTGGCAGGGCACTTGCTCAGTTTGTGTGCTTCTAATGTTCAAACAGCAGAAATACTTCCCATCCGTACAAAGTTCTCATTTGCAACCTCAGAAGAGCTATGAAACAGCAGCATCGATTGTTATTTCACAGATTACAAATTGACTCAAAGTTAAACAAAATCTACTCTTCTCTTAGTTAATGGCACAGCAGGGCCAACACCCAAGATTTCCTGAATCTTCCCAAATGGTCCTTTCATACAATATGCTGCTTTCCTTGACCCACTTTATTTTTTTAACAAATTTGTGGATTCCGATAAGTGTCACTTTACAGCCAGATGCTAGTAACTCACATTTGTAATCCTAACTACTTATGTGGCACAAACTGGCTTACATCCAACCTGGAGAAAAGTTGGTAAGACCCTCCTTCAACCAACAAGTGGGTGTGGCAGTGCTAGTATGTATCTGTCATCTCAGAATAGCAGGGAGCATTATAGTATGATTGCAGTCCAGTCTATCCCAGACGAAAAGATTCTATCTCAAAAGAAAAAAAAAGGGCTGGGGATATGGCCTAGTGGCAAGAGTGCCTGCCTCAGATACACGAGGCCCTAGGTTCGATTCCCCAGCACCACATATACAGAAAACGGCCAGAAGCGGCGCTGTGGCTCAAGTGGCAGAGTGCTAGCCTTGAGCGGGAAGAAGCCAGGGACAGTGCTTAGGCCCTGAGTCCAAGGCCCAGGACTGGCAAAAAAAAAAAAAAAAAAAATCTTGGGCTAGAAGTGTGACATAGTGGTAGAGTGCTTGCCTAGCATGCATGAAGCCCTGGTCTCAATTCCTCAGTACCACATACACAGAAAAAGCTAGAAGTGGTGCTGTGGTTCAAGTGGTAGAGTGCCAGTCTTGAGCAAAAGAAGCTCAGGGACAGTGCCCAGGCCCTGAGTTCAAGCCCCAGAACTGGCAAAAAAAAGAAAAGAAATCTAGCTACAAGTTTTACCCATCGTATGATATAAAGCAAGTCATTTAACCTCTCTGATTCTCAATTACTTAATTATGATACAATAGCAATACCTTTCTCATAAAAGTATTAGGAAGACTTAAATAATATTGCGTTACTCAACAACTAATGCTATGAATCCCAACAAAAGCAGCAGCAATGATGATATATTCATACTGGGGGTGCTCAGAGATATAGCATTGTCAGAAGACCCATAGTTGTTCATGCAATTGCCTATTCCCAGCACACTTTTGAGTCTGCAGGCTGTCCTGGGTGCTGTCCCTAAACTTTTCTGCTCAAGACTAGTGCTCTACCACTTGAGCACAGCTCCATTTCTGACTTTTTGGGGGTTAACTGGAGATATGAGTCTCATAGACTTTCCTGCCTGCACTGGCTTTGAACAATGATCCTCAAATCTCAGCCTCCTGGGGACCTGGCAGGAACCACTGGCAACTGGCTTCAGCAGACTTCTTAATCTGAAGACTATACAGTGGCCACCTTAATCTATGTCTTCTACCTGCCTTTGATTTACAACCTCTTTTGTTTGAGCTTCAGATTAATTCCTCTAGCCTTAGCTTTCTAAGGTCAAGGATAAAAGAATTAAGATTTAAGATTTGAAGTTTAAGATTCTGGCAGCTACACAAGTTATAATCACCCTATAGATGTGTCAGCCCCACATTAGGACTTGTTAAACTATTAGATATATCCTATTATTTCATACTCTGGAATTGGTGATTTATTTGTAAGGCCTATGCACAATTCATGTTTTTCTGGTGAACTGGTATGCTTCCAATAATTTTCAAGCTCTAAGTCAATATTGTTTATTTGACAGAATTTGGACATCATTTTGCAAATATATTCTAAGTGTGTTGGTTCTAAAATGAATACTTCTTTCTTCCACAAAATTAAATATTTCAATAAGTTTTGCCCTAGAAAGTTGGAACTTCGTTCCTATATAGAAAACAAATGCCAAATAGCTTTGGAAAGCTGACCACGCACTAAAAATCCCTCTTTATTTAAAAGAAGCAATCTCTGCATTCAAAATTCTGGCATTCTTCAGTAAAATCTCTCTTCTTGACAATGGAAATCTTCACACTGTATCACATGCTATTGGTGGAATGGAATGGAGCCAGTTAATCAATAAAAGAGAGCAAGTCCTCTGAGCACCTCTTAGCATCATCCACCTGCAGTGTGAGATGCTCTGTCTCAGGAAGTGCTGCCTGAGCTGCAGTTTCTTAATGACACTGAGAAGGACTTGCTCAGATGGTGAGATGGGAGACAATATTTCCTCTGTTCATCATAATGGGTACATCTTTCTGATGCCTTCTATCTCCTTCCTTTGACTTTCACTACTTCTAGAGTCCTCAGAAGGCCTCTCAGCCCTGGCCATCATTTTGCTTGCCTTCATTCAGCTGTAGTCCATCCTAGAGAATCACTCACAGCTGATGACTGTCACTCTTGTCATAGTGTAAGGACTGTTTACAGTACAGGAGAAATTCATAGCTTTATGTTTTGGTTATAATCTGAAGGACTTTTAGTGCATGCTTTTTGAACACTGAAAATTAAAGAACAGCTTTCAAAAACAGCAAAAAATATAAAACCTTAATTCTACACGACTACTTTTTAAAATCTGATTGACTAACATCTTCCATTAGTAAATTAATCATCAGTAAACCATCTAACTTATACCTTGCTTTCTTCCTTCCTTCCTTTCTCATTTCCCTTCCTCCCTTCCTTCCTCCCTTCCTTCGTTCCTTCCTTCCTTCCTTCCTTCCTTCCTTCCTTCCTTCCTTCCTTCCTTCCTTTCTTCCTTCCTTCCCTCCCTCCCTCTCTTCCTTTCGTCTTTCCTTCATTTCTTTGTCTTTCTGTCTGTCCATCTGTCTAAGGTGTTTTTTGTGGGGGGCAGGTGCTGGGGATTGAACTCAGGGCCTTTCATTTGCTAGACAAAGCCACTATCACCTGAGCTGTTCCCCCAGCCATTTTTTTTTTTTTTTTTTGGCCAGTCCTGGGGCTTGGACTCAGGGCCTGAGCACTGTCCCTGGCTTCTATTTGCTCAAGGCTAGCACTCTGCCACTTGAGCCACAGCACCACTTCTGGCCGTTTTCTGTATATGTGGTGCTGGGGAATTGAACCCAGGGCCTCATAGTATAGGAGGCAAGCACTCTTGCCACTAGGCCATATCCCCAGCCCCCCCCCAGCCACTTTTTTGTTTCAGTGATTTGTTGATTGATTTGTTGCTAGTACTTAGCCTCCAGCTCATTTTACTTACTTGATTTACAGCCCCAGCCCATTTTTACTATGCTGCTTTGTGTGTCAATTACTGGTTGGTGGTACTAGGGCTTTGAACTCAAGGCCTTGCCCTTGCAGGTCAGGTGTCTACTTACTTAAGCCAAACCTCAGACCCCACAGACTTTCCCTCCCCAGGCTGGTTTCAAACAACAATCCTCAAATCTCAGCCTCTTGAATAGCTAGGATTATAGACGTGAGATACCAGTGCCTGGCCATATTCTTTTTTGTCTGTACTTTGGGAAATGAAAAATGGCAAGGTGAGTTATGCATTCTCAAGTATGTGCACACCAAGAAACTTCAAGTCACATGACTCAAGAATCATGTGTTCAGCAGAGCTGAAGGCCACACAGGTAAAGGTATAAAAAAAAATCAGCTAGGCTCCAATGGATGCTCATCTTCCTGCTGTCAAGACACAGCAAAGCCCAGCACAGGCTGCTTTTCTAAAAAACTGAAGAATCTGTGAATTAGAAATTCACTCTATCAAACAGATATCCACTCAAGAACTGTAAATGTACAGATTTTTAATACTCTCTTCAAAAAGAAGAAACTAATTTGCCTTCCAGGTTTCTGGATTATTACACCAGCAGTACATTTTCTTAATTACCACAAAAATGAAATTCCTCATCTTAAATATCACTTAACTTATCAGTCAAACAGCAGGTCCCCTACCTTCTAGCAACATTTTGTTCCCTTCCAACAATTCAGCGTTTAGCTCTAGAACCTGGAGTTAAAAAAGAAAAAAGTTCTCTTAAACATCAAATCTCTTTTATGAACATGCACTCCAATTGACCATTGTGCTTTCCTAAGACAACCCTGCTTTGATTTTGTGAACTTTGATTTCCTCACTCCTTCCGTAAGACAGTCACTAGCTATTCAAGGAACTTCTTAGAATGAAAACTTTTGCTAGAAGTTGAAGAAACCAGGTTTCTGCAAAATTATACAAGGCGTACTATAAACCCTCCTGGCAACCTTCTCCCAGTTCCTCCAACCCCAGAAGGGAAGAGCAGGTGGTGACAAGTCAAGTAGCCTACATTCAGATGTTCTTCTTCCCCCTCCTTCTCCCTCAGGCTGTATGTGGCTTCTCTGTTAAGCAGTTAGAGAACAGCAATAACAAGAGGCAATTGCAGTCCACACCCTTACTTAGCTTATAGAACAGAGCTTCTGCCAGTACAAGGTGACATGTTCAATGTCACCGTGGTAGCATCTGGGATAACAGCTGACCACCCTCAGAACAGGTTCATCAGAGTGCAGCCTGTGGAATCACACAGGGCCCTGGGCTTCAGTTGAGACTCCGTTGTCGGTTTAGAAAAAATTCCCATCTTCCTCCAGTGCTCCTATGCTCATAGTGCTTGGGCCCTCCAAGCCAGGCAGTCAGTGTTGCCCCCTTCCACCATCATTCCCATCATTCAGAAATCAGATGTGGGCCCTTCTGTCTTTTAAGCCCAGTCCATTTTCTAAGGTCTTTATCAGAAGCAAGTCCCAATGACTCAGCAGGCCTCCTTTGCCTCTGCAGTCCATGACTGCATTCCTTGCTGCTAGAGCTTGCAGCAATTATTACAGCAAATGGCTGTTCTTACAGCTGCAAAACAATGCCCTGTGCTTTGGCTTTTTCATTGATGCTAGTGATAAGGAGCTGCATTCCCATGGTCTTCAGATAACCACATTAAGAGACAAAAGGAATCCCAGAGAGAATGTTATAAAGTCACTAACAAAGCAAATGGCTTATCACTGAGACTCTCATCTTGTCAGGCTGAACAATGAAGCAGGAAAGAATGGTAAGATGACTTGAGTAATTGGCAACCAGACCAGGTGATATTCAAATCTCCCTCTGGTTCCCAAGAAAGAGAACTCTTGAACTCAGGTCTTATACACCTGGTTTGCTTTCTTGGCAGGTGCTCTTTCACTCGAGCCATGCTTCCAGTCCATCCTTTTTGCTAGTGAATTGGGGATGGAGTCCTATAGACTTTTCTGCTCCACCTGATTTCAGGCCATACTCCTACAAATCTTAGCTCCCTGAGTCTCTAGGATTACAGGCATAAGCCACTAGTGCCCAGCTCCAAGGTCCTGAAGCACTGTTTGGGACAGGCTAGCCAGGTGCATCAGAAGCGGAGGCTCCCCACCTTGTGAGATCTGGAATCCATTTAATTCTCACAGCAACTCTACAGGATGCATCCTGCTATCCCACTCTGAAGAAGGGAAAACTGATGCTTGGAAAGGAAAGCTGTTTTATTTGTTTCTTTGCCAGTACCAAGATGTTTTCATTCCTATGGATCAGTAATAGAGTTTGAAATTTTTTGTTATTCCTCCGACACCATTCTGCCTGTTAAGGATTGCTTTTGCTATATATGGTATTCAAGATAGATAGATAGATAGATAGATAGATAGATAGATAGATAGATAGATAGATAGATAGATAGATTCAAGATGGATCATATTCATAAACCACTTTGTAAAATGGCAACTCCTTTGTGCAAATACTTAAAGACAAATTGTAAAAATAAAGGGAAAACAGGTGGGGGAGATCGAGCTGAGGTCTCAGAGCTAGTACATGGAGTCTCAAAACTGGACTTCCTGACCCAAGAATCTCTACCCTTGACTTCTGTGCCACACATTCACAATCTCTATGATGCTAATCTTAATGTGGTACCTCCATTTTCTCCCCCTAAATAGTTCTCACTGCTGTGCACATCAGCAGTACAAAGGAAACAAGAAGGTCTGGACTCCAGCCCTACCCACCAGCAGTTTCAGGTACACACTGTAAATGTCTGACCGCCATAGGAATAAGCCCAGGACAGCGGGGACAGATCTGAACCCTGAAGTGATCCAGGGAAAGCAGAGCTTTCCTCCTCCCAGGAGCTGCCCCTGGGAAGTCACCTAAGAGGAAGATAGACTTAGCAGTGCAGGGCAGAGGTGTGAGGTGTTCTGCACAGGAGAAGCCCTGGAAATGACAGAAATCAAGGCAACAGAGAACAGTTTCTACTGACACAGAGGAGACTATTGAGGCAGCTACTGTGAAATGGAAACCATGAGGAAAGGCAGATGGCTACATTGAATTTTGAGGCACATTGAATAAAGTATAGTATGCCCCTTCTAAAATACCTAAGTAAATATAACTAATATAAATATCTAAAGAAAATTATACTTAGGCAGGCCCTGGTAATTGGCTCTTATAATCCTAGGTACTCGGGAAGCTAAGATCTGATGATTTTCATTTAAATCCAGCCTAGGTAGGAAAATCTGGAGATGTGGCTCAAAGGGTGGAGCACCACCCTTGAGAAGAAAAAGCCACGTGAGAGCACAAAGCCTGCATTCAAACCCCAGTACTGGGGGGGAAGAAAAGATTATTCTTTGAAACTTCCGAAGTTAGACTGCTGTATCTTTGATGCAGTATCCACATACACTGGGCTGCAGGAGATCCTGGGATTTATTTAAGTTACAGAGAACAAATCAGCACTTTGCCACCATTTCTATTGCTTTGGAAATAACTTGCCAGTGTGATTCATCTTTCCCATGAGCTCTGCCCCTATCTGGAACTCCAGCAAATAGTAGATACTTTTTTTTTTCTAGCTGAGAGGAATATTTTTCCACACACACACACACACACACACACACACACACACACACACACACACACACACACCAGAAATCGGACATTAGAGATCTAAAAAAAAAAAAAGTCAGGAGAAAAGGAAATTTCCAGTGTAATATAATCAGCTACCTAGGAAGCATAAAGGAAGCCATATATACAATGACTACATGCTTTCAAAGTATTAAAAAATCAGATTTCATAATGGGGACCCAGCAGGGACTTCGGTGTCCCCTGTGGATCTGGATTGTAGGTGAATATTTTAGCTCCTGGAGGACTTTAGGAGCATGTTTATTTTGAGATAATCAGTCCTCCTTTGGTGCACTGGTTTACCAATTTTTCACCTTAGTGAAATCTCAGGTAAAGAGTCCATTAAATTTGTATTTACTCTTTGGGGACCAACTTGCTGAGCTACAAAGCGGAGTAATTAAATAGCAGCAGTCACACTGCATCAGGAGATGAAATTAAAGAGGTTATTTTCACCTTAGCAGGGAATAATTCATCTAGTAAGCAACTGAGAAATGAAAACACTAAAAAGTAAAGAATAAAAGTCCTGATGCCACGCTAAGCCCCAAGCTGCTTTATTAACGGGGGTTGGGGAAAGGAGCAGATTTTCTAGACTCTGTAAAGAAATAGAGGCTGGCTCCAGGAACAGCAGTCAGAGGAATATTTTATCTTCCAACTATAGCCACTCAGTGGAAATTTAATTTTCACGTCAAGGAGAAACTCTCATAAGTTTACCCAGGCCTGCCACCATAGAAGCAATACATTATTCTCTGTCCCATTGTGCTTAGGAACCTGAAGCACAAGCAGTCCCTAATATCTCCATAGCTAGTTTCTGTCTTCCTCATTTAGTATATCCACAATGTTGTGTAACTGTCACCTCTATCTAGTTCCAAGATATCTATATGGCTCTAGTCTCTGAAAGAATTAAGCATGCACTCCCCAGCCCCCAGCTCCTCTTGTCCCTAGAAATCATTAGTTTGTCCTCTATCACTATATGTTTATCCACTCTGAATATTTCAGCGAAATGGGATAATATGTGACCTTTACTTTCAGCTTCTTTCCCTTGGCATAAGATCTGTGTGTGTGTGTACAAGTACTGGGATTTAACTCAAGTTCTTATGCTCCCACTTGGTTTTTTGTGCTCCTGGCTAGTACTCTACTACTTGAGCACTACAGAGTAATTCGAGATAAGTGTCTCAAAGATTTGTCTGCCCCAGCTGGCTCTAAATCAAGATTCTCAAATCTTAGCCTCCTGAGTAGCTAGGATTCCAGGCATGAGCCATCAGTGTCCAAGTTGGCATAACATTTTTTTGGGGGGGGGGGCTAGTCCTGGGCCTTGGACTCAGGGCCTGAGCACTTGCCAGGAATGTAAACTAGTACAACCACTCTGGAAAGCAGTCTGGAGGTTCCTAAAAAACTAAACATAGACTTTCCTACGGACAATCCTGGAAGATGGCGGAAGAGCAACAGCGCCCTAGCTGAGCTCCCTCCAACAGTGCAGTTTTCCCACCCCAGAGAAACATTTACCGCTAGATAGACACCTCAAATAACAGTACAAGGATTCAGGCCAGGAAGGAAAAATCAACTTAGCTGGTCTGAAAACAAAGATTTGAGCTCCGGGCGGAGTCCCAACACCACCCCAGTGCAGGCGCTGGCACCACGCTGCGCACCCCGCGCAGCTCAACGGAGACCAGGGAGAAATTCTCCAGATGGCAGCGTACAGACAGACCGCAGGCTGGGCACGGACAGGCTGAAATCGCAGAGACAGCGTGAGTACTCCCATGAAAGACAGTCTCACTCGTGCCCAAAGAGCAGTTCCTTCCCCAACCGTGAGAGCAAAGCGCCATCTTTGGCACTTGCAAAGGGTCAGACCAGACTGGAGCTAAAGCCCGCCTGGGAAAGCGAGGACAAAGCGGCCATCTTTGAGAAGGGCAAGAGGGACCTATTAGTGAGAGCCAGCACCGCCCAGGAGAACGCCCCCTGCCCAGGTGGGAGGCGTGTCCTGGGCCTCGGCTTGGCTAGAGGTGCCCGCCCTGCCCGCCAGAATCGTTTAATTAAAAAGCGAAAATGGGGCTGGGGATATAGCCTAGTGGCAAGAGTGCCTGCCTTGGATACACGAGGCCCTAGGTTCGATTCCCCAGCACCACATATACAGAAAACGGCTAGAAGCGGCGCTGTGGCTCAAGTGGCAGAGTGCTAGCCTTGAGCGGGAAGAAACCAGGGACAGTGCTCAGGCCCTGAGTCCAAGGCCCAGGACTGGCCAAAAAAAAAAAAAAAAAGCGAAAATGGCGAGCAGCTATCGGCCGCACGGAACAGCCAAACGGGAGAACAAACTTCCCGAGACAGATAAACGGTCCCATCTAGAAGCCCAATTCCCAGCCCGAAACAGAGCTGAATTCCATACCCAGCTCTGCCCAGAAGGCCGCCCCGCCCAGGAGGGAGGAAACTCCCCAAGGCAAGAGACTCTCAGCCTGGTAAACGAGGCCAGAGATGCCCCGCCCTGCTGAGTCCGAAGCCTATTGAAAGCCAGGCATTAAAAGCAGTGGCCCCACAGCAGACAGGAGGAGCCAGGCTCCCGAGACCTCTCGAGTCCCCATCTACAGAGCACGCCCAAATCTTACTTGCAAGATGGGAACCACAGAGACCCAGGATTGCACCAACAGGGGAAGTGGGTCAGAACAGATCCACCCCTGCAAATTGAAGGCATGTCAAACCAGCCAAGTGGCAGAATAGACTGCAGACCATCGCAAGGAAACCAGAGACTGTAGAAAGCCCATCCAAACAAGGAAGACTTTTTTTCTTTTTTTTTTTTTTTGTTTGTTTTCTCTCAAAAGTTTTTTAAGCTTTCATTTTTATTTTTTTTCTCTTATATTTTCATTTCTGAAACATCATTGTTTTGTTGTGGTCTCCCATTTTTGCCTATTGCTTCTATCATTTTTTTTGTGTTGTTGTTGTTGTTGATCATTTTTTTTCTTTTTTCTTTTTCTTTTTTTGTGTTTTTCCTTTTTTTATTTTATTTTTTTAATAACTTTTCTCGGTTATGTGCATCTGTCTTCCGGTATTCTCTCTTTATTTCTCACTATGTACTCTCCTTCTTTAAAAATTACTTTCCCATGAATGACATCTCCACTCTTTACTGCTAACTTTCCACTGTCTATCATTTTAACCTTGTTGTTTCTACTGATTCTACTCTCCTCCACATTTCCACGTCACTGAAACTAAACCAAAATCATCACCCCCCCATACATTTTACTCTAGTTCCTTTATTACCTCTAACTTACCCTCCTGACTTACTACTAGGTCTTCCAGATCCCATTGACTCCTGGTTATTGGATAGAGGGTATCCCCGCTTAATTCAAGTGAAACAAAGGGGTTCATAGAGAAAGCCAGTCCAAAGGAACTTAATATAAGAATAAGAATTGCTCACAGGGTTGTAACAGTAAATAAGTAACTGCTGAATACAGGGCTCAGGATTGGTTGTTATACTGAAACTGTATTCTTTAGGAACACCAAATCTAATTTTATACACAGGTATAAAAGGTATGTGTATTTAATTGTGAACTTCCAAGATTTACACAACAGTGCTTGGTAAGGTCTGCTTTGGGTCTTAAACGGTGCTCACAGGTGCTGGTAGGCTGGCATTCCCAATCCAAATGGGCAGAAGGAACACAAGAAAGATGGCAAACAATGAAGTCTTATCCCCCACTCAAAACAAGCAGGAAGCAGAACAGTCAATCAAAGACATAGAAGAGAATCCCCAAAATGCTCTAGAAAGTCTACTGATAAACATGATAAATGAAAAGTTTGAATCTCTTCAGTCAATTATTCTAGAGCATGAGGAGGCAAAGCAAAAATTAATGGAGAATTTCATGGCATCCACAAATAGAAAGATAAATGAACTTCAAGAGTCAAATGAAAAGATTGCTACCCAGCTTAAAGATTTGAGAGACAACACTCAAAACCAAATTAATTAAGTTAATGAAGTAAAGAAGTCCATACAGGACCTAAGAAATGACATGGAAATCATCAGGAAAGACCAGTCAGAAGGAAAAGAGATTCGAAATCAAATTGCTAGCCTACAGTCCCGACTAACTGAAGCAGAGGATTGAATCTCAGGAGCTGAAGATTCCCTAGAATCTATGGAGAAAGATCAAAAAACAATGCAAATCCAGTCCAATCAACAAAACAGATCCCTACAGGAGATTCAAGACACGATTAGGAAGCCAAATTTAAGAATAACAGGTATTGAGGAAAACTTGGAGAAAGAAGTTAATGGGATAGGCAACCTATTTAACAGAATATTAGCTGAGAACTTCCCAAATATCCAGAAGGAAAGGCCTATACAGATACAAGAAGCATTAGAACCCCAAACCAACCAGACCAGAATAGGACATCCCACCGACACACAGTGATCAAAACAGGATCAGTAGAGTACAAGGAAAGAATCTGTTAGGGAGAAGAAAACAATCACATATAAAGGAAAAGCAATCAGAATTACCCCAGACTTCTCAGCAGAGACCATGAAAGCAAGGAGAGCCTGGAATGAGGTATACCAAACACTAAATAAAAATAACTACCAACCAAGAATAGTGTACCCAGCTAAACTCTCATTCATAGCCGAAGGTCAAATAAAAGTCTTCCATAGTAAGGAAAAACTGAAACAATATATCTCCACCAAACCAGCTTTGCAAAAAATCCTTAAAGATGTACTATACAGGGAAAATAATCAAGATCCCAATACAGACAGAGAAATGAACCCTAAATAGTAAACATCAGATCAAGAAATGGGAAGACACAGCTTTTAACAAGATAGTGACAATGAAAGGAACAAATGATCATCTCTCAATCCTAACTCTCAACATTAATGGACTTAATTCTCCAATCAAACAATATAGGCTCATAAGTTGGATCAAAAATCAAGATCCATCTTTCTGCTGTCTCCAAGAGACACATCTATCCAGCAAAAGTAAACATCTTCTAAAAGTGAAAGACTGGAATCAAATCTATCAAGCAAATGGCCCCCATAAGCAGGCTGGAGTTGCAATCCTAGTATCAGACAAAATTGACTTCAAATTAAAAAAGGTAAGAAGAGACAAAGAAGGATACTACATACTAGTAAAGGGATCTCTCCTACAGGAAGATACAACCATTCTAAATATCTACACACCAAATGCAGGAGCACCCAACTGCATCAAACAAACTCTACTGACTCTAAAAACACTCATAGACCCAAACACATTGATAGTTGGGCACTTTAACACTCCACTATCACCTCTGGACAGATCAACACACCAAAAACTGAACAAAGAAACCACAGAACTAAATAATTGCATAGACCATCTAGACTTAACCGACATCTACAGAATATTCCACCCAGCAACAACAGAATACATATTCTTCTCCGCAGCACATGGAACATTCTCCAAAATAGATCACATCTTAGGGCACAAAGAAAATCTGTACAAATTCAGAAGTATCAAAACCATTCCCTGCATTCTCTCAGACCACAATGGAATAAAATTAGAGCTCAACTCAAACAGCCACCACAGAAAATCCTACAATTCATGGAGACTAAACAACCCACTGCTGAACCATCAATGGGTCATCGAAGAAATTAAAACAGAAATTCAAATGTTTATGGAATTCAACCAAGTTGAGGACACAAAGTACCAGCTCCTTTGGGACACAGCAAAGGTAGTACTCAGAGGAAAATTTATATCTCTGAGTGCATACACCAACAAACTGGAGAAACAGCAACTCAATAATTTAAGGAAGCACCTTAATTTACTCGAAAGAGAACAACAAGACAAACCCCAAGTCAATAGACGGAAACAAATAATTAAAATCAAATCAGAATTAAATCAATTAGATACGAAAAAACCATCAAAAGAATCAACAAAACAAGGAGTTGGTTCTTCGAAAAAATCAACAAGATAGACAGACCCCTGGCAAACCTGACCAAAAAGCGAAGGCAGCACACTCAAATAAACAAGATAAGAGATGAAACAGGTAACATCACCACAGAAATAACCAAAATTCAGAAAATAATAAGGGACTATTTTGCAAACCTTTATGCCAACAAATTCGAGAATTTGGAAGGAATGGATGATTTCCTAGAAAAAAATTCATATCCCCCAACTCAACCATGAAGATTTAAACCTTCTAAACAGACCCATATCCCGTATTGAAATAGAAACGGCAATAAATGATCTCCCATCCAAGAAAAGCCCAGGTCCAGATGAATTCACTGCAGAATTCTACAAGGCCTTCAAAACAGAACTGACACCAATACTTCTCAAACTCTTCAATGAAATTGAAAGAGAACGTTCACTACCAGACACATTCTATGAAGCCAGCATAACCCTCATCCCAAAACCGGGCAGGGACTCATCACGGAAATAGGACTATAGACCGATTTCCCTGATGAACATAGATGCAAAAATTCTCAAGAAAATTCTGGCCAATAGACTTCAACAGATCATCAAAAAAATCATACACCACGATCAAACCGGATTCATCCCAGGGATGCAAAATTGGTTTAATATACACAAGTCAATTAATGTAACCCACCACATCAACTGGAGCAAGGTAAAGAACCACATGGTTTTATCTCTGGATGCGGAAAAAGCATTCAACAAAATCCAGCACCCATTTATGCTAAAAGCCCTGGAAAAACTGGGATTCCAGGGAACATTCCTGAATATAATGAAGGCAGTTTATGACAAACCAACAGCAAGTATAACTCTAAATGGTGAAAAACTAAAGCCATTCCCTTTAAAATCAGGAACAAGGCAGGGATGTCCACTCTCTCCCCTGCTCTTCAACATAGTACTAGAATTCCTAGCCAGAGCAATTAGGCAAGAAGAAAATATAAAGGGGATCCAAATACGAAAAGATGAAGTTAAACTTTCTCTTCTCGCAGATGACATGATCCTATACCTAAAGAATCCCATTAACTCTACCCCCAAGCTTCTAGAGCTGATCCAAAATTTTGGCAAAGCTGCAGGATATAAAATAAACCCTCAAAAATTAATGGCCTTTCTCTATGCTAACAACCCGAAGAACGAGGCTGAAATCAGGAAAGCAACTCCTTTTGCAATAGCCCCCCAAAACATAAAATACCTAGGAATAACCTTAACCAAAGAAGTGAAAGACCTCTTTGAGGAGAACTTTAAAAGCTTGAAAAACGAAATTAAGTCTGAACTAAGGAAATGGAAAAACCTCCCATGCTCCTGGATAGGGAGGATTAATATAATCAAAATGGCAATATTGCCAAAGGCTATCTACAAATTCAATGCAATACCCATTAATATCCCAACACCATTTTTTAATGAAATAGAAGAAGCAATCCAGAAATTCATATGGAACAATAAAAGACCAAGAATAGCAAAAACAATCCTAAGCAGAAAGAACAGTGCTGGAGGAATTACAATACCCAACTTCAAGCTGTATTATAAAGCTACAGTAATAAAAACAGCTTGGTATTGGCACCGGAACAGACCTGAAGACCAATGGAACAGAATTGAAAACCCAGAAATGAACCCACAGAACTACGCCTACTTAATCTTTGATAAAGGAGCTAAAACAATAGTGTGGAAGAAAGATAGCCTCTTTAACAAATGGTGCTGGCAAAACTGGCTCAACACATGCAACAAACTAAAACTAGATCCTTATATATCACTGTGCACCAAAATCAATTCCAAATAGATTAAAGACCTCGAAATCAAAACTGACACCCTGAAAACACTAAAGGAAGGGGTAGGAGAAACACTTGGGCTCCTTGGCGCCAGACGGAACTTCCTGAACAAAGACCCAGAAAGGCTACAAATCAAAGAAAGGTTGGACAAATGGGACTGCATCAAACTGCAGAGCTTCTGCACAGCAAAGGACATAGCTCGCAAGATAAACAGAAAGCCCACAGACTGGGAGAAGATCTTTATTGGCCAGTCAACGGACAAGGGCCTCATATCTAAAATATATGCAGAACTAAAAAAATTACCTTCCTCCAAAACAAAACTGCAAAGAACCAATAGCCCCCTCATCAAGTGGGCTAAAGACTTACAAAGAGATTTCTCTGATGAGGAAATGAGAATGGCCAAGGGACATATGAAAAAGTGCTCTACATCACTGACCATAAAAGAAATGCAAATCAAAACAACACTGAGATTCCATCTCACCCCAGTAAGAATGTCATATATCAAGAAAACTAGCAATAACAATTGTTGGAGGGGATGTGGCCAAAAGGGAACCCTACTTTATTGTTGGTGGGAATGTAAACTGGTTCAGCCACTCTGGCAAGCAGTATGGAGATTCCTCAGAAGGCTAAATATAGAACTCCCCTATGACCCAGCAGCCCCACTTTTGGTTATCTATCCAAAAGAACACAAACAAAATCACAGTAATGCCACCAGCACAACAATGTTCATTGCAGCACAATTTGTCATAGCTAGAATCTGGAACCAACCCAGATGCCCCTCAGTAGACGAATGGATCAGGAAAATGTGGTATATATACACAATGGAATTTTATGCCTCTATCAGAAAGAATGGCATTGCCCCATTTGTAAGGAAATGGAAGGACTTGGAAAAAATTATACTAAGTGAAGTGAGCCAGACCCAAAGAAACATGGACTCTATGGTCTCACTTATTGGGAATAATTAGTACAGGTTTAGTCAAGTTACAGCAGAGGATCACAAGAGCCCAATAGCTATGATCACATAAGATGATCACATAAGATGATGCTAAGCGAAATGAACTCCATGTTATGGAAACGATTGTTATATCACAGTTGTAACTACTTTCAACGTCCCATGTTTATCTGTAGCTTCTATTAATGATGATGTTCTTGTATCACCTTCCTGTGGTTGTACCTACACTATCTCTGTAATCTTATCTGAGTATATTGGAAACCATGTATACTGGTATTAGAACTAGGAAATAGAAAGGGAATACCAAAATTGAGAGACACGGGGTAAAAAAAAGAAAAGCAACTACAAAAACAATACTTGCAAAACTGTTTGGTGTAAGTGAACTGAACACCTCATGGGGGGAAAGGGAAAGGGAGAGGTGGGAGAGGGGGTATGAGGGACGAGGTAACAAACAGTACAAGTAATGTATCCAGTGCCTAACGTATGAAACTGTAACCTCTCTGTATGTCAGTTTGATAATAAATATTTGAAAAAAAAAAAAAAGACTTTCTTACAACACAGACATACCAACCCTGGGCATCTACCATGAACATCATGATCCAGGATATGATAAAGCCACCTGCACATCCATGTTCATTGCTGCACTATTCACAATAGCCATGATATGAAAATAGCCCAGGTGCCCCACAATAGATGAGTGAGTACAATTCTATACACAATAGAATTTTACACAGCATTAGAAAGAATGATACCATTTGCAGGAAAATGGATGGATCTAGAACAAATCATATTAAATGAGGTGAGCCAAGCTCAGAGAGACAAACAGTGCATGTTATTACTGGTATGTGGAAATTAGATCTAAAATACACTGGGATATGATAAACTACATAGGGTTCTAGATGCTTACACATAGTGAGACCAAAAGAGGATACTCTTAGGTGAGAAACACAAAGGCACAATGCCTCGGTGCCTCTTCATATTTGTACAAAATAATATAATGAAAAGATATGAAAACAAAATAATTTTTTTTAGTTTTTAGGTTTTTGGTGATACTGTATTCTTTACCTTATGTATGGCAAATATTCAGGTGTATATCATCAGGAAGGTGGGAGAAGGGCATAGAAATTGAGGGGGTAAGGGTGAAAAGTGCAGCAGTAGGGCTCACTGGACACTGATTAAAGTGAACTATACAACTCGTGGGTGGAGATGGGAGGGAGGGACTAGGAGAGAATGAGGGAACAGATGACACTGTGCAAAAGGAAATGTACTCATTACCTGATTCATGTAATTGTAATCCCTCTGTACATCACCTCTATAATAACAATGAAGTAAATTAATTTTAAACCCTTCATATGATCCCATAATAATTTGGTACAGCTATTCATCTGTCAGGATTACTTCTGAGACCCAATCCCAAGTCACACATTGGCTCAACAGTAAAACTCAGGTCTTTGACAAGAGAGCTCTGTACCTCTCACAGGAAGATTTCTAGTCGGTCCTAACAATTATATTCTCACCTGGGACCAATTGTCCTTGGACAGGTTAGGCCATGAATATTCATTTCATACTTCACATGCCATTTAAAATTGTAGTTAGACTGTAGGCTTTCTAAGAATAGGATTGTATTTTGTTCACTAGTATGATCAGCAACTCTGATAATGTCTCTCACTAGCAGCATAGGGCTAGCACCAGAAACAAGTTTGGAAAGAATGAAGAGAACAATGGGGAAAAAATAAACAAACTAAATAGAATCACATTGTCATAATTAGGAAAGTATTTTCTTTGTACCTGTGACTTCATTACATGGGGAAGATGAATCCAAGAAGCAAGCCATGGACAAGTCTGAACTGCAGGTAAAATTGATGGAAAAAGTGTGGGCCACTCCCCACTCAGCAAAGTTGCTTCCAGAGCACTAGATCTTTTTTTCTGAATAATTACTTATTTATTGTCAAAGTGATGTACAGAGGGGTTACGGTTTCATACGTAAGGCATTGTACCCAATGTACAATGTACAATTTGTACAATGTACAATTTGTTACCTCCTCCCTCATTTCCCCCCTTACCCCCTCCCCTTTTCCCTCTCCCCCCATGAGTTGTTCAGTTGGTTTACACCAAATGGTTTTGTAAGTATTGCTTTTGGAGTCATTTGTCTTTTTATCCTTTGTCTCTCTATTTTGATATTACCTTTCACTTCCCTAGATCTAATACCAGTATATACAGTATGCAGGGTACTCAGATGAGATACAGTGATAGCTCAGGGATAACCACAGGAAAGGAATACAAAAGGATCATCAACAACAACAACAAAAAAGCTACGGTTTCACACTCATTTCCATAACATAGAGTTCATTTCACTTAGCATCATCTTATGTGTTCATAAGGGCATAGCTATTTGGCTCTTGTGATCCTCTGCTGTGACTAGCCTAAACCGGTACTAATTATTCTCTATGAGGAAAACCATAGAGTCCATATTTCTTTGGGTCTGGCTCTTAGTATAATTTTTTCCAAGTCCTTCCATTTCCTTACAAATGGGGCAATGTCATTCTTTCTGATAGAGGCATAAAATTCCATTATGTATATATACCACATTTTCCTGATCCATTCATCTACTGAGGGGCTTCTGGGTTGGTTCCATATTTTAGCAATGACAAATTGAGAGCACTAGATCTTGATTTTCTCTCTGTTACGAAGCAGCTGTTCCATCTGAAAACAAAAACTAATGTCAAAACTAAAGCAAAAATAAAAAAGTACTTTGTAAAGGGCATTAGTTCCAATATACTACTGCATGGTTAATGCCCAGCCCTTTATCAGGGCTCTCTCCTTTTCTATATAAGGGGGAAAATATGGTTCTAAGAACATCCTTTTATTCCCAGGTAAGCCCTGGATTTATGTATGATCTTGTACAAAAAGTAGAGAGTATTTTGGCACTGGGAGAAGTACCAGAAGATAGCTTCTGGTCCAGAATCAAAATGTCAGAACCCTGCCTAATTAAGAGTCCCAGTTATTTCTCGGTATTCATGAAAATCACATTCCTACAGCACACTGGGTTAAGTGGACAGTCGCTCACAGCTGGGGGCAATGGGCCTGAGCCTGCTGGCATTTTCTGAAACAAAAGAAAATGCCAATAAACAAACTATACTACCAAAAGCAATCTACAGATTTAATATAATCCCCATCAAGATCCCAATTTCATTCCTCAGAGAAACAGAAAAATTCATGATGGAAGGACAATAGATCCTAAATAGCCAAAGCAATTTGACCAAACAAAAAAGACATTGCTGGAGGTATCAGTTTCCAGGCTTCAAATTATACTATAGGGCTAAATTAACAAAAACAACATGGTACTAGTACCAAAACAGAACCTAAGGCCAATGGAATAGAAGACCCAGAAATAAATCTATGCAATTATAGCCATCTGAGTTTTGACAAAAGAGTCCAAAATATAGGTTGGCAAAGATAAACCCTTCAACCAATGGTGCTGAGAAAACTGAAGATTCACCTGCAGAAGACTGCACATGTATTTTCTTAATAGATGCTAGACCTGAAAAACAAACATATACATACACACACATGGGATCGTGACTATATAGAGAGAAAGACGTTTGAAATGTGAAACTATTTGGGGGAATTGTGGCAGAGAAGAGAAAATACTATTGAGTAAAAAATATTAAAATACATTGTCTGTGATAGAAGATAGCAAAAGGAAGCTCACTGAAAACTGTTGGATAATAGGTGGTAGTGGAAATGAGAAAAGTGAGAGCAAATGAGGACTCCAGTCTTGTTAAAGTACCATATATGCACATGTGAAATATCATATAGGAAAGAAACATGTTAAGATTGGTTTGGGCCAGACAATGTAATCCTAGCTACTCAGCAATCTGAGATCTGGGAAACACTGTTCAAAGTCTATCCAGGTCTATCCAGGAAAATCCTTAAGTCTAACTACCAAAAATCCAAAAGTGAAACTATGGTTCAAGTGGTAGAGTGCTAGACTTGATTTCAAAAACTTGGAAACAGTGCCCAGGCTCTGAGTTCAAACCCTAGTGTGTACGTGCATGTGCGTGCAAACACACACACACACACACACACACACACACACACACACACACACACTGATTGCCTTGAAAAGGGGAAGCAGTAAAAATATGAGTAACAGAGGGGTGAGTCTTATTAAGGTACCTTGTCTGCATCTATGGACATGTCAGAATGAAGCCACTTTGTACAACAAATAAATGTTAATAAAATAAATGAGAGAAAAATAATAAATTTCCCTCTAGAGCCCTGCTTACCCCTTCATATAAAACATGTGTGCCATTTGTGTTTGAGACATTTGTAGAGCCTGAAATCAGAGAGTTCACCCCATTGTAATAGCCCCTGTGTTTGTTTCATCATCACTGTGACAAAATGCCCAGTGTAAAAATGTTACAAAAGGAAAGGTCTACTATGGCTCATGGTGTCCGAGGGTTCAATCCATTATGTCAGGGGAAAAAGCCACCATGTGGCAGAAAAGAGCACCTCACAGAATGACAGACAGGAAATAGAACGAAAGGCATGTAGGACAGGCCATTGCAATATGTAGTCTCCAAGGACATGCCCCTGGGTTGAAATATGCATAGTGTGTTTAAGTAATGACATTTTGTCCTCTCCATCATCTTGGAACCTAACAGAAGATGAGGACTTTCTGAAAAACTCTAGAGATGAAATAGGTTCTTCTCTGTTGAAGTCCTGTCATGTTGCTTAGCTCCAGAAAAGTCCGGCTCCAGGGAATTCTTGCCCTAACCCCCTAATGGTTCCTTACCTGGTTTGTTTACCTTATCTAAAACACTTTTATTAGGTTGAGTTCCTCACCTGGCTTGCTTTCCTGATGTAAAACACTGTTGTTAGGTTTCATTCCTCACACCATAGGTGTTTGGGGCCTTTATAAGCTTTGTGCTAACTGTATTAGGGGCTGTAAGTTTGGGGGGAAAGTGAGTCTACTTGCAAATCCCAGCATTTTAATAAAGACTCCCAATTGAGCCTCTTAAAGTGTGGTTTCTCTGTATCTCGCTGATGGAATTCAGGTGTACCACTTGTGACCTACTTCTTCCACATTGTCCCCTCCCTGCTTTCGACCCCTTCCTAACCCCATAGTACCATCACTTTAGGAATCCATCAAGAGATTAATCTGTTGATCAGGCCAGAGTCCTCATGATCTATCCAATCATAACCAGAAACGCCAGCACCGACACACCTGAGGTAAGTAATACTAATCTGCTAGGAACTTCTCAATCCAGTCAAATTGGCAATGAAGATTAACCATCACAGTCTCCAAATAAAATATCTCCTTCCTCAAGTCCATAGTTGTTTTTATTTGACAAAGTCCTTGGCCTTTGACTAAGACAACAGCTTCCTTGAGGCTTCCTCATAGAGAAAAGGATTTGGCAACACCATTTTTGCTTTGTTGTATGTATGTCTAAACTGCCTAGGGATTTCTCAGACAGCTAAGGTGTCATACTGGTGAAATATGTTTGTCTATAGTCCACTGTAGATCTTTATGATCTTAGCTTCAGGACTTAATTCCTGGCATCAATCCTGTGGGAAATCTTATGAGCGCTTCCTAGGTCTCCTGTTTTCAAAACTCTAAAGAGTAAAAGCATCTTCATTGAAATGTTACGCTCTCTGCATGTGCCCAACCTTCCTGGTCCTCAAGAACTGTTCCATAGGGCTGCCAACACACCGGTTGTCAAAGCAATCTTGAAAATGACTTTTCTCCTCTAAGAAGAAACCTCCCTGGGCTTTTGCAACTACCTAAGTTTGAGACAAGCACTTTCCATAAACTATAACTAAGCTGTCTAAACAGCCTTCTGCTGCCTGCTCTGCCCTCCTTCTCTAAGCTGAACACTTGGCCTTTGCTTTGCAGAACTGTTGCCAAGAAAGAACCCCAATTCTTACAGTGCAAATGTTAGAAGAAAAGAAAAGGGCAAACAACAAAATTAAATGATTTTTTTTTTTTTTGGTGCCAGTCACTATTATTACCATACTAAAACAACAGATTATACTCTATGGTGTTACTAAAAAAAAAAGTATCTTAATATGCTAAAAACACAATATACATTTTACTTGAAATTTGTTAAATGATATATCAAAGACAAAAAAATATTAAAATACAATTCTTATTACATCATGGTGAGATTCTTCTCAAACTGCAGAATGAGTTTCCTGAGGTTAGAATCCTTAGCTCAGTTTGCTTTACTCCCGAAAATGAGGCTCTGGAATACATTCTGAATAACAGTGTAAGCTCTTATCTCTTTGGTTACGATTTGTTGCATAGTCATTATCTTTTCCAACTTCTTCATACTGTCCAAATCCTTTTGCTGTTTTCCATGCTCAGTCTGTATTTCTAAAGGCTTCTTTTCTGAAGCTTGTTTCAGTTGTAATCTCTTCTTTCTAATTTCAATCAGTGTTGCTTCTAAGTCTCAAGATTCCTGCTGTGATTTCATTATTAATTTGCTTAGCTTTAATATATGTTTCATGTCATCTGTGAACACACTATCCTTGGTGTGCTTTTTCTCCAGGGTTTTTTTGTTTGTTTGTTTGTTTTTAGTGCATTTGAAAGTTGCATCCTGCTCAAAGTAAGACATTTTATTTCAAAAGCGAGTTTTGCTTCTTGAATTTCATTTTCCAGCTCTTCGATTTTATTGCATCAAGCATGGACTTATACTCTAAAAGTTGTTGCTTTGTCTGTGCTCTCAGCAGAGTTTGCAAGCGACACGGTTAGACACGAAGTGATGGAGGCTGAATTTGAACCCGGGTCCTTGAGGGGAAAGGAAGGCGCGCATCATTATCCCGTGGGCTGTTAGCTAAGGGTCGTAGCGCGGGGCAGGAGGACACACGACCTGAGCAGCAGGGAAATGTGGTTCTCACCACCGGCTTCCTGGGGACAGGGGATCTGAGTCCACACACTTGTCTTGCTGGCCTCCCGGAGGTCCACGGGCTCGGCTCCGGCCACGGCCGGCTCCTCGGGCAGCTGTGCTCCATTGCCCAAATGATTTTTTTTTCTTTCAATGTAAAATCCTTTCACATCACAGTTCAAAAGCATGAGTCTAGAGCTTAAAATCACTCTACTTGAAGATTGTTACTATTGATAACCACATAGTGATGCCCTATTATCAAAACAATGTGGAAATATGTTCATCATCTTTATTACAATTATGCTTTCATACATACATGTTAAAGCTCATCAGATTGCAAGCTTTAACTATGTATAGAGTATTACACCTTAAATCATCTCAATAAAACTGTAGAAAATGAAGCTGGGCACTGGTGGCCTCATACCTGTAATCCTAGCTGCTCAGGAGACTGAGATTTGAGAATCATGGTTTGAAGCCAGCCTAGGCAGGAAATTCTGTGAGACACTTATCTCCAATAAACTACTTAGAAAAAGCTGGAAGTGGAGTTGTGGCTCAAGTGATAGAGCACTAGCTTTGAGAAAAAGAATCTCAAGGTTAGCACCAAGCCCTGAGTTCTAGCCTTAGGACCAGCATCAAAAAAAAAAAAAAGCTCTAGAAAATGAAATAAACAACAAAATCAAAGTGCCAGGAATTGATAGGCAACGAAAATAACTGAAAACCAGAGCCAAACAGATATTTGTATACCCATGTTCCTAACACAATAGCAAAAGGTGGAGATTCATGTATATACAGTCACACATCCCTTATTGATGAGAATGTACCCTGAGAAATGCCTCATCAAATAATGTCATTGTGCAAACATTATAGAATGCACTTTCATTAACCTAGATGGCAAATATATCTTAGTGTCTATCTAGATGGCATGATACACGCTGTTGTATGTACAGTCTTTCACTGACTGAAATAACTGTGTTTAATACATGTATACAGTGAAATGTCATTCAACCTTTTGAAAGGTAGGACATTTTGACATGTGCTGAAAATCAGAGAAACCTTTCAAACAGTAGCTAAGTGAAATAAGCCAGACAAAAGAACATTTGCTGTCTGCTTCCACTTACATAGAGTACCTAGAGTAGTTAATTTCACACTTGGTTAAGTACACTTCCCCAGCTTTCTCCACAGTAGATTTACCAAACTTCTGTCATTAATTAATAAGTGGATAGTTTGCAAATATTTTTCTCTCCATTTCATGTGTTTCTTCTTTATTGTTTCCTTTGCTAGGTTTTTCGGAGGATTTTTTTTTCTCTGATGTCACCCCAACCAAAATTTTATTTCTAGCTTATTTCTGCTTAATTCGAGCAGAATTTACTCCTTTTTGCCTCTCTTTGCTTTTTTTTTTTTTCTTGATTAGGGGTCCTATCTAAAAACAATATATTGGTTTGTGCCATGGTACCTTAGCTCCTCCACTGCTTTCTTCCAGCAGTTTCATGTCTCATGTTTAAATATTTAATCCATTTTGAGATGCTTGTTGTATGGTGAGAGGCAGAGTTATAGCTTCACTCTTCTACATTTAGACACCTACTTTTTAAACACTATTTTTATTTATTTTTATCTATGTTTTTTGTCAGTAGTGGTTCTTGGACTCTGGGCTGGGGCACTATCTCTGAACTCTTCAGCTCAAGGCAAGTACTCTTACCTCTTTGAGCCACAGCGCCACTTCCGGTTTTCTGCTGGTTAATTGGAGATAAGAGTCTCACAGACTTTCCTGCCCAGGCTGGCTTTGAATCATGACCCTCAGATCTCAGCATCCTGAGTAGCTAGGATTACAGGCATGAGCCACTGGCACCGGCTTCAGCACTATTTATTAAAGACTGTCCTTTCCCCTGCTCATAGTCTCAGAACTTTTGTGGGAGATTCATTCAATATGTGAGAAGGTACTTTTAAATGAGATTTATATATATATATATATATATATATATATATATATATAATTTCTTGTTCTTCATCCAACTTTCATTTTGAGATGTTCATAATAATTGCTAATTTTGGCCTCAGTCTGTCATTACTGTAACAACTTTTTAAAAAATGCTATCAGAAAGTTTGTGTTCTCCCTCCCCCCTTCCTCTTCCTCTCATGCTGGGAACTGAACCCAGAACTCTTGCATTCTAGAGGTAAGGTAAACTTTGAAGCCAAACTGAATGGATAAGAATGTCTTTGCTTCCTGGAGTCCCCATCTCCGACCATCTCCAGAAGGCTTATCTTGTAATCCTGCATAGGGTCCATTTCCAGGACAGCGATCAATAGCCCTCATTGGTGATATCAAGGACACTGAATTTGTCTCTGTGTCTACTGTGTGCTAGTTTAAAAGTGTTGTCAGGTGATGTTGGAGCCATTAGATGCGCCTTCTACCCTCAACTCTTATCTCAGACATTTTGTCCCTGGTCTTGTTTTAAGGACTCATCAGGTTCTCTTTTTCCCTAGACAACAAATCTAGATCTTTGATGTTAAAAAAAAGGGGGGGGGGCTTGGACTCTAGACTCAGGAAATATAATTTCGTTAGAAAGTTTTCCTCTGGGGCTGGAGATATAGCCTAGTGGCAAGAGTGCCTGCCTCGGATACACGAGGCCCTAGGTTCGATTCCCCAGCACCACATATACAGAAAACGGCCAGAAGCGGCGCTGTGGCTCAAGTGGCAGAGTGCTAGCCTTGAGCGGGAAGAAGCCAGGGACAGTGCTCAGGCCCTGAGTCCAAGGCCCAGGACTGGCCAAAAAAAAAAAAAAAAAGAAAGTTTTCCTCTGGAATAAATCCCAATTAATAGATTTTTCATGATGCCTTAATGAAGCAATGGTCAGTGGAACATCATCTAGATTCTCTACATCTGCTTTCAACACTCTCTTCCATGGTCTTGGCCTGACTCTAATTCCCGCTTTACCTCTCTTTTCTAGAAACAAAGCTTCATCTCTTCCATTCTGGAAACAAATCTGAAGTCTTCACTTGGTAGTGGCAGCAAGGCTAGGCAGGAAGTTAGAAAACTTAACGGCTGAGCATGACTGTTGGATGTTGATCATTTCTCAAAATTGTTTCCTGGTCTGCTGACATTAATGGGCTGACTTGTGACATACAACATGTCTTGCTGACTGGGGCCCTGAAGCTCACCCTAAATGACAGCCCCAGTTTTATCATCCAAGGCCAAAAAGGCTACCATTTCATGTGTAAGAGTAGTTAGTGATACATAACCCATCCTCTAAGAGTAAATGGTGCACGATCCAGTTTTTAGGAATGACTACCTCCATATCTGAAGACTTTCATAAAAGCTTTAGAACTGTGGACTCTGGTCATTCTCAAGTCTTCCCACTCTCCTAGCTTGAAGTGAACTTCTAGGCTTTGCTTTTATTTCTGTACATTAATAAACCTGTTCCTATTAAAGTCCTCTCTGTCCATTCTTGCATACTTTCTCTGCTGAGACCAAGAACCATCTGTCTCTAGCCCCATAATCCAATTCCAGTAATATCAACATAACCTAGGTAAGGTTTTGGGTTGAAGGTGTTTATTGGGATTTTCAGTTGCTTTTGTGTGAATTTGGTTTGACTGCATCTCTGAGTTATTGGTACATTCTTGCTTCAAAAACAGTCTTGAGCCCTATTAGAAGAGATTCCTGATGTCCAAGCATCTAAGAGTACATACAATTCTACGATAATGTCAGCTTTGGGGTTTTTGTAGGCAAAAATAAATAAATTTTAAAAAGTATTGTGGCTACTACAAGAAATGCTCATTTGAGAAGAGACAGGCAGTGCAGTCAGCACAAACTCTACAGGACAGTGTTCTGAGCAGCTAATGCCTCTTGCTTTTACTACTTTCCAAGTAGTCTCAAAGGCAAAAGAAATGAGCAATAGGAAAGTAGAAAACTTCATGTGTTGACAGGAAGCAAAACACCTGGGTTTACATCCCAGTTCATTACTATCTAGAGCAAACTCAGCAAGTCACTAAACTATGCCAAGATTCAGTGTCTTAATCTGAAAGAGTAGACATACTTATTATACCTTGTGGCTAATTCACCTCAGAAAATGAGAGAATTTAAAACCGTCTTAAAATAGTATAAAAAGTTCTTTTCAAAATCAAAAGCAATCAGCAAAAAGTAGCAATATTCTTGCCTTCAAAGATTAAAAAAAATCAAAGACAGAGTTTTTACTTTGAAATATATCCCCAATTCTTTGTGAATGCTTCTGTCAGAAAAGATGACTGTCTACATGTTAGATATGTTGGTATATTATTAAATATCAAAGTGTAAAATGTACACAAGTCTAAGACCAACTTTAGATGATATGTACCATGATATACCGTAAATTTAAGCTCAATGGCACTCTCTTGTCTAAAGCTTCATTTGAACTCTTTAGAGTATTAAAAAAGCAATTTACTGACTCACTGGAATTGTATGTATGCATAAAAGCACATTTTTTTGTCTTTCTAATGGAACAGAAACTTGTACCATTTTCCCAAACAAATCTTACCACACGATGTTTCAAACCTTGGACTTGTATGTTGAATTTGAAACAGAGAATTAATGTTTTATCATCACTTCACAGAGATGGAAGGAAAGAGTCATAAAATAAACAAATTGCTTTGAAGAGATTCTAAGTGTCTCTTTATTTGTTTTTCTGATCCTGCGCCTTGACAGGCAGTTGAAATCCAGCTTTTATATATGTCATTTTTTTCTGGCTGTAAAGGGGTGGCATGGAGACCTAGAGTCAGAGCTGAGGCTTAAGAAAGCTGTAATTATAAAAATGCCTGAGCAGACACAAGACAGAACAGTATGCCTGGGCCCTTCTCATGAGTGATGCTCAAACTGGAGCCCGTGAGTAGCCGTGTCAGTGGCTAAGCTCTCTCCAGGTCCACTCCAAGCCTTTTCTATAAGACAATGTTGTCTTATGACTGTTAACCAAAAGATTAACAGAAAACAGCATTTGTTATAGGAAGAAAAATCCTAGAGTTAAAGTTCCCAACTCACTACTCTGTAATGCAAATATGGTCATAGGCAAGTCACTAAACCACTCCAAGCTTCAATATTTTTAATTGAGGGTTTTTAATTTTGAATTCACATATCATACCATCTGGCCAACTTCATTAGAGTGAGAAGATGAGAGTACTTGGGCCCAGCTTACCAAGCCCTCCAGGTGACTGTAACGTCTGCTCAGCATTGAGAATAGCTCCTTACTCAATGGATTGACAAAGAAAGCATGCAGTTATTTAATCTGTAGCTACAGCCTGAAATAGTCCTAGGCTCAGTGCAAACTCCTTTTGCTTTACACTTCTTACAATTTTTATCATAAGAAAACTTGAAACTGTGTGTTTTATTAAGTGAGGAAGGAAAGGAGGAAGAAGGGAAGGAGGGGGGAGGGAGGGAGGGAGGGAGGGAATAAGGAAGGGAGGGAGGGTAGTTCACTGATGTAGGACAAACAGAAGACACGTGTGAATGAACAGTCTGGACCACAAGATTACACAATTCCAGGGAGGTGTTTCAGTTAAGGACCACAGCAATCTCAACCACCACCTGTACTGTTGTGAACATCTTCCACTATACCTTCCAAATAAAACCAACGATATGTGCCATCTTAGAACCTGCTTTTTCCATTGAATGATATAATTGGAAATGCCTTACATCTTTAATTATTTCTAATAAGCCATGTCTATTTTTAATGACAGCCTGGTGAACCCCTTACAAGATTTTCTCTAATTTAAGAAATACTATAATATTTGATAATTATGGTTTATAACTTGTGGTCTTCTCAAAGTTACAATCAACAATTCTTCATGCACATTTGTGGTAATTCCTCTGGGATTAATTCAAGTAAAGTTTGTGCTTTATTTGTTCTTTGTGTTATTCTATTCTTCCTGGTAGCAAGAGCTACAATCTACATTTTAGAAGTTTTTCTCTATATATGTATATTTTCTTAATCAGTTAAATAATTTAGAGGGTTGGTTTTTTTGGGGTTTTTTTTTTTTTTTGGTCTTGATTAATCACAAAAGCATCTAGCCCTACAACTAATCCATAAGAAAATACGCAGCTAAGTGACTGAGATCCTAGCACGTAACTGCTCGCCTAGAGCTTTGTAAAAAGTTAATTAGCCAAGTTGAATTCTGTGGCTGATTCACACTGGAAAAATCCCCCTACCACACACATTGCTCACACTCTTTGAGCCGTAAATTTCAGCTCCTTTCTTTTTTCTGGAATCCTTCTGTGGCCCTTTGTTTCCTTCCACCGTGACTAAACGGACCTTTAATCAATTTGCATCATGGAGAAGCAAAGCTATTCTGGAACCAATGTTGCTGTGCCATTAGCAGTGGCTGAGATATACTACAGCTTTCCAAAGTAGTAGGTTCCTAATGGAAGGCTCCACAGGCCCTTCCTAACCCAAAGGCGCTGTGATTACAAGCTCCAGCGCTCACATTAGGCCTGCAGGAGAAAATCCGAAAGTCCGTCCAGCTCCGTGAGGCCCCGCATTGGACTGCTGCAGCTATTTGGCTGAAAACTATGGAGCCTGCTCCAATGCACCAGCTGGGGACAGGAAATGAATCACACAATAAAACCAAACGGGCTCACCTATCTGGCTGCCACCTATCGATATGCCGGCTGCCCCTAGGTTTCATGGCTCGTCTAACTGGACCCATTAACCAGCTTGCATGGGCTGGAGAGAATTAGGGTTTCTCATTCTTCCAGGTTATTACTTGATCAGCTTTGTTCTCGTTTTCCCCAGCTCATGGCAAGCGCTGTAATATACAGTGAGAAGTGATGCCACTTAAGGGAAAGAAGTCCCATGGAGGTAGAAACCATAAGGACTGGGTGTGGTCTCCTCCTTCTCCCCCCTCCCCTCCCTCATCTGTAACCTCCTGAGAATTGTGGCACCTCCCCTCCCCTTCCCATTCCTCTCTTCTCCTTTCCCTTCCTCTCCTCTGTCCCCTAAAATGGCCCAATAATTCCAAAACATGTGGAGTAGTCTCTTGCACCACTGCCTCCTTCTCCATCTCTTTAGATGTTAGTCATCCTTCAAAGTCACATCAAGCCTCGCCTGCAGTGTGTTCTTCCATTCTTAATCTTGTATAGCAGTTGTTACTGGTCCTACAACTCCACTGGGACTCACATTTGCACAGGTTATTTAATTACTTTTGTTGGCATATTTTGTCTTCACCACTAGCTTGTAAATTCCTTAGTCAGAGATTATGAAGTGTATTTCTGTGCATGCCCTACTGTGCCTTCCCCTCATGCTATTTATCCTAACCATCACAGGCACTTATGGTTGATTAGTGGCATCTAATTTATCACAATAATAGTCCAAATGATTATTTTCCCTTGTACAGCCTGAAAGAGCAGTGATAGCCCACCCTCCCTTCATTTATCATCACTGTCACCGGCTTTTTTAATTTCCTTGCATCCCAGAACCCGATCCACAAGAAAAAAAAAAAAAAGCTCTTCTCTAGTCTTTCAGAAGATGCTGAAGAATGCTGAACTGGGAATACAATTGTGGGATTGCTAAAATGTCCCACAGGTAATACGTGACAACAATTCCAAGGTGCCTCCAATGTCCTTAGAAACAATCATAATACTCTTAAAATCAACACATTCATAACTAAGATGAATGGCAATGGTGTCATTCTGGAGGAAGGCCCCTCAGGGGCTGCTGGAGTTTAATATGGCATGGCACCCCCGCAGAGGAAAGTGGCAGAGTAGAGCTGAATGGAGATGATATCTCTCCAGGGATCTTCCCCCAAATACTCAATCCCTATCCCCTCACTGAGGCTGTATCTTTATTTAAAGATAGAGAGACTTTTGTTCTTCCATCATGTTTAAAATGCAAATAGCACCAGTGTTTCAATTAACATTAAGACACAAAGAGTTTGTGTCACATCCTTTTCTTGGAGCGGACTTTGATATCAGAACAATTTAAGAAGAGATGTCACTGAATGGAAAAAGATTTTTTTTTTAAATAGAAAAAGAACAAAGGATTTCCTCTTTGGCCCCCAGATGAATTTTATTCCACTTATCCTGATTATATCTGCTCTATAATAATAAATCAACAGAAGCAAAAACAGCAACCTAACTTTTTGTAGGGTGAGCTGTAGCCCACAGAATACTCTCATATGAATGGCTTTGTTTCCAGAAAAATCCTGAAAGTTCCACATAATTTCCACTTGGCTGATGAAGAAAATTCATCTTTGGAGACATCGTGAGGGACTCAAGGTAGCACATGTACTGATTAATAGAATTAGGTCTCAAAACTTTTCCATATGGTCATTCAGCAAATAATCATGAACTATCTCTCATAGACCAGACTTGTGCTATGGGTTAAATGATGTGGACAACTCAGTACAGAATCTACACTTGGAGCCTGAGAGTATAATAGAGAAAAGTTCTAATCAATTGCTGCTAGAAATAAATGTAGCATTACAATGGTTAAAGAGAGTACTGGCAATGAAAATATGGTTTAGACAGAAAGTACTCCTGAGCTAAAGAGAGAGGATTTTGTCAAAGAGAGCATCAGATCAAGAGTTTTCTAGGGAGAATGAGGTAGAATGAGCCAAGTCCAAGACTCACACATGTGTTCCAGAAAATCTAAGACAGCCAGCATGGCCATAGGCAGAAAGCAAGAAGCAGATGGTGTAGAATGAGTTTGGGACCTGAGATTGCAAAGCCTGGTTTGTTCTGACCTGGGCTTTGTTGTTTCAAGTAAGAACAACTGTTGTAGCTAAAATGCTTTAATCAAAAAGATGATTCTGAGATGTCCCCACGATTGAAAAACAGCATTGTTGACAGTGGCTTCATGTTCCTACCCCATGAAGATTTCGAATTGAAATGGGCATCTACAGTGGGGCAATACAGCCCTGCCCCTTACCACAGCTGTCCAAACTGGAAACCCCTGGCCTTGACACAGGTCCATTATGCCTCCTTTCTCCACCCAGACAAACAACTCCAGAACCTACATGTAAGATTCTAAGACCAAATACCAACAGGGACATCACAAAACTCAGTCTCTGTTCTTAAAAAGCTCAAAGACTGGAGGAGAGGACCCATGCAGACAAAGAACCCTCAAACGAGGTGGAGAGCAACCATAGCCTCCTGAGAAAGGGACAGGAAATAGTCACAACCAAACAGAACTGCAGTCTCACTTGTGCTACAGATTGGACCTAAAGTGTGCCCTAGAGGCGTGAAGCATGGTCACCACCCTGTGGCCCTATTAGTAGGTGGGGGCTATTTGGGAAGGTAGGGTTTAGTGGGAAGAAGTCAACTCATTAGGGCCTTCCCTTTAAAGGATATTGGATCTCTAGGTTCTCCCTCTTCCAGCAAAGGTGAGCAGTCTTCCTCTGCCATACAGTCCCGTTGCTATGATGTATTGTTCCACCACAGACCTAAAGCAATCAAGGAAATGACAGGAACCATGAGGGGAAAAAAATGTCCCTCCAAGGTGATTTTCTCAGGTTCTTTATTACCACAATGAAAAACTGACTCATACATTTTTGAAGGGGACCAACCATGAAAACACATTTTAGTTTTCAAGAGAGCTTTTATAAAAGAGTGAGATCAGCCTCAGTCTCCTTAGCTCCTGTCTGCCATGCAATCTCTCTCTCCCTCTCTCTCTCTCCCTCTACCTCTCTCTCTCTCTTTCTCTCTCTCTGACACTCCACCCATGGCATGTCTTTTGCCTTTATAATGCAGCAAAAGAGAATGTCACTAGAGTATCAGTGAACAAGGCCACCAATACTCGACTTTCATCCTCCAAAACCATGAGCCAAAGAAAATTCTGTTCTTCCTAATTTACTCAGCCTGGAGTATTTTGGTACAGCAATTAAAAAAAACAAACAGACTAACAGAATTGTACTCAGGTAATATTAAAAGACATGGGCCATACCATGAGAGAGATGATATATTGATTTCTGGTTGTTTCAATATTTTGCTTGCCACAGTCGAACAACTACATGGCATCAGTACAAAAGGTATATTCTACCTACTCTTAAGAAGACGATCTTAGTACACTGAGTATCAGTTGGCCTTTTAACCTAGTTTTTAAGATATATAGTTGGTGCAATTTTCTATCAGTCTCTGATAGTGGATGAGCTGGCAGCCATGGGCCCCCTACTTTTCATTTTCTTTTATTAAGAAGCTAAGAGAGGGCATATGGAAACCATTTTACCTTTTAGGGATGGGGGTGGGGCAGAGGGATGGTACTAGCGTTTTGACTCAGGGCCTCATGCTTGCTAAGCAAGTACTTTACCAGTGAGCCTCACCTCCAGACCTTTCTTGTACTGGTTATTTTTAAGATAGAATCTCATTTCCTCTTAGTACATGCCTGCACTGAGATTCCCCCTACTTTAGGATTCACACCAGGCTGGATGGACAGGTGTGCACCTTCTCACTCAGCATTCTTCTACTGAAATGGAGTCTCCCAACCTTTTCCTGCCCAGGCTGACCTGGAACCACAATCTTCCCCACCTCAGCCTCTCACCTCACTTATGATGGCAAGCATGCCCCACTGTGCCCAGCCATCAGTTGAAAAGGAGTCTCGTGAACTTTTCTGCTTAAGCTGGCCTCAAACCATGATTCTTCCATTCACAACCTCCCAAGGATCTAGGGTTACAGGTGTACAGGTTGTACACCTGTTACAGCATGTAGCTTAGAATCCATTTGAAATGGTATTCAACACATGTATGTTTTTCAGAGACTTCTTTTCTTTGGTATTAAAACTTGGTTTCAGGAATTATCTCCAAAGCTAGGAAGTTATTAGAATAGGAATCACAAGGGCAAGAAAACTTCAGAGTACCCCTCCTGAATCTGTACATTCTCACCTATCTACTGAACAGAGATCCTGTCAGTGACAGTGTGAGAAACAGGTTCACCATGAGCTAATGAACTACTGGAACCCATTGGCCTTTGGCCCATCTTGGGCTGCATTTTTAATAATGCCAGAGTCAACATTAAAGTCAACTTTGATACCGACAATCACATACATAATAAAGTAAGCATTACAGTTTATTACTCATAGATAGGCGGCAAATGGCCATAGAAGTGTAAGATTTATGGTGCCCTGTTCTTTAATGGCCCAGGAAAGCTGCTCCTAGAACAGATGGAATCTCACTTGCATGTGCCCCCAATGACACACTGTCAAGGCACCCTAGTGCCTCAGAAGCTACAGGGAGCACTGAACTAAAGTGGTGAAGGCATTTTATCCTAAGAAGAGTTGGGACAGAGTCCAGGATTTTCCTCCAGCTCTTCCCCACATCAGGTAGCTGCATTTCTAACCCAATCTGTGGTTATTCTTGAAGACAACAAGCAAGAAGGTAGGAGAACTGTCTTCTGGTGACAGCTTCAACTCTTCGATGTTTCTGCCCCCTATCTGTAGGAGAATACTTCCTGGAATCCATGCCTGAAAACTCAGAGGCAAATAAATCCCAAATCAAAATAAATATCTAACTGTTAAGGCTCACCTAGGAGCTGGGCCTTCTAGATTCTTTTCCCACATGGACCTACATGACTTTGGAGAAATTACTCAATCCTTGATGTTGCTCATCCATTAAAAAAGCATGAAAACCAGGCATTCTGGCTCCAAAGTCCACATCTTTACACCGTGGCACTCTGCTCTCCTCTTTTCTCCTAAAGAAAACCTCCTCTTTCAACCTACACAAATCACAATTATGAAGGATAAAATCTTCTGGACTAAGTTATTTGCTTTGCACTATGAGTGTAGCTCAGTGGTAGAGTATGTGCTTAGCTTGCATATGCAGTTTAGCTCTTAGCACCAGTAAATGAATGAGTGAATGCATAAATAAGTACACAAATAAGCTGGGAGCCAATGGCTCATGCCTATAATCCTAGCTACTCAGGAGGCTGAAATCTAAGGATTGTTGTTCGAAGCCAGCCTGGGCAGAAAAATCTGTGAAACTCTTATCTCCAGGAAACTACTCAGGAAAAGCTGGAAGTGGCTCTGTGGCTCAAATGGTAGAACACTAGCCTTAAGCAAAAGAAACTCAGGGGTAGTACCCAGGTGCTGAGTTCAAGCCCCAGGACCAGAAAGAAACTGACAAATAAGTAAGTTTCAAAATTAGGGATATGCACCTAGAACAAATATTATTGGCAGGATCATGCCACATGTAGATAATATCATAGTTGACAAAATGTGAGAACCGTAAATCCCTACGCAAAGAAGCAGCCAGGTTGAAAATCCCATGGTTTTGTGAAAACTTAATTTGGCAAGTGGAAAGAAGTGTTCTGGGTGATATTTGGTCCCACATTCTAAAGGATCATAATTTTCTGAAAACTGCCAGAAAATGTTCTTGCCAAAATTATAGGAATAGCTTAGTCCAAGATATGAGGGCTGGTATATGTCCAAAGTGGTAATGTTGCTTAGATTGCCAAACCAGCTGTGCTTGGATTCAAGCATGACAAACAACAAATGAAAAATCCATTAAGCCAAGCAAAGAAGAAAATATGTCTTTGAAATATGTCTTGTACATAATAGATTTGCTTTCTTTCTTCCTCATAGAGTGAAGAAGAGGAGAACAAAAGCTGAACCACTTGTACACGTATAAGGAGGAAATGACATTCTCTAGTGTACATTTACTATGTAGCCTTTTAGTCTATCCTACTATCTCTAGGCATCCCTGCCCACTTCCATTCCCACTTCTATCTCCACCATGCTATATAACAGAGACAGAGAAAGAGAAAGAGGACGAGAAGGTGGGTGAGGGGAGAGCTAAAATTGAGAACAGGAAAATGAGAGAGAAAGATAACAGACAGAAGAAAAAGGAGAAGAGTGCAAGAGGAAGAGGGAGATAGGGACAGAGACTGAAAGAGGAGAAAAAGTGCCTCATTTTGGCATTCTTTCAAGTCCTCACCTACCCCCATATAAACTCCATATACCCTTGCAATTATAGCTACTATTTATTGAGAAGGAACTATACACACACACACACACACACACACACACACACACACACACACACACATATATACATATACATGCTTCTAAATGGCTTGATTCTCAAAACATTCCTAGGACACATTTGGTATTCTTCCTATTTTATAAGAAGAAACCTAGAGAGAAGAAAAGACCCACAACTAGTATTTAAATAATAACAATAATTGGGAAGCGATTGGATTGAGCTGATTCCAGCACCCTAGGTTTCTACCTGAGTGAACCCAAATTCAACTTAGTATAAAGTGTTAACCTAAATAATAATCAGAATGAGGGTTTCCAAAGGAAAAGAAGTATTGGTTACCTGGAAATAACAATGGGCAATGCCCTGAAGTATGGGCAGATTCAAAGAGGCTGGGGCAAGGGGAAGTTTTAGAGGTAAAATTGGGAAGATTACATATGATAGTTTAAAACAATACTCTCCGGACATAATTAATAATAATAATGGTGACAATAGTCCAGTGTTGAACAGAGGTTCTGGGAAGATGTCCTTGCATAAGGGCAAGGTTTTGGTGTAAAGTTGTAGAAGCCTTTGTGCAAAGTTGTAGTTCACAAAAACTCTTTGGTGATAATGATTATCAGGCAATCGTGTAGAAGGACCCTTTATAACTCTCTGGCTTTATTCTAGTTGTTCTTCTTGTTGTTAAGGTTGACACAAGTGACTCCATTTTTTTCATAATAATTACTTAGTTATTGTCAAAGTGATGTACAGAAGGGTTACAGTTTCATATTTAAGACCATGGGTACATTTGTTGTACTATTTGTTACCTCCTCCCTCACTGCCCCCTCCACCCTCCCCCTTTTCCTCTCCCCCCATGAGTTGTTCAGTTGGTTTACACCAAATAGTTTTGCAAGTATTGCTTTTGGAGTCGTTTGTCTTTTAATCCTTTATCTCTTGATTTTGATATTCCCTTTCACTTCCCTAGTTCTAATATCAGTATATACAGTATCCAGGGTACTCAGATGTGATACAGTGATAGTGCGGGTACAACCACAGGAAGGGGATACAAGAGGATCATCAACAAAAGAAGCTATGGTTTCACATGGCATGTTGAAAGTAATTACAACAGTGATATAGCACTCATTTCCATAACATGGAGTTCATTTCACTTAGCATCATCTTATGCGTTCATAAGGTTATAGCTATTAGGCTCTTGTGATCCTCTGCTGTGACTAGCCTAAACCTGTGCTAATTATTCCCTATAAGGGAAACCATAGAGTCCATGTTTCTTTGGATTGGGCTCACTTCACTTAGCATAATTTTTTCCAAGTTCTTCCATTTCCTTACAAATGAGGCAATGTCATTCTTTCTGATAGAGGCATAAAATTCCATTGTGTATATGTACCACATTTTCCTGGTCCATTCACCTACTAAGGGGCATCTGGGTTGGTTCCATATTTTAGCTATGACAAATTGTGCTGTGATGAACATTGTTGTGCTGGTGGCTTTAGTGTATTCTTGTTTTGTAATCTTTTGGGTAGATGCCCAAAAGTGGGGCTGCTGAGTCATGGGGGAGCTCTATGTTTACAAGTAACTCCATTTTTATTTTGACAATGTTACCAACAGTAAAATGAAACTTAGGCCTAACCAATCCGACACCACCAACTGATTTCTAAGTAGGGACTTTTCACAGAAATGATCCAAACAAGGCTACTGCTCTACTATGGCCAATCAAATCTTTTCTTTACCTTGCTTCTACACTCACTGCACAAAATCCTTTGTTTTGTGCCTCTTTATAAAAGTCTTTGTTGTATGTATGGTCTGGGGCTTCTTGAATCATGAATCACCAAATGCTCAAATAAACTCTCCAAAGTACTAATGTGCCTCCATTTATCTTTTAACACAGTCATAGGTGGCTGAGCACATATGAAAGCCAGCCTTTCCTCTTTCCACCCAGTAAAATATCTATACACACATCCAAAGATAAAGTTTGATGAGCCAAATAATTTTAAGGGTTTTTTTAAATACATGTGCTAGTTTCAGGTGATAAAAAACCTCTGTGGTCATGTTAAGTTTAGCACAGGAGGCTGAGAATGTAACAATATTAGGAAAAGCTTTAAGGAGCAGGTGACCCTAGACTGGGCCCATCTCTCCAACCATCATCACAACAATGAGAAAATTCAATCATGTCTGTCCAGTAAATCTACTGATGGATCAGGGAATTATGGGCTTACCACCTTCCATTCCCTAAACTTTGAGAATCTACTGAACAATACCGAGAGAAGACAGACAGTTCTAAATTGTCCCTCAGTGGTGTGCAAGAGTTAATGTACTTCCTGAGAGCTGCAATGTACTGGCCTCTCACAGCTTGGATCTCTTGAAATACTTGGCATTGCTGTTCTACATGCTGAAGACTTGGCAGGGAGAGAGGCCATCCCAATCCAAATCAGGCAAAATGAAACACTTCCCTCTCTCACTCCTGAGGCCAAGAGAAGTGTGCAATGACTCCCTCTCTCCAAAATCACCTTCATTCTAATCAATTTATGTTTGTTCCATTTTGTGTCAGATGGGCTACAAACCAGATGTGATGAGCAATGCACTTACCATTTCTTTGAACAAAAGGATGGATTTTTAAAAGAGAGAGAAAAAAATTTTGATTTTAGTTCCATGAACCCAATTCTGTGCTAGGAAATACATATATATTACTTGATAAATCTTCACACAAATCTATAAAATAATTAATTACCCTTCTATTGTTTCCACTGAGAACTAAACTCAGAAATAAAGCAGACTTGTCTCAGGCACTCAGCTTTCCCCTCTGGAATTTTAATACTGTCAGCACCTGAACTGCATCCAGGCCTGGATTCCAATCAAGTGTAGACCCTCGATTCTATTGTCATCTGTGTTTCTGGTTCTGATACTCCCTTTGAGATGTTTATTCTGTGCTTTAGTCTACGGATGATTTTAATACTCTCCTGCAGAATATGTTATCTTTCATTAGAAATAAGTGTCTTGAACACACAGAGCTAATTTTATTCAGTCTTCAGTTCCTAAATACAAATAGAACTTGAGTACTCTCTAGAAGTAGTTTTGAGCAGCTTGTACATGAGTGATACTGTCATTGATCTCAGGGATAAACTGGTGTTAACTCCTTCAACAATATTATCTTATTATTGAAAGTTTCTTGTTGAAAATTTCAAATTCTAAGAATATCGAAAACTTGACACCCACCTCTACCACCATCCCCTGCAAGCCCAAGGCAGACATCACTAATCAATCACACTACTGCTTCTCTCATCATTGACAAATTAGTGCCGAAATAACACATGAAATCTATTGTCCATTATAACATAACAAAAGCATTGACAAGAGAGAAATAAGTTCTTGATAAGAATAGTCAAAGGATTGTTCCATTTGTAAGGAAATGGAAGGACTTGGAAAAAGTTATACTAAGTGAAGTGAGCCAGACCCAAAGAAACATGGACTCTATGGTCTCCCTTATTGGGAATAATTAGTACAGGTTTAGGCAAGCCATAGCAGAGCATCACAAGGCCCAATAGCTATACCCTTATGAACACATAAGATGATGCTAAGTGAAATGAACTCCATGTTATGGAAACAATTGTTATATCACAGTTGTAACTACTTTCAACGTCCTATGTGTATGTGTAGTTTCTATTATTGATGATGTTCTTGTATCACCTTCCTATGGTTGTACCTACACTATCTCTGTAATCTTATCTGAGTATATTGGAAACCGTGTTTACTGGTATTGGAAGTAGGAAATTCAAAGGGAATACCAAATTTGAGAGACACAGGGTAAAAAAGGAGAAATAACTACAAAAGCAATACTTGCAAAACTGTTTGGTGTAAGTGAACTGAACACCTGGGGGGGAGGGAGGGGGGCATGAGGGACAAGGTAACAAACAGTACAAGAAATGTATCCAATGCCTAACGTATGAAACTGTAACCTCTCTGTACATCAGTTTGATAATAAAAATTTGAAGAAAAAAAAAAGAATAGTCAAAGGTATACTATGTTGCTGGTTGTTTTACTTTAAAGCATAAAAAGATATAATTAAATCCATCCCTGAGTAGAAAAATAAATTTCCAAAAGCTCAAGCAAATCAATTGTCTGTTACAAGGTTTATTGGCTTTTTTTTTTCAGTCTTAGATGATATTTTTTTCTCCAAACACAACAGTCTTGGTTAAGGCACTCAATGTTACTTAATTCCTTTTGTTCCAATAGCATTTAAAGAAAATATTTCCCTCACCCCTCAAGTGTCATTAAATAGCCACAATGTTCAAGATCATATAGCAATTTCCATCATTGAGCAATGAAAAATTTTTAAATATGGTCATACATCAAATCAGTCTGTATACCTCTCACAGATTGTCACTGGTAACTCAAGGTCATTCAACATTTGATGTGCTGCCTTACCTTTATGGCTTCACTTATTGAAAATTCTATCATTGTACAGCTATTTTCATCAGTTCTACTGTTTTTATTAAATGATTCACAAAACTCCCTTTATTCATTTCCTTTTTTAGGTCATTTTCTGAAATTACCAATAGAATTTTAAAAGATTATGCTGCCTTTTGTTTCAAAATTATATATGATATGCCGTGCAAGAATTTTGGAATTACGTCTTTCCAGCTAGAAATGTGAAATATGCCATTCACTCAAATAGAAATATTCCTCTTAGAGGTGCAAATCACCTGGATTTGCCTGCTATTAATATAGTATATATTTATATTTAATAATACCGAGATAGTATCTTTAACTACAGGGCTTTATGAAGGCAAAAGAAATTCTTGGGGTGGCTGAATTCACTTTTGCTAATAAAAAGTATATATAGTTATATATAGCAATGTCTAGAATTTAGCAAGTGGTGATCAACTTTGATTGTCACAGCTAATGGAAGGGTTGTGGTAGTCTCTACCTGATCTCTGGGTCTTATTTCAGAATCTGTCACTTTTAGCCTTCTGGGTGGTGCCTGAGTTATTTCAAAATGCTGCAGCTCCCTCTGTTCCATATGCAGAGCTTGGTACCTGCAGAATAGCCTCAGAAGCACATCTTAGCACTTGTGGCAAAGTGAAAGCATAGTAATGTCACTGCAAATGGACCCCACATTCACGTCGTACTACCACAGTTTTTGTGCAGTATCAATAGACATTCTCCTAGCTGCAAGTAGAGATCAGTGGAAGAATGTTGATCAGTTATGTGAGACTATACAATTGACCCCAAAGACCATAATAACAATAGCAACAACAAAAATAACATACACACACAAGCGTGCGCGCACACACACACACACACACACACACACACACACACACACACACACACCCCTTCTTATAAAAGTAACTTAGGGATGTCAGGGAGTTATTACTATAGTGTCGATTACTGAACGTTAAATGTCCTTTGACAATCACAGAGACAAAAAGAATTCAGTCTGTTTTCTAGCCTTTCCTGGTCTTAAATGTCCTGAATACTAATGCAACATCTTGGCCTTGAAAATAAGCTCAGTATCATCAATGGTAACCTGAGAGGCTCTTCCCAGCCATCTAAGCACAAGAAATGTGCTGTCACAGGAAACGAAGACTCGCCGACACAGATGGAAAGAAAGAAAGAGGCAACCGCTGAATCCTGTCTTTCGATTGTACCTCTTCCAAAACCCTGAATCTTTTCCCAAAGCAATATTTTTGAAATCCTGCTGCATTTTCCCTCTAGCATACATGACTGTGTGACTGTACACTCAACTGCTCTTCATCCATCTTTGAGAACAAATACTCTCCAATACTCAGTGTCTATATTTAGATAAGTATCTTGTCACATACTTCCTAAATGCCAGTGTTTGATGGCAAAACACTTATTGTTTTCTAAGAAATAAGAGCATTAGAGAGTACTCAATTTATACTAACCTCTCCCCTATAATAAGAGCATGCCATAATTCCAAACTCTGTCAAACAGAGCCACTGTCAAGCATGTCTTTGGTTATTGACAATGGAAGTTGGAAAGTACCAGCAGACTGTGCCTGGACTAATTACTACTATTGTCGACTGGTACCTGGTCTAAAGCTGTCTCTCCAACAAATAATGCATTGGGTAAAGAGCAAACCTGAATAATAACATTGTCAAAGGCTCTATCACGTCATCACTGCCAACTTCCTCAGGGAAATAGCTGACATTCAGACATCTTGCATCACTGTGGCTTTGCCACCCTTCCACCCACCCTGTAGTCTAATCAAAAGTCTTCATCATGATAATTCTCACAGGTGGAATACCCAGTGCTCTGCTTTGAAGAAATGAAAGTCTGACTCTCTCTCCTCTCTCTCTCTCTCTCTCTCTCTCTCTCTCTCTCTCTCTCTCTCTCTCTCTCTCATTGTTTTGCAACTCTTCAACAAATGAGTTGTATGCTTCATTATAACAGAGCCTTTATGACTTTGGCAGGGAAGAAAAGAGGCCTAAATGGTCTCCTGTACAAGTGAAGCATGAAATTCATTCCATTCCTTTCACATTTATATCTGAGGATTTCCTGTACCTGCTGACCATATAGACCATATACTTGCTCTCTAAAGAGTGCATTTACTCCTTTTATAGATTTTTATTGTAAAGGTGATGTGCAGAGGGGTTATAGTTACACAAATCAGGTAATGAGTACATTTATTTTTGAACAGTGTCACCCCTTCCCTCATTTTCTCCATTTTTTCTCTCTCAACCTCACTCCACCACAAGTTGTATAGTTCATTTTCAACATAATGTCTAGTATCACTGCTGCATTATTTCACCCTTAGTCCCACCATTTCTGTGTTCTCCCTTGCCCTCCCCAAAACAGATAAACTTACATGAAGACAAAAAGTACAGAAATCAAACACAGCAACAGAGAAAAGGGAAAAAGTAAAATCACACACACACACACACACACACACACACATTTTCATTTCTTGGAGTTCATTTTGATAAGTAATATTTTATGTGGGCAGATACACATAGGTATTGAGCCTTTGTGATTCTCTCCTAAGAATACCCTCCTTTGGTCTCAATGTGTGAATGTGTAGAGTCCTATTTAATTTATCATGTCCCACTGTAATTTTTTTGTCTTTTGCCATCCATTATGTTTACTTGGAGATGTACAGATGTAGTCTATTTTACAACAAACAAGATAAACAATGCAGCCTATCTTTCTTTGGGTCTGGCTTACTTTGGTTAATATAATTTTTTCCAAGTCTTTCCACTTCCTTACAAATGAGGCAGCATTATTCTTTCTGATAGAAGCATAGAACTCCATTTTACCACATTTTTCTTGGTCCATTCGTCCACTGAGAGCATTTACTCTTTTAAGGTTGCTTCTGCAAAACAAGAGACAATACTAAACCAAAAATAAAATAAAAGCAACATTTGCACTAATCAAAGAGAGTAAGATGATACTTGAGTGTTAAATCTCAGTATCAGTGCTATAATCTATTGTGTGAGTTTGGGCTTTGTCATTTAAGACTTTCCCAAAAGGCTTGCCCAATTGATAGCTCTCTTCCTTGCCAGCCTAGCTTGACCAACAAGACTTTATTTCCAAGCCAGACAACAAAAGAGGTACCCCCAAGACATCCAACATACCTCCCTAAAACACCAAGCTGGCCCAAACTAATCAGAGCTGTTTTATTTGCATAGAAAATAAAGTATGACTTCATTTACCCAATATGTAAATACTTACAAAAACATTTGCCATAAGCAAAATCCCAAATAAGTTCTCACTTTGCTTCCTACACATATTGGTCATTTCAACCAATCGAAATCCCCTTCAAAAAAATGTCTCACTTGCCCCTTCTTTAACCTTATTCCTGCTGTTGCTGTGTCATTGGAATGTCTCTCTTCCCTAACTATTTAAGTCATATTCTTCCTTTATGATCTAGCTTAGACTCTAGGCCTGAGAGCAATGGAGGATCTGGGAGGAATCATTTTGTGAATGAGAATACTGAGACCTGGAGCACAGAAGTGATTTATCAAACAGGAGGGGGAGGTCAGGAGGAGAAGGAGGAGGAGGAGGCAAGCAGCAGCTCTGAGAATATGCACAGACTGCTTCCTCTAGCTGTTCTCCCAGACCTGTGGAGCAATGACTATGGAAGTGGGGCTGAGGTAGAGGATGAGGGAAGCAGATTTGCCAGCAATCTTCTATATGCAACACCAGACTTCACTGAAATAAAAATGTGAGGATTAAAACCCCCTCAAGCGGCTTGGAAACAATGGAGAGGACACTACGAAGATATAAATCACTTTTTCCTTGCAAAACAAGCCAGAATTGGAACATTTTTATGCTATCAAATAAGAAAGATCATTTCAGTCTTGCAGAAGACTTGGTAAAAATTGGGGTTGGGAATTAAGAGTGCCATTAATATTTAAAATCTTGTTCTGAGCACATGCACTAGAAATGTTAGCTTTATGAAGGTCCTGTACTTGACAGCTCACTGCTTCTACATGCCTTGCTCTCATTTACAGCCCACAAAATTGAAGAAGGGACACATTTCCCATTTTTTTCTTTATGATATTCACAGTAATAGGTTTCTCCAATAGCCCCAAGCCTAAGCTAATGGTACTTGCGGTTCTCCATCACTTTGCTTCCCTGTAGTACTTCCTTCTATGTCCCAATAACAAACTAATAATAATAAGATGAAGATTTCAGCATGGAATCCTTCCCAGATAGAACGTATTTTCTCTTTTAAAACCACTTGCGATTAAAACTCAAGTTGCAATTATTTCCTAACTTTTTATACCCATTCATTGACTAACAGCTTTGGTTCTCAGCAACAATTAAATCCAATCTGTTAAAAAACCTGTTAATAGTTTGATACAAGGGAACTATGAAATCAAAGTGGAAATATAGCTCCTAAATCTTGAAAAACAAGTAAAATTAAAAGCAAAGCACATATGTGCTATTTTCTTCTAATATTTTTAGCTTTGCACATTCATCAACAGTAGAATTAGGGAGTCCCATGAAAGAGGCTATGTCTACTGCACAGGCTCACCTGAATATATTTATCTTTGATTCTAGCATCAAGAATGTGCTAGATCTAGAATCAAGAAGACTTGAATATACTCTTGCTTTGCTACCTGGTGGGTATGCTGGCTTAGAGGAAGGATTTCTTAGAGCTTCAGTTCTATCATTAATAACTCTATTCCAGACCCTTTCTAGGGTTCCAGATCTGTAAATCCAATTGTCACTCTGACTCCTTGGCCTTGACAGCCCCAAAGTATATCAGTTTAGCCAAAATCTAGCTGACCATGAACTTGATTCTTGTCCATTTTGCCCCATCCATCCACTGAAGCTAGATAAAAACCTAAAATCCATGCCTGGCATTGTCCTCTGCTCTTATGTCCTCTCTATACTACATTCTGTGAAATCCATACTTTTTATTTCTGCTTACCTCTTCCATCTCTACCACAGCAGTAGCACACTTATCCAAGTCACCTTCTACATCAGAACTACTCTGAGAACTTCTGTGCTAGTCTACCTCTAGCTACTCTTATTATTTGCCTAGAATTCTTTCTGAAATGTTAAGCCTAATAATATTTCAGTGACTTAAGTCTATTTGGATATCCAGTTATTTCCACTGATCTTGAATAGACCTTTCAGTTATTTGAATGTGCTATGTTCCCCACACACCACAGGTTATTTGCATATATAATTTTCCAGCTTACCATACTCTCTATACCCCAGCCAATGTCTATTCTATCAGAAGTCATCTAAATCCTCTCACAAAGAAGCTTTACTCTCACTTCCCAAATGCTGTCAATTCTCCTTATAACATGTGCAGTAGAACATTCCCATGGCTGTAACATTCCATTTATTTTGTGATTATTTGACTATTGCCTGCCTTCCCCTAGGAGCTTCATAATGCAAGAAATCAAATCTTACTTTCTCACATGGCATATGCACAATAAAAGTGCGTTGAATAATTGAGTGAATCAATGAATATAAATTAATAAAACTATGAAAGTAAAAACCCTCTCAGCACTAAAAATCCTATGTATCTATTATTTAACTTCTCTGTGCAGTCACTAGTTGCATTAAAATGAGGCAAAGTTGTTTTAGTCCCAGAGTGGCTTAGCATCCTAATTTATAGCTGGTACAAATTAATGGATCTTGAAAAATCCCTTGTATATCTAAAAGTCTTAGTAGGAAAGCAAAGTATCTATCAAGACACTAAAGGAACAGTACAGAGGAGGGAAAGTTTTCATGGAGAACAGAGAACATGGCAAGCCAATAGCCTAGATGGAGGAGAGTTAACCGGGGGGGGGGGGGGGGTGTGAGGTGCTAGGGACACACACCTACGGAGCAAACAGGTTAGCAGTAGGACCCACCTAAGAAATAAAAAAGACAAGAAATAATTAAATGGTCAGTCTGGTCACCCACTATGAATAATCTTACCTAAAGCAGGTGCTGATAATACATGAACCCCCAGAAAAGTTGCTTTAGTTTTTCCTCCTTGGAAAAGCAGTTTTACAGTTGCATTTTCATTTTTGTTTTTTGTTGTTTTTTGTTTTGGGGGGTTTTTTGTTGTTGTTGTTGTTGTTGTTTTTGCCAGTCCAGGGGCTTGGACTCAAGGCCTGAGCACTGTCCCTGGCTTCTTTTTGCTCAAGGCTAGCACTCTGCCACTTGAGCCACAGCGCCACTTCTGGCCGTTTTCTATATATGTGGTGCTAGGGAATTGAACCCAGGGCTTCATGTATATGAGGCAAGCACTCTTGCAACTAGGCCATATTCCCTGCCTGCATTTTCATTTTTGGCATCCTAAAAGACATTACAGCAATTATGATCTCCTGCCCACAGTATGCTATTTTTTTTGGAGGCGAGGAGACTGTGATTGTGGCAAATCAGTTTTAAGCTAACTGTAAATGAGAGTTTCTTGGTTACCCACATAAAAACTGACACAGAAAGCTCTGTGCACAGATGCTAGAGATGGGCAGGGATAGAAAAGCCTCAGACATACACTGTGATCTCTTGAGCCCTGTGTGGAGTAGGTTCCTTGAAGGGCTTTCTCATTTAATTGAAAAGAAGAGATGAACACACATGCCTCCTTTATCATGAGCAGCTTCTGTGGAAAATCCTGTCTTATAACATAGCATCTACATAGCCAAAAACCTAAAAGACATGGCACTTGCATTCAAGCCTCTATCTGAATGTTTATATATCAAATTATTCAGGGGATAATTGTTCTCCCTCTTTGTGGACGAGTACAATGAAAGCCCAGCAATTGGTACAATCTCCACAAGTCTTAAGCCAGCAGTTGGAACCCAGGTCTTTCTCAATGGCGTTCCCAGCCTAGTAGGTTCCTCTGACTGTAACTCTTGGGACAGCAAGCTATCAATGGTTCCGTCTAGGCTTCATGGCTCTTGAACTCTTGGTGAGAGACTCTAGTGTTTCAGTCTTAGGAACTTACTCAAGGTCTCCTAACATTGGATTAGGGACTGCAGTCTCTGAAATCTTCCTTCAATCAAGTTCTCTGAGGGAAGGCTCAAGTGTTTTTCCCTTCTGCTAAGTCCTTTCCACTTGTGAAGAAACATTCTTAGTGGGTCAGGCAAGAATCCATAATTCTGGTAAACTCCAGCATTTTGAGAACCTGATCTCTAAATCTCTTTCAGATATCTTCCCAATAAGACACTGTGGAATCTTTGAAAAGTAGGATCGAGAAAAACTCTGAATTTCCTGATGTTATTCAAACTAATCTCCAGCTGGACAGTCTGTTTTTGTGTTTTAAAGGCACCATAGATTTGACATGGAAATAAATAGGAAAACACAAGTTACAGAACTTTTTGGGTGCAGCAAAGGGCTGTGCTAAAGAGAAAGTTCATAGCTATAAGTGCCTATATTAAAAAAAAACAACAAGAGCTATTTTGACTAAATAACCTAGTGTAGTTATGATGTTTTGTCTGGGTCTTCTGTTCCCTTGGTCTTTGTATGTATTGTGCCTATAGCAAGATGTTGCTGTCACTCATTGGGCTCTATAGTACAATTTACACTTCAGTTTTGTAATACCTACTAAACATGCTCAAGAACCCAAAAGCCATTTGAAATGGTCACTTTGTCTATTTGAGCTATGACTCATTACAGGACCCACTTTTTCATAGTTTGAGTCACCACAGATGGGCTCATGTGTTTAATGTAAAGAAACACAGAAAGACGTAAAACAACTAATTTTTGTTCTTCCCATACCCTGATGAATCTCAGCTGAAACATCCCTAAGTCTTTAAAGCAAAGATGCTGTAACCACACCATTGGCCTTGATGGAAGTCTCTGGAGACATCAGTATAGGTAGAGGGATATGGCAATGTGTGTCATATTTCTTTCCTGAATTGCTCAAAATCTAGCAAATTTATGACAGGTAAAATGCACCCTCCCTAGTGCAGCAGCGATCCATAGAAAACATTACCAGATAGCAAAGTCGTGGGTGGAGGGGAATGTATTCAGCAGCAGTGATGTCCACCAGCTCATAGCAAGCAGGCCAACTTGAACATCCACCAACTGTAAGCCAGCCAGAGGCAGCTGTCACCTGCAGGTAAGGTGGGAGGGACTCAGTGTTCCTGAGTAACGAGCTAAAGAGGCATGATGTCTAAATACAATGCAACTTGTTCAGTGAAATCTTCTTCTGCCATGGCCATTTCACTTTAAGTTGCCACAGGATACAGCACTGCTGGGACAATACAAATGTTACTCATATGCTTTCCAGCCCCCTGAGAGGCTGTCAGAAAGTATAAGAACACCAGGCTGACAAAGCAACCACCAGTCTAATGGTCAAAGCAGTAAGTGAAGTCTGAGTGTGTGTGTGTGTCTGTGTGTGTTGTGACTATATAGTATAGGAGTTCTGTTAATGATTTAAAGGAAGTCTTTACATTTAAGTGTGCTTTCAAACGTGGTGTAGTGGTTCACCTCTTGTAATCCCAGCTACTCAGGAGGTAGAGATCAGGAAGGTCGCCACTGAAGGTCAGCCAGGATAAAAAGTTAGGGAGACACATCTCAACCACCAACCTAGGATGGTGATTCATGCCCAGTAGTCCCAGCTACAAAGAAGGCATAGGCAAGATCAAAATGCCAACTACAGTATTCAAAAGAAAAGATATGCTACATTTTAATGCCATTTCTTCCATTCAGATTTCACACACATCTTCCAAGTATAAGGCCTAAACAAAAAAAAATCACAAAATAAAATTTTAATTATTAATCACAATCACGAATTCACATTAAATTTTAATACTAGAATAGATTGTATGAATTAGCTGATAAGACTTCCTTTCTAATGAAGGAATCAAGTAATATCACAATGTTCCTTTGTATTGAGTCCGATGAACTTTATTGTGACTGCAGCTCTGAATGCTATTTACCATAGTAGGTAAGACATCGAGTTTACTAAATGTTCGCCCTTCCTCATTCTAACAGGAATTCCTCATTGGAAATGGCTAGTAAAACCCTTGAGATCCAGATTCCCCTCTTGCTATCCAGTCTTACCACTTCTTAGTGACCTCACTGAAAAGTAAACACTCTGTACCATATATTCTGCATACAATTAAAACAAGGCCAAATAACATGCCTGTTTTTCTGTATTTTGTTCTTAACAATGTGAGAGAATGACTTCAAATAAATAAGAAAAGAAGAAGCTGCAACATTCATCCGAGTCAGGTTTAGTCTTGGCGCTATGATCACTTGTCAAATGAGGTAGTCAATTTTCTGAATCTGAACTTTTTTCTAAAACCAGCATTCTTTTCTAGCAACACACTTAGTAGCAGTCTCTTGTTCTTACCAACCACTTGCTTCCCTTTGGAGAGCTCAATCATTCTTACCATGTCCTTCGCAGCATTAATGAGATATATCTTTTCCTGTTTTAACATTTTGTTCTTCTGCTCAGTAGACTAAATCTTGCTCCAATGAACTATATCCAGCTCGCCCCACCCTCCAAACCCCCACCCCACATCCTTCTCTCTATTTTAAAGCTATGGAGTTAACTGGAAGGAAAAATGCACATTGAACTGGACAACATTTACCTTTTTTTTTTCCTGCCAAGAGACTCAGAACTCTGTAGAAAAGTCTGAGGTGAGTACAACAAGCTAAAAGACCCAGAAAGCACATTAAATTTAGTCTTAAAAATTGTCTCTCACCAACTCTATTTGCTTTATCATTGAAATATTTCTTTTACTCAAAGTTCTGCCTAACTTGTTTTTCAGAACATGGGCCATCCTTAAAGTGTTCACTGAGGTTATGTAAAAATGACTTCTACAGTTTAAAGTTTGGGAAGTGAAATATTGTATCATTTGAAGAAAAATGGATGGACCTAGAACAAATCATGTTAAGTGAAGTAAGCCAAGTTCAAAGAGTCAAATGATACATGTTTTCTCTCATGTGCAGGAGCTAGATCTAAAATATATCAAAACAAAATAAAGTATACAGGACACTAGGCATTCACCCACAGCGACACTAAAAGAGAATACTCTTAGGGGAGGAACACAGAGGCACAATGCCTCTGACCATATAAAATAATACTTACTAAAATGAATTCCAAGAAATGGGAACAAGAGGGGAAAGGTTGTGATAATTTTTTTCTCTCTTTTTTTTCATCTTGTTTATTCATTTATATGGGGGCTTCCCGGGAATATGGCCTAGTAGTAAAGTGCTTGCCTCATATACATGAAGCCCTGGGTTCGATTCCACAGCACCACATAAATAGAAAAAGCCAGAAGTGGCGCTGTGGTTCAAGTGGTAGAGTACTAGCCTTGAGCAAAAACCAGCCAGGGACAGTGCTCAGTCCCTGAGTTCAAGGCCCAGGACTGGCAAAAAAAAAAAAACAGGGATTCATTTATATGTCTTTGGGGGATGGTATAAAGGGGCTTCCTTTCTAAGGAGGTACAATGGGTAAACAAATGCATCAGTGGTACTAAAAGACACTATGTTGAAAAAAAACTACACAACTTGTAGGCAGGGATAGGAGAGGGAAACTGGGAGGCCACAAAGAAAAGAGTGGCATTGCTCAAAAAGAAATGTACTCATTACCTGACTTACAAAACTGTAACCCCTCTGTACATCACTTTAATAATAAGAATAATTTTTTATAGTTTAGGAAGTAGAGCAACTCTACTCCTGGGAATTTATTCAATAAAACAGAAACAATGTTACACTAAAGCAACCAGCACAACCATGTTCATTGCAGCATTGTTTACCATAACTAAGGTATGTAACAACCCAGATCCCCCTCACCGTATAAATAGATCAAGAAAATGTGGTATACATACACAATATAATTCTACTGTCCCATCAGAAAGAACAATATTATATGAATCTTAAAGAAAAGGAAAGACTTGGAAAAAATTATATTAAGTGAAAAAGTCAGATCCAAAGAAACAGGTTGCATGATTTCTCTCATTTGTAGTAACTAGAATGTGTCTATAAATCTAGAAGTAAACATACCGGATATATATTATACATAATATAATTTATTATTATATGTTACTACATATATTACTATATATATTACTATATATATGACAAATTATATAGGTCTCTAGACATTCACACAGTGAGACCAAAGGAGGATATTCATAGGAACAGACCAATAAGGCTCTATAACTATGTGTATATGGTCATATAAAATAATATTTTATGAACTCCAAGAAATGGAAACAAGAGATTGTTATTGTTGTTGTTGTCTTTTCCTTTTTTCTTGTTAGTCTATTTTTCTTTGGGAGGATAAGTGGGACACAGAAAAGGTGGGATAAAGGATGAAAAAATACAGGAGTATTACTCATTAGATACTATGTAGACAATGAACTGTACAACTTGCAGGTGGGGACAGGAGGAGAAAACTGGGAGAGAGACCAAGGGAAGGAGATGACATGATCCCAAAACAAATGTACTCATTACCTGACTTATATAACTGTAACATCCCTGTGTATCACCTTAACAATAAAATGTATTTTTTTTTAAGTTTGGGAAGTTATAGGTTAAGTGATGTTAAGCAGGTTTTCCTACTGCAGGACTTCTCTGAGCCTGCAAATTTCCAATGTGTATTACAAAGTTACAAAGGACAAAAACAAATCAAGTAACTTTCCAAACTTGTTTTATCTCACTTTCAAAGATCAGTTATTAACATTCTGGTAAATTACTAGCAATCTTCCATGTGAAAACAATTTGATGAATGCTGATAGTACTCCTAACTAAAGCTGGATCAGGAAGGAGGAAGACCTTTCCTTCTCAGTTAAAGTCATTGAAGAAGACAGCTTAGCACCAAACAGGACTTCTTTTGTTTAGCTATATTTTTTTCCATTTCATCAGTTCAAATATTGCTGCACTATAAACTTAAGTTTAGAGTTCTTATGAAAGCTTAACTTCTTCTTGAGATCAATTTTACTGTACATAGTTATAGCATATAATAGGATGTTATAAGACACACACACACATACACATGCCAACATATATCATACTATAGTGGAACAAATTAGCACATCCCTCCTTTCACAGTGAGGTGAGTGATTTTTGCTCTTCATAGTCTCCTGCCAACAAAATCAACAAAGCAATCAATCATGGACTGCAACTTTCCAAATCATGAACCAAAATAAATCTTTACTCTTTATAAATTGATTATCATGGGTATTTGCCATAGTAATGGAAAGCTGACTGACACGGTTGCTCATTTTTTTCCTATCCCAGGCAAGAGCAGCTCATTTCATGAAATTTCTGGATATATTGTATATTCATTATAGTCTTTGTATTGTACACCAGACCTTTTGACTTGATCATTCTACATATTCTGCTTCTTTTACTCCACATTTCTTTCCACACATCCTTACCCTGATAACTACTGTTTAACTCTTTATATAGTTGACTTTTTCCCTATACTAAGGATCAGACATAAGGCCTTGCTCATGATAATTTCACACAGCAAAATATTCCTAAACCAAACCTATATTACCAGCCCATGCCCTTGCCAGGGTTGCTGAAAAGAGTAACAAATCTCCTGATGATAGATTAACTCTAAGTAGACAAAATCTAGATCAACCAGCCAAAGCAACTAGGGGAAAACATCATTTGGTGTCTTTAAGCATCTCTCTATTTTGTCACTTTATTGTGTTTGCTTGATTTTTACATTGCATAACTAAAATTCAAGGCCTCAAAAGAGAGCAAATTCTAATTATACCACCCAAGCCCATCCCCTCACCTTTCTCCTCCCCAGGCCTTCCCTTGTCTCTTTTTGTGCCTTAACAGACAAATGAGTGGCTTATTATGTGATTCCTTTTCCTCTCTGGATAAAATTATTAATCAGCGAGGTACTGATGGTCAGACACTTATCACTTGAATCAATATGGTGATTTTTTTTCAAATCTATTTCCTCTCTCCAACACACTGAGTGAGTGAGTGACAAATACCAAGCTTTATGAACAGACAGCATGGCTTCCTCAGACAATGTAGCCATGGAAAGCACGCTGAAGCAGTAGTCACATCAAGCAGGAGGGCCTCGTGCTGATCAGAGAAGCCTAATGGTATGCTGCTAGGAAATGGATGGCAAGAGAAAGTTTCAGGCTACTAAAATATTTCTTATTCAGCTCGAATTTTATAAACCAATTTCCATGCTTGTTATTCCACTGTCAGTGGTGAAAATAGAAATAACTTCACCTCAGAAACCTAAAATATTCTTAGAAAGGGATTTTCCACTTGCAAAACTGCTAAGACATAAAATTGCATCCTTGTGCGGTTTTTCCCTTTCCCAATTTGCACCCCTTATAACATAGATGAAAAGGGAAACCTGAATACGATTGCGCCCCATAATTGAGCCATTCAATTCCGGATGAACACCAATTTCACACCTGGGAATTCATTCCACATAGCTTAATAAATCAAGTACTGCATGCATTCAGAAGTTACCTTTTTATTGCATAAAAAAGGAATATAAGGTAAATATTTAATAATAGGGAAGTGTTAAATAATTTATCTGCTACATAAAGTTACACAAATGTATGATATGTTCTATATTAAATGAAAAGACAAAATATAAATCCAATGATTCTTTCATAAATGTAAGGTTCAATGTATGTGACATATTAAATGAAAAGGCAAAAATATAAAGCAAATAATTCTTAAGCTCCAAAAGAATAATATATGTATAGGGATACACTGAGAAATGTGAATCCTATCAGTGATGATATAGGTGTTGAATCAATTTTAAGTGAAAAGGGTTTATTGCTATTCTTTGTGAAGAAGTACATAGTACAGGAGCTCTCTGCATCCTACATTCCCTATAGGAGCTAGTCAGATTTGCATTTAGCAGGAAAAAACATTTTAATGACACAGCAGTTAAATTTCATATTTAAAAAATGAATATTAATACAAGTAGTACAAAATTATAAAATTATGATTTATTATATATAATGATTCAACTTTAACATAATACATATGTACACTTATATCCCCCTAATTTTTTATATATAAAATTCAAATTTACTGATGTCAAGACCGTGTGTCTTATGGAGACCCTGAAAAAGAGGAAGGAGGAAAATATATAGCCAGGTGTCAGTGGTTCACACCTGTAACCCAAGCTACTCAGAAGGCTGAGACCTAAGGATCAAGGTTTGAAGCCAGCTCAGACAGAAAAGTCTTTGAGACTCTTATCTTCAATTAACCACAAAAAAGCAAGAAGCACAGCTGTGGCTCAAGTGGTAGAGTGGTAGCCTTGAGTAAAAATAACTCAGGGATAATACCTAGTGCCTTAGTTCAAGCCCTAGGACCCAAATATACACAGACAAAAGGACTATATAAACTCTAGAGATATATTTTCTTCTCACTTATGGCCCTTCAGACAGAAGGATGTGTTAAACTTGGCTGTTTGATCACATTTTACACAACACCAATCCACTAGAATGCCATTCGCTTAGACTTTGGTTCTATGTATGGACATACGCAGCCAGTTCAGAACACATAATTTCACCCTATAAACATCATACACACCACGAACTTTTGAAGCAGAAATAAAGAAGTTAAAGTCCTTGCCTCAGATGGGGAGTCCTCCGATGGGCTCCTCTTCAGAACAAAAATTCCAATGGAGAAAATAAAGGTAAAATATAAAAGAAATGTAAAATATATCTGAAATGGCTGTGTATGTCAAAAATTAGCATGTCTACTTGGGAACAGATTTTATGTGGCAATACTTCAGGGGGTTGCTACAGGATTAGGTATGGTTTGGAGACATACATATATAGGAAATAGAATCAGAATTGAATAGAAACACTAGCATCCTTTCAAATTCTAGATGTTTTCCTCACTAAATACACCAAGAATCTGGGTATCTGAGTTTGGGGGGGGGGGTGGCTTAACATAAAAACTTGGAGGACAGCCAGTGATATACCTCATTTAAAAAATTAGATGGAGGTACTGACAGGTTAAATAAGTTGTTACAAATCACATCTCCTTCATGGCTTCCTTTTAGGAAGAATAATTGAAAACCATCAATTTTCAATTCCCTTCCCAATTCAGAAAGGTGACTGAAGAGCAGACATGGACAAAACAGACTGGTTTGCTAGGACTAGAAAGTTCATGGTAAGTAAAAAGTAAAAGATGAGAAACATTGGTCATTTCTGACAGTTCACTCGGTAAAATCCCTTGAAAAAAAAATATATATCACTACAAATGACATTGATTTTCATGTTACAAATCAGAAACCTTTTGGGATAACAGTAAGCAACTTCACAATCAGGTGACCATGTTCGTGGATGCAGAGCAAAGTGTGATTTTTTTAAATAGAAATAATTCATTAAACTGATCCTGTATCTATTTTATTGTTGTTTTTGTTGCTTCTGTAGAAAAGACATCCAAACATCCTTGGAGAAATTGGAGTGACCACATAGTATTTTGTGGCTTTCCCTAGTAGCTTCACCTTAGATCAAAAACTAGACAAACACCAAGAACTCAAAAGTAATAAAACTTGCACACAAAAATCATAATCTATAGTCAAATAAAATGAAAAATTTCTGTTACCATAGAAATTTAAGAGACTTTTGGAAATCGTGAACAAGGAACTCATTTCTTTCCTGGGCCCCGAATGTTACAGAACAAAACACGACTGCTTTTGCTGCCTCTGAGATAATATTATGTTGATAGACTCAGAATACTTGCTCTGTTTTCAGTTACCTCTCATCCTCTTTTCTTTTTTTTTCCAAGGGAAGGGTGGCATCTTGTGGCCCAAACACAATTTGCTTCATATGCTTACTTTGCTTATTAGCAAAACAGCTTAGAAAACCACATCTGGTTCTAAAGCAACCATGCATATTTTTACATTTCTTTCCTCTTCGGGACCAGCCCCTCTCCTGCCCTTTGGTAACTGCTGTTCCTGCCAAAAGAGAGAAAGCAGTGGGTGGAAGGGACTTAGCTGATTAAACACAATGTGACACCCAAACCACTCAAAAAAGATGCTCCTCGTACAGCTGGCTCCCACCTCATCCTCACTCTACTCCAGCGTGGGGGTGGGAGGACCCCTATTTTCAGATTTCCTGAGCTCTTCCCATGCTAACACAGCCTAAGCAATCAACTTTCCTATAATTACGGTCTCAGGCACTTTGCTTCTTAAAGCACTTAGCCTATTTCTGGGGCAGAGAACAATTGCTGCGGTTTAGAACAACCCAGGGTTCTTTCCCCACCCCCCCCCCCCACCCCATTTTGTTTTATTTTACTTCTAACTGGCATAATAACTCTACATGTTTATAGCGTTCAGTGCAATGTTTCAATATATGTTACACACTGTAATGCTCAAACCAGGGTAATTAACATATTCATAACGTCAAATATTTATTATTTCTTTGTGGTGAGAACATTCAAACTCTGTTCTTTTGGGTCTTTGGAAATGCATACTCCATTAATGTTAAATATAGTCACTCCGATGTGCCACAGAATCTCAGAACTTTGTGCTAGCTTGCTATAACTTTGTACCCCAGCCCTCCTTGCCAACCCTTCCCAGCCCCGAGGACCCATTTTTCCCCTACTCCAACGAGACCAATTCTTTTTTTTTTTTTTTTTTTTTTTTTTTGGTCAGTCCTGGGCCTTGGACTCAGGGCCTGAGCACTGTCCCTGGCTTCTTCCCGCTCAAGGCTAGCACTCCGCCACTTGAGCCACAGCACCGCTTCTGGCCGTTTTTCTGTATATGTGGTGCTGGGGAATCGAACCTAGGGCCTCGTGTATCCGAGGCAGGCACTCTTGCCACTAGGCTATCTCCCCAGCCCCCAACGAGACCAATTCTTAACATGCGATTATACTGTGCTCGTCATTCTGTTCCTGGCTCTTTTTCCCTAACATAAAGTCCTCTAGGTTCATCCACATTGTAGCAAATGCCACCATTTCATGCCTTTATGGCTGGATTGTATTCTACTGTATCTATATACCACACTGTCTTTATTTGCACATTGTTGGACACTAAGACTAACTCCATTTCATGGCTGTAGTGAATGGTGCTGCAGTATACCTGGGAGTGCTGATAGCTCCTGAGAGATGGATTTCATTAGTGGTAGAGATTTAAACCCCATGCAAGGAAAGAAAAAAACACCCTGCACACTTGGAGCCATAAAAGAAAATACAAAGTTCTCACATGTTGCACACCAAATAAAGGTAGGGACTCAGAAGGCTTAAGTACTGTTGGTGACATACAAGATGGAGGTCAGGTTGTTTTCTAACACTGCACTCATGTTGACCAGTGTGACAGACACACATGGTGTTGCAAATATGCTCTCCAAGAACAGAGTCACAATGATAGACAGAAAAACAAAAAACAAACAAACAATTGTCACAGCAAAGCAAAATTTACTTCTACAAAAGAGTGTGCCACTGGCCAAAAATCTACCAAGCAAGTACAAAGAGAATGCAGGCTGCTCCCCTATTTATTGCTAACACAACCCACCCTGCCCCTCTGCTCAGATTAGTTGAGCTTAGGCTCAAATCCACTCCCTGTTGGCTAGATTGAAGAAGATAAGATGTATGTACATAAGGTAAGTATTTAGAGACTCTTAAATAAGATTAGCAGTACACAAGCCATCTCAAAATAAACCTACAGCTATTTCTTTTACAATCTAAATTGTGTCTTCTGAGGTACATGTTTGTTCCATCTTGGAGCAACCAGTTAAGACAAAACCATACATTTCAAAAATCATTCCTTATCCCAAAACAATTCCTCTTTTTACTTCCTGACATTGTCTTAGCATAATAATCACCAAGAGTCAAGTCACCAGGCCAAAAGAAGAACTTTCAATCAACTCACTTGGATAGAACAGACAGTTTCTCTCACTATGTCCACAGAACAAAATCTATACACTCAGTTCTTTTGTAGCCTCTGTATCACAACCTACAGCTTTGGAGGCAGTACTGGAAGTCTTGCAAAGATATTTCACACAGCATTTATACATGCTAGTAGTTTCATCTCTCTCCCTACTCTCTCCTATCATTGCTGTACAACTTATTTCAGGAAACAGATTGTTTCAACATATATCCTATAAATGTGGACATTTTCCAATGGCATGAGATTGAAGGTCGATAGTGTTCTTTTCTTGGGTTTCCACATCGCTTTTAAATGCTATCAATTCTTAAACCCTGAGTTCTCTGCAAAGAACACTATGTAAATCTCTCTGCATATTTCTAGTTATTTTCTAAGGAAAAAAATCCAAACAGTTACATTTCTGCATCAACAATATGAATATTTTATGAACTCTATACATATGTGTGTGTATATATACATATATATTGCTATATTGAGCCTCTAGAGTGTATCAATTGGCATTCCTTTAATCAATTTTCCTTTTTGCTTTGTAAAATCTTTTCATTCTGGTAGCTAAAAACCAGTGTCTCCTTAATTCAAACATAATTTGTATAATTTCTGGTACCTAAAATATTTCTCTCTTTGCTCCACAGAAATTTCTTCAATTGCTTATTTTCCTACTAGATCTTTTTATCTTTTTCATGTTTCATGTATAGTCTTTTATGCATGAAAAAAATCAACTCTCAATCATATTAAAAGGAAATATCTCTACCTGTTCCTTCCTTCATGTTTCCATTCTCTGGAAATACAACCTCCAATCTTCTTCTCCATAAGCCACAAACACATATAAGTTTTACCTTGTATTCAAATCTCATGTCTAACCCAACTGTACATACTATTGGCACTAACTTCAGACTCCTCTCAGAACCATAACCTAAGATGGTGTTTTCTTTCTTTTTTTTCTTTTCAAACTGATGTACAGAGAGGTTAGAGTTTCATATGTTAGGCATTGGATATATTTCTTGTACTGTTTGTTACCTCCTCTTTCATTCCCCCCTCCCCCTTTCCTGTTTCCCTTTTCCCCTATGAGTTGTTCAGTTGATTCACACCAAACAATTTTGCAAGTATTGCTTTTGTAGTCATTTGTCTTTTTACCCTGTGTTTCTCAATTTTGGTATTCCCTTTCAGTTTCCTAGCTCTAATACCAGTATACACGCTTTCCAATGTACTCAGATAAGATACAGAGATAGTGCAGGTACAACCAAAAGAAGGGGATACAAGAGGATCATCAATAATAGAAGCTACGGTTTCACATCGCATGTTGAAAGTAATTACAACACTGATATAACAGTCGTTTCCATAACATGGAGTTCATTTCATCTTATGTGTTCATAAGGGTATAGCTATTGGGCTCTTGTGATCCTCTGCTGTTACTAGCCTAAACCTGTGCTAATTATTCCCTATGAGGGAGCCCATAGAGTCCATGTTTCTTTGGGTCTGGCTCACTTCACTTAGTATAATTTTTTCCAAGTCCTTCCATTTCCTTACAAATGGGGCAATGTCATTCTTTCTGAGAGAGGCATAAAATTCCATTGTGTATATGTATCACATTTTCCTGATTCATTCGTCTACTGAGGGGCTTCTGGGTTGGTTCCATATTCTAGCTATTACAAATTGTGCTGCGATGAACACTGTTGTGCTGGTGGTTTTAGTGTGCTTTTGTTTGTGGTCTTTTGGGTAGATGCCCAAAAGTGGGGCTGCTGGGTCATAGTGGAGCTCTGTGTTTAGCCTTCTGAGGAATCTCCACACCACTTTCCAAAGTGGCTGAACCAGTTTACATTCCCACCAACGATGAAGTAGGGTTTCCTTTGGGCCACATCCCGTCCAACATTTGTCATTGTTAGTTTTCTTGATATAGGACATTCTTACTGGGATGAGATGGAATCTCAATGTTGTTTTGATTTGCATTTCTTTTATGGCCAGTGATGTAAAGCATTTTTTCATGTCTCTTGGCCATTCTCATTTCCTCATCAGAGAAGTCTCTTTTTAAGTCTTTAGCCCACTTGTTGAGGGGGCTATTGGTTCTTTGCAGTTTTGTTTTGGAGGAATGTAATTTTTTAAGTTCTGCATATATTTTAGATATGAGGCCTTTGTCCGTTGTATGGCCAGTAAAGATAAGATGGTGTTTTTTATGTAGATCAACATTGCCTCATGTCTGGTAAGTACCACTATATATACCTTATAATACACATATTTAAATAACACATATTAATAATAATACTACTGTTTATTAAACTACTTCTCTATTTTCATTAAGTTATTTCCAGGTTTCCAATATTAAAAATAAATAGTATTAAAGTAAGCCAGTCACAGAAAAGAAAAATAGCTACTCTATGATTCCACCATATATGAAGTAACTAGCCAAATTTGTATAAAGAAAATACAAGAATCACGAATTGACTTTGGTCTGGTGAAGTCTGAGCTAGTTAGCTGACATCTCTAGTCACCCATGCTGTGAATAGTAGAATCATTTAGAAGCATCCATTTTAGTTCATTGCAATTTAAAACAATGACAAGATTCAACAATTTTAACTAACTGGCTTTAATTTTTTTAATGTTAAAAGATGAATACCAAATATAAATACAATTGTTCAGCGCAATTTGCATTTAATCTGGTGGCCTATTACACAATGCTTCCACCTGCGTAGAATGAGTCAATCACAATGTAATAAGATTCAGGGTCAGTAAAGCAATTTAAAATGTAAAATTGCATGCTCACATTTGATGACTATCAACACTGCAAGCTGAATAAAATGGAAAGTTCCATCTGTTATTGTCATGTGGGCAACATTCACTCTACCTGAAGGAAGCATAAGAAGGAAGAGAGTCACATGTGCTGCTCCAAGTGGTGGTTGAATACAATGAAATTTCTCAGTTGGCAGGGATGACATGTGATTCATTTCTCTGTCACCCAGGGCCTTTTGTGTGGTAGGCGTCCAATTAACATTTGTAGAATTTAATCAAAAATCTATTTTGCTGTAAAGAAAAATGTCATGGTCATTATCCAATATATTTGCACCTACATTTATTATGGCATGCTAAAAAAAATTGACTTCTGGCAACTTCAAGAATCCTAGTCTATACAGTAGCAGTGAAAGTAATCTTAAAAGAATTGCCATAAGAACAATTATAATTAATTGCTTAACAGGAGGTCAGTAGTTACCTAAACCAATCAAGAATTGTAGGCAAATTACAATTCATTTGTTTCATGCAATAGAAAATTAGAAGCAGCATAATTGTATAACAAATATAAATGAGGAAAGAAAGTAAGATTATCAATTATTATGTTAATAATCTAAGTAATGTATGAACTGCTGGTAACATTTTTCTCTTACAGTGAAATGTCATAAATGATGTGTTTAATGATTGAGAAAATATTTCATTTCACAAATATATCAATAGATAACAGACAATGAAAATGAAAAAAAATGGTTCAAATTCAAGACAGACTCCTCTGCCAATGACCTAAACATCCAAAAGATAAGAACATATAAGCAAAGGTTGGTTATAAAGTTAGAATCAAGAATACAAAAGAAATGGGAAGAGGAAGGCAAATAGAATAGAGGAGGTTAAGTACGGTAAAATACTTAAATATGTACATTTATAAAAACAAAATGAATCTTGTTGAGATGCATCTGTGAAAAGGGAGAAGAAGAAAGATTATAAGGGAGATTAGTAGTGTGTGTGTGTGTGTGTGTGTGTGTGTGTGTGTAGACATGTCAAAATATAATACCTTAGTACTTTATGATGCTAATAAAAATGAAAGGAAGAGGAGGGAGTCTTGTTAAAAGATGAATAATATAGAAGTACTATATTTCATATATGTGTATGTAGTATGTATGTGTGTATTTGTGTATGAAAATGGCATACTGAAACCCACTGAAACTCCTAAAAAAGAGGAAGAGGAGGGAAAGGGGTTAAGAAAGAGTAACACAGAATGAGTTAATTTAATCAAAGTACATTATATGCATGTACATAGCTATTACCATAAAACCTCTTTGATGAGGAGTGAACAATCAATTTATGTCAATAAAAAGATCTTATTTTGTACAAGAAAGTAATGCAAAAGAAAGACAAACAAGGAAGAACATGATTCATGGAAAAAATTTAATGTCTTTTTAAGAAAGGAAAATTCTAGCAAGTTTATCTGGTTGGCCAAAGGATAGAAATAAGTAAAATATGAATAAAGTACATAAACCAAAAGCAGTCTTTTGTATCCATACCGTGGAAAGAATATTTTTTTTATATTTTCTTTAAGTATTTGTACTCAGGAGTTGCTATTCAACAAAGCAATGTGTGAGTACAATGAGTCTTGTTTGGTTACTCCTTACAACATTCTCACACCTATCCCTCCCAATTAGAGATTTTTCTTTTGTTTTTGAAAGTACTGGAGTTTGAACTCAAGGCCTCTTGGTAGACTGTTGTTCTACCTCTTGAGCTGTTCCTCTAGCCCAGGTTTTTGCTAGTAATTCTTATAAGTACCGCTCGCTAACCGATTGCACCACTGGAGCTCCTTGCTAGTAATTCTTGAGACAGAGAACTTTGCTGTCCAGGCTGGTCTTTATCCGTGATCCCCTGATTTCTGCCTCCTGAGTAATTAGGATTACAAGTGCGAGCTACTGGCACTCAGCTTAAAGTTTGTTGTTTAGAGATTTTCTGTTTGTTTGTTTGTTTGTTTTTAACTTAGTAAGTTTGGACATTTCAGAGACAGAATGGGATTATGAGCAGAGAAATAACAGTTTCAGATTTTTAGTAATGAGTATACAACAATATTGTTAGCCCTTACTATTCAGAGTGTGCTTTCTACACCAGTAGCATCAACATCTGACAGCCTCACCTTGCCAGAAATACAAGCCCTGAGGATTAGAATCTGCATATAGACAAGTTCCTTGAGTATGGTAAGATGTTTTGTATCCCTGGGGTTATGCACAATCAAGTGTGAGGAGAACAAGGACAGGATGCCCTAGCGGGGAGAAGAGTCTGAAAATGGAGAACCAATAACACTCACTGCAATAATTCATTCAGGAGCTGATGAAAAGTAGAAAGTGACTACTGCCCTTCCCCGTTTACACATCCAGGTCCTTCAAGTGAGCACAGATATATCTGAAGTCAGTCATTGCTCTGTGGAAATGACACTTAAAGACTTTGGCTCAATTCTTTTTGAAGCCTTAGACTGAATCCCTCATTCTACCCAGAATCCCCAGGTTCTCCTCCCATATTTCCTGAGCATGAGGAGATAAAAGAGTTCTCTCATTTCCTTTATTGACACATGCTCTCAAGTCCCAACTTCTCATACACCAAATTTGGGAAGGTGCTTGGTCCTATGTGGCATCGTGACAAAGTCCTCTCTCTCAGGGAACATTGAAAGATATGTTAATAAGTTAGTACCTAAATCACTACATTCAACCTGAATGTAAACTCTCTTAGAAGTCAGTTTTTCTTCATGAAGATTTTACTTGGTTGAGAGTACCAGGGTGAATTTTGAACTACTTTCTGAATATTTTATTCATATTTTCCAAAGGATTGTACTTTATAAGCTATTATGTCCAGTTGACACTGCATCTACTTCCTACCACATAAACTAAGCCAAATATAACATGTTTCCCGCTCTCCCTAACCTTTGTACATGAGGTTCCTCTTCTAGATTAACCCTTCCAACCATTCCCTTTTGCCTGTATCCATTACATGGCCATCACTGTTACTCTGTAGCCCCTAAAATTAGCTTTGTCCTATAGACTACACACTGGCACACTAAATATAACTACACATGCACTCATAGAAAAGAAGAAAAAGAGAGGAAGAAAGTAAGAGACAACAAATGGCATTCAATATATTAGCAATTTTCCTCACATTACTACTACTGATGTTCCCCAGCTGAAAACAGAAATGCTTGATTAAATATCCTTTAGTAGTCTATAATTAAGCCATATCATAATGGTTGAAATTTCCCAAGCTTCTAATGTCCTGGAGATTAATTTCTTTATGCCTCTTTAGAAAAATCAAAACAAAAATATTTCATTTTCAGAAAGTTTTTGTCTGACACTTGTTTCACTCTGTGCAGCATTAAAGTAACATTCTCTCCTATTGAATTTCAGGTAGCTGCTTAAATTACAATATAAATCTCACCAGAGAATGCAATTTTATAAGCAGAGAGTTTCATTTTCAAACCATGATCTTACTGGATAGGAATACTAAACACAGAGCTTTCAAAGACAATTCATGTTTCACCCACAACTGGAGGTATGAAATCAATAAATTTTCAAGAGTGAGCTTTCAATTACTTTAACTCATTCTTCTAGGATTCCCACAGATGCCAGGTAGTTAGAAAAGTAATATGCATTTTTGCACACATGAACATACACATAGGATAGGGAGAGAGAAGGAGGAGGGAAGAAGAGAGATAGGAAAGGGAAGGAAAAGGAAAGAGAGGGATTGCTATATACAATGGGGAAAGCAAACATGAAAAAATTATTTCATCTTTCTCTAAACTCTTATTTCCTCTGATGACCGAACAGGTATTTACAATGTCAAAGTGAATCTACTGGTGCTAACAGTATCCAACTCAGTCTCTTTGGGTTAAAGCCCAAACACTCCAGATTGTTAAGTCCTCCCAAGATGGCGCCAGGGTACAGGCGAAGCTTGAACATGCCTACAGGTGAGAGGAGAGCCCGATTCATTTGGAACTCTTGTAGTAAGTCATGCGCTTAGTCACAGGGACAGGTTTGCTAAAGTTTATGTGGCACCTCTGGGTTCTTCTAAAGTTCCTTCACCATCTCTAGCCCAGGACCCTTGGAAGCCCTGCTTCTTTCAACATCTCTGATCTCTCCTGGAAAGTCTAAGGACTTGTAGCAAGTCACTGTATACCTTGCAGGCTCTGTGAACCTGCCTTCTATCTCAGCTCCAAGACAACTTTCTCAATTACTGGAAACCAAATGTTTGTACAATAGCAACATTCTAGCACTGAGACAAACTAGGAAGCATAAAGACTTGTCCAAGGCTAACCACATAAGGTAGACAGAATAAGGGTCCACCCTCCTTAAAGAAAAAAAAAAAAAGCTTCATGTTTTAAGACCCACATATGTGTTAGTTGACAAGGGAGAATAAGTTTTGCTAATCACTAGGCCTTGAAATGGGGAACAAATCTGGGATTGTCTGGGGCCCAAAGAGATAATCATAAGTGTGCTGAAAAGTGCAGCCATTGACAGAGGAATCAGACTCAGAGTGATATGATATGAGAAGAAATCAGACATTATTGCCCAGGAAGATGGAGAATGAAGCCAGAAGCTAAGCAATGTAAGAAGACTCCAGAAGTTCAAAGGAATAAGAAAATGGAGTCCAAGCTAGGCACCAGTGGCTCACGCCTGTAATCCTAGCTACTCAGGAGGCTGAGAACTGAGAATCATGGTTCAACGCCAACCCAGGCAGGAAAGGACATGACACTCTTATCTTCAATTAACCACCAGAAAACTGGAAATGTCACTGTAGCTCAAAGTGGTAGATAGATGGCTAATTTTGAGTGAAAAAGCACAGGGACAGCATCCAGGCCTGAGTTCAAGCTCCATGACTGACCACACACACACACACACACACACACACACACACACACACACACATACACATATATATATAACACAGTCCAACCAATATCTTGATTTTAGCCCAGGGATATCTACTTCTGACTTCCAACCTCCAGAACTGTTCATAATACATTTGTGATATTCAATCTGCTAAATTTGCAACCACCTGTCACAACAGCAACGGAACATAAACGTACTATCCTCTGTTACCCTGTGAAAAATGAGAAGCAATTCTCACTCACTGCCATCCACAGCTGTGCACAGTTGGAACCTTTTTTTGAGATCAGTACTCCCTCATATCTATTCAGCATAGTACCAGAAGTACTAGCCAGAACAATGGGGCAAGAAAAATAAAATTGCATCCAAACTGGATGGTGAATTTTGTCAAATGCTTTTTGTGATCTATTGAAATAAACAAATGAGTTTTATCCTTCAGCTTTGAGATCACTGTTTTATAAAGTAAGCTCTTTAAGAGACAGAATACTTAAAAATAAATTCAACCAGGGAGGTGAAAGACTCATAAGCATAAAAAAACACAAAACATTGATGAAATAAATTGAGGAAGACACCAGTAAATGGAAAGATATCTTTGATCACAATTTAGAAGAGTTAATATTGCTAAAATGTCCATGCTACCTGAAGCAATCTACAAGTTCAAGGCAATCCCTACCAAAATTTCATTAACATTTTTCACAGAATTTTGAAAAAAGGAACTCAAAATTTTCCTAAAACCATAAAAGATCTAAAATTTCAAAAGCAATCCTGAACAAATTAAACTAAATTCATTATACTGCGACCTCAAATTGCATTTTCAAAATAGCATGGTATAGCCATAAAAATTGACACATAAACTAGTAGAAAAGAACATAAAAACCAGAAAAAAATATCCATACATTAATCACCAATTGATTTTCAACAAAGTTACCAAGAAGAAAACATAAGGGAACATCTCCATGGCATTAGTCTGAGCAATAATTATTTTCACATGCACCCAAAAACACAAGCAACAAAAGCAAGAAATAGACCAATTACATTAAACTAAAAGGCTTTTTCACAACAAAGGAAACAATAAAGTTAAAAGATAAGCTGTAGAATAAGAGAAGACATTCTCAAATCATACATCTTTTTTTTTTTTTTTTTTTTTTTTTTTTTTTTTTTTTTTTTTTGGCCAGTCCTGGGCCTTGGACTCAGGGCCTGAGCACTGTCCCTGGCTTCTTCTCGCTCAAGGCTAGCACTCTGCCACTTGAGCCACAGCGCCGCTTCTGGCCGTTTTCTGTATATGTGGTGCTGGGGAATCGAACCTAGGGCCTCGTGTATCCGAGGCAGGCACTCTTGCCACTAGGCTATATCCCCAGCCCCATACATCTTGTAAGGGACAATATCCAAACTATCTAAGGAAATCTCACAACACAATGGGGAAAAACAAATAGCCTGATTTTTTTAATGGACAAGAACCAACAAAATATTTCTCAAGACAAAGCACATAAATGACCAACACATTTGTGAAAAAAAATGTTTATCATAGACAATTATCAAAGAAATGCAAATTAAAACCACAATGAGATATTATGTCATGCCTCTTAGAGTGAGAATGTGAAAATCTACCCTTGCATACTGTAGATAGGAATGTAAATTAGCACCGCCATTATGGTAAATAGTATGGAGGTTACTCAAAAAAGTTTCTAAAAGATCTTCATATGATACATAGTTCATTACTAAGTATATATCCAAAGGAAAAATAAATCATTAGGTTGAAGAGATTCCTGCATTCCCATGTTCATGGCCATTATCACAATAACCATGAGAGGGAATCAATCTAATTACCTATTGAGGGATGTATAAAAGAAATATGATGCATTTACACAATGGAATACTATCCATTCTTATTTACAAAAGGGAAGTACTGATATTTGCAAGAATGAATGAACAAATAGTGAATGAACCTGGAGAGCATTATGTTAATGAATACTGTTGAATTTCATTTATATTTAGGATCTAAAATAAGTTGAACTAGAAAAAAAGAGAGTCGTGGCCAGATGTGATGAGGCATTCCTATAATCTCAAACTATTCAGGAGGTAGAGACAGGAGGATCCAGCTAAGGAAAAACAAATCTTGGAAGTATCTAAATGTTTACTAATAGCTGTCTGTATGTGTTCACATAAAGAGAATAAAGGCATTAACTGAGATGTACAGGAGAAAAATATTGTGTCTAATTTTAAAAAGAATTTCCATTTTAAAAAGAGATAGGTATACGTGTGCCTGTATGCAACAGTATATGCATATCTGCAAAAATATTTTTTGGGGAAAAAATATAGACTAGGGGTCCTTCGCACAATGAGGAGCCTATGGGCCATGCTGGCTTTGTTCTTGATATTTCCTACACTAAAAGAAACCTAATATACATTACTTGGGGGAAAAAATATATGTACTACCTTAAAGCTATTGTCGGCACTAATGCTTTCAGAATCAAAAACTTCACTTAATATTTGACACTGTTTATGAAGCCATGCATGCTGGTGACCAATCCAATGTCATGAGGGGAAAAATAAGCTTCACAAAAAGCTTGCAGGTCCTGGCCTGCTGAAGTATCAGGCAATCAATGGCATACCTCCAATGTAGCAGCGTGTGGCCTTTCAAATGGATTTATGTTCGAGATCAAAAATAACCTTTTCTAAAGAAAATAGGAAGCTGGGAGAAGGAGGGAGGGAGGTAGAACAGTGAGGGTTTAGGATTATTGTAGAGTTCTTTGAAAATCGATTGGATAGGACTGAACATATTTTACTTGACAAAGACTCCAGAAGAAAAACAAATTTAATGTGTAAATGGTACCATATCAACTGGGTGATGCTCAATGTCCCCAAAGTCAACTGGGGAACAGCACTAGTTCCCAAGAAGCATTTGTACCTGGCACAAAGTAACTATGTTCCTACTCTCTGTACATGTTGTCAGGCCACCAATAAAAGTTTTCCTTTAAGAAAACTGGAAGGGGCTGTGAATATGGCCTAGTGGTAGAGTGCTTGCCTCATATACATGAAGCCCTGGGTTCAATTCCTCAGCACCACATAAACAGAAAAGGTCATAAGTGGCGCTGTGGCTCAAGTGGTAGAGTGCTGGCTTTGAGCAAAAAGAAGCCAGGGACAGTGCTCAGGCCCTGAGTTCAAAGCCCTAGGACTGGCAAAAAAGAAGAAAGAAAGCTGAAAGGTGGCCCTCTTCTTAACTGAGCTTTCTTCCCAGAAGAGCATTCTATGCCTTGATCAAGATTAAACTGTTTTGTTGCATCTTTTCCTCAAGGATGTTGTGAGAGACTGACTGATTTTTAGCTTTTTAAGAATTATCTTTAACTGCAACCACTTAGAAGTTATACTAGAAGGAAAAGGAGACACATTTGCAATAGCAAGAAAGATAAAACTAATATGAAAAGTGCACATGAAATAAGAATGGTTCTTCAAAAACAAAGAGGTTGTAGGGGGTTGGAAGCAAGTCTCAGTTGGTAGAACACTAGCCAATGAATGAAAACATCACATACTGATTCCGAGTCCTGATCTTGGATCTAAAAGAAAGGAAAAAGAGAGAGAGAGAGAAAGAGAGAGAGGAGGGAGGGAGGGAGAGGAATGGAGGAGAGGGGAAAAGAAGAGAGGAAGAGGAGAGGAGAGGAGAGAAGTAATTAAAATATGTAAAATCAACATTAGTAATCGTGGTAATGGTAGGAGTTCATAGAAAAACAACGAAACAGGGAATTATGGCCTATTCAGGAGACACTGATAAACTGAAACATGTTTGACAAGGAAATTGGGAGAGGAGGGCTACAAAAGAATGAGGAAGTAAGAAATAAATAATTGAAGGAATACGAATGGGTCAGAAAGTTTGTCATGTTATAACCTACAGAAACAAAAAGGAGCCTACCAATCAGGAAGTCCAAATCTCACTATTTAACCCAAGGCCAAACTCGATAACAGGGAAAGACAGCAGAAGATGGCTCAAAAGACCTAGACTGAAGGGCCATCTTCCCCTTGGTATCTAAGTCATGTGTTCTCTTTCTCTATCATATTTCTCTTCTAGTAAACTTTCTTTTTTTTTTTTTTTTTGGCCAGTCCTGGGCCTTGGACTCAGGGCCTGAGCACCTTCCCTGGCTTCTTCCCACTCAAGGCTAGCACTCTGCCACCTGAGCCACAGCGCCCCTTCTGGCCACTTTCCATATATGTGGTGCTAGGGAATCGAACTGAGAGCTTCATGTGTAGGATGCAAGCACTCTTGCCACTAGGCCATATTCCCAGCCCCTCTAGTAAACTTTCAATCATCTATCATTATGTTTGCATCTTGCTTAAATTCTTCTCTTGCCAAATGCAAGAACCAAGGGTGTTTAGCTACCCTAAACTTTCTGGTAACATATTTGACATATTTGATTCATTGGTTGGAAAGTTCAAGATTTAAGTTTTCTTTTTTGTAATTTGGACTCATGGAATGGTTACACATCAGAAATTCCATGCCAAGTTAGCTATATACTAAAAAGGATCAACTCTATATTGGGACGCTAATTTGGAAGCTCCAACAACTTAAATATATAGATATATCTCGCTCCTTGATGTTCATCATATAAATCTACTAGAACACTAAGTTCAAGGTTATCCACTGTAACATTGTTTATAAAAGCAAAAGATTGTAAATAGCATAAGTGTTCATCAGTAGTAGAGAGACAAGTCAAAAAATGGCTGCAAATTTGTCAAGTGACAAATGTTTTAACCCTCTCAGACTACAGCATGTTTTATTAGCTGTTATAATTTATAATTTCAAACTGAAAATGCTCTTTTGGAGTGAGTTATAGAATGTTTTATTGATCACTACTATGCATGCATAATATATATAATAAGAAAAAGGGAAATGAAATAAGTTGGTTAAGATATTCCTAAAATCTGTTCATTTGAAATCTAATTTTCCTGGTTAAGGTCACATCTGTAATCCTGGCTACTTGGAAAGCTGAAGTCCAGAGGGCTAGCCTTGATCAATAAACTATTGATACCATCTCAACAAATAGGCTAAGAGTAATGTCACATGCCTGTGAGCTCAGCTACACAGAAGTCATAGATAGGAGGATCATAGTCCTATTCCAGTTGGACCATATGTGAAACGTAATTTAAGGTAAGCAGGGATGAGAGTGTGGTTAAAGTGATAGAGCACTTTCCTGGCAAGAAAAATGCCCTGAGTTCCAACCCCAATACGGAAAATCCAGCTTTTCTGAATCATTTTTATGTCTGGAGTTGTAGAAATCCATATTTTGCCATGGTTTATGACCCTTTTTTCTCTACTACCTTTTCCAGTATCATTTGTTTCAATGCTAATATACGTAAGTTTTGATGCGAAACCCTTTTTTTTGTGCTAGTAACTAGGTCTTGAACTGAGGGCCTCATTCTCTCATTGGGCTATTTTGTTTTTACTACCTCTTGAGCCACAGCTCCACTTCCAGCTTTTTTGGTGATTTATTGGAAATAAGAGTCTCACCAATTTTCTTGCCTGAGATGGCTTTGAACCAAGGTCCTCAGATATAAGCCTCCTGAGTAGTGAGGATTGTAGCTGTGAGCCACTACTGCCCAGCTCATTTTGATTTGTATTAGAAGAAACTGGAAAGCTTTTAGGATGCACTAGAACCTTTCTTCTGAAGTGGTCTTTCAGGAAAGAGAAAAAGGATCGCAGTATTGTTGAAATATACTAGCTGAAAAAAGCAAGGTGTGGTATAGTGTATGACATGAACCACCCCTTATATAAACATGGGGATAAAGAATCCTTATATATGATCATGGGTATATGCCTCTGGAAAAATGTACATAGTCACACACTCACAGAGAGAAATAGAGAGAATGAGAGAGAACCTGTTATTCAGGAGATAGGAACTGAAAACAGGATGGAATAGAAAGGAGAAATTCATTGTATAGCCTTTGTGTCTCATGGACTTTAAACAATTGGAATAGATGAATAATTCAAAAAGATAAACACATGAAAATTTTGTAGATTTTCTTTTGCTGCATAGAAAATAGGTCTGGAAGTGAGGTATCATTTTATTCTTCCCATGAATTAAAGCAACAGCTTTTACTTCCCAACAAACTGTGTTTGTAGAGAAGTAGCTAAATCCTTTGCCTTTTTTATGCAATTATTTTGAGAGCAAAGAGAGACCCAAAGGATGTATTATAACAACTAAAATGTAAGTGAAAGCACAAATCAGCTGGTAACTCACTCCAGGACAGCCACTTATATCCTTATGAGTTGGGTTCAAAATAACACTAAAAAGCTTTGCACCACAGGAAAATAGAAAAATGCTATTCTTGTTCCATCCTTTTGAACTAAATGTATACATACACAAAGGAGAACGGCCATTCATTCAATAAACTACTGGGTGTCTATTGTTACAGGATTACAGAGACCAAAGTATTACTGAACTCAGGGACCTCTGATGCTAGTTCCATGAAGGGATAAAGAACCTTATGTTAGAATTCAATGGAAGAATGAACAGTGACATGACAACAGGACCATGTCTAACTTACCTTAGAGGCATTTAAGGAGACTTATGGTTGTCTCCTGGATGGATCCTCCAAAATCAGTATGGGAAGTCCTAACAGCTAGTTTGAGGATACATTAGGAGGTGTGATCTTTGAGAGCTTAGAAATGGAATTAATATCCTTATAAAAGAGACGCAAGAAAACTCCTTCATCTCGTCAAGCTATGTAAGAAAGAACATAACAAAAAGCATCTGTGTATGAACTAGAAAATGGGCTCTCACTGTCGTATGGCAAGAAAACAGAGAAGCCACATTTTGAGAGGTTGTATCTTGAAGTCTTTATGAAAAAGGCCAGCGACTGCATGGTGAAATCCTGTCTCAAAGAAACAGCAGCCAGAAAATACATGTAACACAGTAAGGAAACTGAGCCATAAAGACCAGAGAGGAAAGAAAGACAGAATAAAAACAATACTAACAAACCAGTTCAGCTCCAATGGGAGCTGAAGTGGGAGGCCATCATAACCCAAGAAGAGCTAGGAGACAGGAGACAGGATACTAACACAGAGACACATAGCATCATGGCACCTGAGCTGGCCCAGGTCAGGGGACAAGGTCACAGGAAACTCAGGACTGGCAAGTTTAGTAACTTATCATTCAAGTCCCCTCCCCTGCCTCCAGGGATTCAGGCACACCCATCACCTGGGAAGTGGGGGCTTCTTCTCCCACCATGAAGACAAGATACCAGACCCTACCATCCACCACGTAGCCAAGATTGTGCCTGCCAGACTCAATCTCCCTACTTCACACAAACCATCAATTCTGCAATCACCTAGATTTTGAGCTTCCCCATTCTTAAAATTGTAAAAATATAGATTTCTGGGTATTTTTTTCTTTTAAATGTGCCAATTTTTTGGTATTTTGTTATAGCAACCAAGACAGAAGACATTTACCCTAAGAACAAAAATTCAGACGGAGTCCTAAAGAACTCTAACACTGAAGCAAACCAGCTCTGCGGAAAGCTGTTTTTCCTTGCAGTAGACAGTTATTCAATGAGCTCCACAAGTTTGCTGAGATGCGCTGAAGAAATTGCAAGCAAATCTCCGTCACTAGACTCTAAAGCGGAAAGTGGCATGAAATGAAAAGACTAGAAAAAGCATCTCTCTTCATCATCAGTTCCTGACAGATCTGGTAGGGCTGCGAGATTTATATTACTGAAGTGGATTGCTTGACTTCGTGGAAATCAATGAAAGTAAAATTCAATTTAAACTTTTGATTAAAATAACATAAATTGTGTGACGTGACTTTCTTGTCATAGTAAATCATCAAAACCGGTGAGGAACACAAGAGGTGGAATCAGAAAATCATCATTCAAGTGCATGAATTATACCCTTGCAAGCAGAATCGTGGCCCTTTGGGGCTCATCAAGAGAAGAAAATTGGAGTGAACTCTATGTACACTAGTACAGTAACTGCAGCATCACATTCTAGTCATGTCCGTGGTCCCCAGGTATGGTGATTGATGTGGCAAGTTAATTAAACAGTGATGAGCTACAATTATCAAAATTACTGAAAATTAGGAAGCAGTCCTGTAGTTCTACACTGTCCTTTTTGAATACAGTTCAGCTGGAACTGCAATATTATAAAGAGGATACCTTGTGATAAGAAATGGAAATGGTGTCTTGAACCCAATCCCAAGAAAGCAAAAACAATTGAAATACAAATCTGAACTGAGAAAAACCACATATATTTTGAAAGTTAACATAAAAGGCATAAGAAACCATTGGAGATCAAGAAAGCAAGAAGAGAGCTGCTTCATATTCACCAAGGAGGCCTATGAACTAGAGCCTGAACTGAATTTCACTTCCTGAATCCTATCAGCTACCATAGCTCGAAAGAAGAACATACAATTCAGAAGAGAATGTCATTTGAAGAGTACAATGCCATAATAGAAAAAAATAACAAATAGCAAGGATGAATTCATGAAAGGAATCGACTAAGAATTTAAGGGAAGCAAAAAATTCAAGAATTGGTTTTATGATGCAGAAATAAGCATTCTCGAGAACCAGTGAAGAAGTGAAAACATAGATCCAATAAAGAATTAGTCTTGAATAGCTCAAAAATTAAGCAAAAAAAAAAATCATCACAGAAGGCTTCAGAAGGAATTAACAGGTAGAACAGGTGTGAGATAGTATTAACATATGTAAGGTGTAAAAATAGAAAACTACCATCATTATACTAGCAAAACAGGGCTCCTAGAATAAGATAGCAAAGTCAACAAAAAAAGTGAATATTTGAAGTTAATTCTTTAACTGAAATTTTCCAGAATAAAGATGAAACTCTTCAGTTTATAAAGGTTCAGTATGCCAAGATCAAAACAAAACAGGGAGAAGAAAAAGAAATACAAAATCAAGAAATAAATGGGGGAAGGAGGACTCAACAACTTCAAAATCTAAGAGAAATCTTCTAGGAAGAAAGAGCCACCCGACATTAAAGAATAAAATTCTTGCTGTCATCAGTCTTCTGAGAAATGGGAAAATATATTTAAAGTGTTTCAGGAAAAGAACGTTGGATATTGTTGAATTACATGTCTTGTAAAGCTATGATTTTCCTATGAGAAGATAATAAAGGTATTGCTTCTATGCAAATTTTCCAAAGGTTAACCACACAAATGCCCACTGAGAAGACGACAATATAGTCTAAGCAGAAGGAAAGCAAAGTCATGCAGTTATATGGAAAGTCAGCATGAGCAAATACTCTATGGGAATTTACTGTCAGAAAATAAATTCAATCATGTTAATTTGGTTGAGAAAAGCATGAAGAATATATCATATGCATAATAATAAGAAGTAAAACTGGATGGCACTAAATAGTCTTTCTCAGGACAGAGGGAGGTAAAAAATGATGTCAGAGGTGAGTGAGATCCCATTCCAAGTTGAGGAAACTGAGGCACAGGAAAGCTGGGAAACCTAAGGCAAGGAAACCAGTGCCAATATCCAAACCAAGACAGTACGATTCAGAGTCCATATTTATATTTATTTCTAAACTCAGATTATGTGAAAGGGAAAACAAACAGCAGTTTTAGTCAAGAGGAAGTAACTATCAACTAAATTAAAAAAAATGTATAACTGTCTAACCAGCCCAAGAAAATTAGATTGATTCAATGAAAGGGAAAAGAGGAAAGTCAAGCAGGAAAGGCCATGAGATATTTAGCTCCACTTAACTACCAGAAAACTGGAAGAGGAGCTATGGCTCAAAGTGGTAGAACACTAGCCTTGAGCACAAAAGCTCAGGAGCAGTGCCCAGTCCCTGAGTTCAAGTCTCGACTGGCACAAAAAAAGGAGGGAAGGGAAGGGAAGGGAAGAGCAGGGCACTGGGTTAAATCAGAAAACCAGGGTGTAGACTAGACACTTAACTATGCAAAGATTGAGAAAGTGATTAACCATTTTCTTCTTCATTATCTTCATTTGTAAGCACAAAAATATTTTAACTATCTTGTTCAATATGTTCTACCACTTCATTGAGCCCATAAATATTTACAGAATTCTAAGACAAACAAACCAAGAACATAACAATACAACTCTCTCTTACACACACACCTATTAAAACAGTCTTTCCCTGTTTAAAGATAGCTCTTTGAGCATGGATCTCTTTAGGCTCATTCACTAACTGATCAAGAAAGAAGCCATAAAAGGAGCTAAAGAGAGACTTCACAAGAGAAGAAATAAAAATGGCAAAGAAACATATGAGGAAATGTTCAACATCCCTGGTAGTAAAGGAAATGCAAATAAAAACAACCCTGAGATACCACCTCACCCCAGTTAGAATGGCCTATACTCTGAACTCAGGCAACAACAAATGCTGGAGGGGGTGCGGGGAAAGAGGAACCCTTCTCCATTGTTGCTGGGAGTGCAAATTAGTACAACCACTTTGGAGAACAGTATGGAGGTTTCTCAAAAAGCTCAATATAGACCTACCCTATGACCCAGCCATACCACTCCTAGGCATTTATCCTAAACAGCAGGTCCCAAGATATCAAAAAGACATTTGTACTTCCATGTTTACTGTGGCACAATTCACAATAGCCAAAATATGGAAACAACCCAGATGCCCCTCCACAGATGAATGGATCAAAAAAACATGGTACCTATACACAATGGAATACTACATAGCGATTAGGAATGGTGAAATATTGTTATTCGCAGGGAAATGGTCAGAACTTGAACAAATAATGTTGATCGAGACAAGCCTAGAACACAGAAAACAAAGGGGCATGCTCTCCCTGATATATGACTGTTAAGAAAGGGAGATGGAGAGACAGTAGAGACCAGGTCTGTGAAACCAAAAACTGCTTGTCAAATGGTATTTCCCACAGGATTGGGGCAGCGACCCAACAGTATGTAACTAAAACCAAACAACTACTCAACATATAAAGGTCAAAAATTGCCCTCTCAGTGGAATACAATAGCTCAAAAGCTATGTATGTACGTTCATATAAGACTACTGTCGACATATTGTCTAATATCGACATTACATTTAAAGCCCTAGGCGAATTTTCTTGGGCTTGGCCACGTGGCTACTGTATATGTTCTTGATACATTGTATATTGTATATATGTCTACCTGACCTAGAGAAGGGAAAGAAAAACAGGGCGTAAGATATCACAAGAAATGTACACACTGCCCTACTATGTAACTGTACCCTTTTTGCACAACACCTTGTCAAAAAAATTTGTGTTCAATTAATAAATAAATTAAATTTAAAAAAAAAAGAAAGAAGCCATAGAATTATTTTGTGTATGTGCCAATACTGGACTTTCAATTCAGGGCCTAGACGGTGTCCCTTAGCTTTTTTGCTCAAAGCTGATGCTCTACCACTTGAGCCATAGCTCCACGAATGGCTGTTTTTGGTGGCTAATTGGAAATAAGAGTCTCACAGACTTTCCTACCTGAGCTGGCTTTGATCTGTGACCCTCAGATCTCAGCCTCCTGACTAGGGTTACATGTGTGAGCCACTGACACCCAGCATAGAATTTATAAAATTATTAATTAAAAAATATTGCTTTTGGGGGCCTGGGAATGTGGCTTAGCAGTAGAGTGCTTGCCTAGCATGCATGCAGCCCTGGGTTTGATTCCCTAGCACCACATAAACAGAAAAAGCCAAAAGTGGTGCTGTGGCTCAAGTGGCAGAGTGCTAGCCTTGAGCAAAAAGAAGCCAGGGACAGTGCTCAGGCCCCGAGTCCAAGCCCCAGGACTGGCAAACACACACACACACACACACACACACACACACACACACACACACACACATTGCTTTTAATTCTATAAACTCAAGTTGCACAAAACAATGCCCACATTTGGTTTGTGAAGTTGATATGCCCTAAAATGTTTGGTGAAAGTATGAGATAGTCATAATTTATAATCTCAACATAATCAAGAATGAACTTTTTCCCCTTATCTATGTTAATAGATTTAAACTTCATTTGACGTTTGTAGGCCATACATCTGTAATACTGCATACTCAGAAAATTAAGTCAATATATAAGGTTATGCTATTTCATTCTCTAGAATCACACTTTTAGCTAAGTAAGTATTTAAAGTACATTGAGTGTCAAAAGTGAACTCAAATGAGGGAGGCTTGCCCTTTCCACCTGAAACTGTAAATCTTGTTTTCTTTTTGCCAGATCCCACTTGGCCTGGTCTTCCTATGTAACCCAGGCTGACTTTAACCTTGCTATCCTCCTACATCAACCCCATAAAAGCTACACACACTTTCTACCACTGAGCTATGTTTTCCAGTCCCTCAAAATGGGTATTTTGTTGTTGTTGTTGTTCTTGGTTGTGGGGATTGAAATCAGGGCCTGGGTGCTGTCGCTCATCCTCTTTGTGCTCAAGGATAGCATTCTATCATTTGAGCCACAGTGCCACTTCCTATTTTTTGAATGGTTAATTAGAGATAAGAGTCTTATAGACTTTTCTGCCGAGGCTGGCTTTGAATGGTGATCCTCATATCTCAGCCTCCTGAATAGCTAGGATTATAGACATGAGCCACCAGTGCCCAGCAAAATGGGTATTTTTAAGGACAGAAATATTTGTTTTAATCACTGATATTTTCCATGTGACTATCCAAAACAAAGTTTGGCATAGATCATAAACAATAAGTACTTATTCAATGAACGAATGAATGTTATCTTCCAATTAGGTATGCCATCCTATCACATTTACATGAACATTTAGAAATATGAAAACATAAAAGCAAAACCAAGTAAATTATTACATATCCAACTTCATCCTGGTTTCAAAAGTGGCATCACAATGCTTTATGGGGAACAGCATGGACTTTTTATACTAGGTACACATTTTGGCCTGTTTCAGAGTTCTGGCCAGGTTTTACAAACACCATTTCATCTTGGGGATTTATCTGCATCCAGTATATGAGTTCAGTGCAGGATAGTCTTTGTTTACATTTGGTGCTTTTTGTCAACAAGACATAACAGGAAGCTTATGGAGATTAAACCATGACAGTTGGTGTTCACTTCACAAGAAAACACAAGCAGTTTCACGACTTAACAATGTTACGAACATTCCAGCCTTTTCCCAACTTTCATTTCAAGCTTCTTGACTTGTGGAAGTTTATTTTGTTGTGTGGTGTGGTGCTGCTTTCTCTTCTGTTCTGTTTTTTGTTTTGCTGAGGGTCTCTTGATTGCAAGCTATTTCCCCTCATAAATGATTCAGAGGCGCATTCCAGAAAGAAAGAAAGAAAAGAGGTAGGTGCAGAACCAGTGAGTTCTCTGGTATTTATTTCAAAAGAAAAGTAAAAATATTTTCCAGAAGAATCTTCAGTAAAGTTTTCCTCATCAGAAGTAGGCCACCTGCGGTTACCCACAAGGCCTTTTGAATAGGGTCTCTGGTAAGTCCTGTCTGATAGTGCACATGGAACCTTGTTTTTCTAAAATGTCATCTGTACATGCCATTTGTTTTAACAAGAAATCTGAAATTCTGTGGTCCTGTCTTGTTTCAGGTTTATTTGAGCTGTTAGGGGTTCCTCTGGCCTTAGGTCATTTGTTTGGTTTTAGACAGGAAACTTGAAATTCCATTAGACCAAGACGCAAAGTTTAGAAACCAGTTCTAATAGCAGAATAAGACCAAAAAGCTTATAAGAAAGTAAAGTATCTTTCTTGTACAAAATCTTTGGGAGGAGATTACAATCCAGTTATCCTATAATTCACAAAACACTATTATACATTTTATAAATAACTAGAAGAGAGGCTCTTGAAGACTCTAAACAAAGTAATGACACAGAGTTGGAAATTAATTATTTTATTTATTTATTTTTTTTGGCCAGTCCTGGGCCTTGGACTCAGGGCCTGAGCACTGTCCCTGGCTTCTTCCCGCTCAAGGCTAGCACTCTGCCACTTGAGCCACAGCGCCGCTTCTGGCCGTTTTCTGTATATGTGGTGCTGGGGAATCGAACCTAGGGCCGCGTGTATCCGAGGCAGGCACTCTTGCCACTAGGCTATATCCCCAGCCCGGAAATTAATTATTTTTATTTGATTGGTCCATGTAGTATACATGTGTTGAAACAGCACACTAGGCTGGGTGTCAGTGTGCCTATAATTGTAGCTACTTAGGAGGTTGAGATCTGAGCATTGTGGCTTAAAGCAAACCCAGGCAGTACAGTCCACGACATCCAGGCCCTGAGTTCAAGACTCAGGATCAGCTCAAGAAAAGAAAGAAAGAAGAAAGGGAGGGAGGGAGGGAGGGAAGGAGGGAGGGAGGGAGGAAGGGAGGAAGGCAAGAAGGGAGGGAGAGAAAAGAAATAGCACACTATACCTCATAACTCTGTATGAATATTGCTTATTAAGTTATTAGTAAAAAATTACTTGTTAATAAAAATATTGAGAAGATAAACCTACTTATATATCAGATAGACATTTTCAATAATTTCAAAATCTATTTCTCAAAACAGCCCAAAATATTTGTGGGTGGCAATGAATTATCACCCTTCCACAAAAAGTAAAATTGAGATGAATAACTGCTTAATGATTAATGCTTAATGATTAACTGCTTAATGGTTTGCTTCATAATCTATGCTCATCTCTCCAGAATGAGAGAAAAACCTGATTGAATTAAGCCAATGTCCACTTAAATTGTTCAGATTCTATTTTGCCAAGTAGCATTAATGTAAAACAGGATATTCTCTTTATTTTTAAGAAAATAGAACCTGTCCCTCGGTTGGCTTTTTTATCTAAAAAAATTTATGCTGACCTCAGGGCTTTATCCTCTTACTTAACATTTTGCTCACCACTTGCACTCTACCATTTAGGCCATGCCTCCAATTCAGCTGGTTTGTTGTTTATTCTTCTGCCAGTCCTAGGGCTTGAACTCAGGGCCTGAGCACTGTCCCTGGCTTCTTTTGCTCAAGACTAGCACTCTACGATTTCAGCCACAGCGCCACTTCCAGCTTTTTCTGTTTATGTGGTGCTGAGGAACAGAACACAGGGCTTCATGCATGCTAGGCAAGCACTCTACCACTAGGCCACATTCCCATCCCACAATCCAGCTGTTTTTGCTAGTTGGTTGGAGATGGAGTCATGTATGTAGACTTTTATGCTCAGTCTGGCTGCAAGCTGTGATCTGATGATCTGAACCTCCTAACTAGGATTATAGGTGTGAGCCACTAGTGCCCAGTTATTATTTTTCAATTTGCAGATCACATCTGTTTGAGTTTAGGTGGACTTTTTTTACAATTACTGCTGATAAAACATGAAGAATAAGTGACCCATCCACTAAAAAGAGTAAGACTTACAGGGGGAAAAAAACATGAAAGGGGAAAATATAAAAAAAGCATGGATCCTTACTAGATTTGACAGCTCTGGGGATTTTCCTTAGACCATGAAATAGAAAAAGAGTTGGCACTATCATACACTATAGTCCTAGCTACTTGAGAGGCTGAAGCATGACTATCTTTTGGGCCCAGAAATTTGAAGCCAGTTTAAGTGACATAAAGATATTCTATCTTTGAGAGAAAGAAAGACAGAGAGAGAGAGAGAGAGAGAGAGAGAGAGAGAGAGAGAGAAACAACAATTCACATAAATATGGTCACAAATGCAACAAGAGAAAACAAATATTGAAATAACAGTCTGAGTAAGATGCACATAACTGCAAGAAGAAAATAGCTTCATTTTACTTACGCAATATAATTCATTTGAGTAAATTGAACAAAATTGGAGATTCTATCAATTGCTCATCCGCCAAGTGTATCAGAAAAACAATTTACCTACTGCCTTCCATTTGCGACATCATAAGGGTACATCAGATATAAATCAATTTATGGGCACAAAATACATTTAAACAAATAAAATCACATCAAATTGCCTCGGCCTTCTGAAATATGCATTAAATATATGGCATACTTTTCAGAAAAGGCCCTGGAAACACTTGACTGTAGTAGTACATTAAAATAATTGCATGAACAGCAAAACAGAGGCCAACAGAAAACATGAAAAGAAACTGTTGCTCTAAATCAGAAAATAAAGATTGCATCTTTAGAATTGTGATGCTACTCTAAAACTACAATGATATAAATAATAACTGGCACATAACATTTTAAAGATAGAATTTACATATGCTATGATACAATTTTTGCTGACTTTTCTGTTCTGTACAGCAATGTATCTGCTTGCTTGTGTGCATATAAAATGGCTGAAATTATCTGTCTTTAGCCAGTCACTTTTCCACATATGCCTCTCCATTTCTATCATAAAGATATACTGGTTGTCTTTTCCACCAAAATATGGAGAATATCTAGTGTCTGACAAATTGGTGTGTCCACATCTGAGGTCTTACCACAAGGTGGCCATGCAATGGAATTCCAAAATATTTATAAAATCCTTCTTTTTACAAGTTACTCTGTGGTATTATGTGGGCAGATGTTCATGGGTCCTCCTAGATGCTTAGTTACTCAAAAGGCTGAGCTCTTATGTGGAAGCTAGATTTAAAATACCTGAAAAATTATACAGGACTCTAGGCATTCAGACACCGTGAGACCAAAGGAGGAACACAAAGGCACAATGCCTGTGGACCTCTGACCATATGCAATAATGTTTATCAAAATGAACTCTAGGAAATAGAAACAAGGTTTTTTTCTTTGTTGTTGTTCTTGTTTTATTTTTGTTTGGGTCATGTTTGTTTGTTTATCTGTCTTTGAGAGGGTAAGGGGAGGTACAAAAATGGAAGGACAAAGGGTGAACAAATGTAGCAGTGGTACTCACTAGACACTGTGTTGAAAATGAAGTATAAAACTTGTGTGTGGGGAGATGGGGAGGAAAAACTAAGAGAGAATGAGAATGGCCAAGAGGCACACGAAGAAGTGCTCAACATCACTGGCCATAAAAGAAATGCATATCAAAACAATATTGAGATTCTACCTCACCTCAGTAAGAATGTCCATTATCAAGAAAACTAGTAACATCAGATGCTGGCAGGGATGTGGCTAAAAGGGAACCCTGGGGCTGGGGATATGGCCTAGTGGCAAGAGTGCCTGCCTCATATACATGAGGCCCTGGGTTCGATTCCCCAGCACCACATATACAGAAAATGGCCAGAAGTGGCGCTGTGGCTCAAGTGGCAGAGTGCTAGCCTTGAGCAAAAAGAAGCCAGGGACAGTGCTCAGGCCCTGAGTCCAAGCCCCAGGACTGGCAAAAAAAAATAAAAATAAAAAAAAGGGAACCCTACTACATTGTTGGGGGGAGTGTAAACTTGTTCAACCCTCTGGAAAGCAGTGTGGAGGGTCTGAGCTCCCCTGTGACCCAGCAACCCCACTTTTGGGCATTTATCCAAAGGATTACAAGCAAGATCACACTAAAGCTACCAGCACAATTTTGTTTACTGCAGCACAATTTACCGTCGTTAAAATATGGAATCAACACAGATGCCCCTGAGTAGATGAATGGATTAAGAAAATATGGTACATATAAACAATGGAATTCTATGCTTCTGTCAGAAAGAATGGCATTGCCCCAGTCGTAAGGAAATGGAAAGACTTGGGAAAAAATCATACTAAGTGAAATGAGCCAGACCCAAAGAAACATAGGCTATATGGTTTCCCTCATTGGTAATAACTAGTACATGTCTAGGACAGGCCTAGCAGAAGATCACAATAGCTTAATAGCTATGTACATACAAACACATAAGATGATAGATACTAAGCAAAATAAACTCCAAGTTTTGGAAATAAGTGGTTTACCTTTGTTGTTGATATTTTCAATGTACCATATGAAATTAGGTCTTTTTCTTTCGTCTTTATTCCCCATGGTTCTACCCCTGATGTCATTGTAACTGATTTTGGTACTCTGGGTATTGTATGTACATTTATTGGAACTAGGGAAGGGAAAAAGAACATCAAAATGGAGAGACATAGGGTAAAAAGTGAAGCAATGCAACAGCAACACTTACAAGACAATATGCTGTAAACCAACTGTACAACTTGGGGTGGCTTAGGGAGGAAATTGAGGAGTGGGGAAGGTGGGAGAAATACAAGGGAGAAGGTTACCAGTTTAATAAGAAATGTACTCACTGCCTTACATATGAAACTGTAACCCCTCTGTATATCACGTTGACAATAAAGAAATAAATACAGTTTTGAAAATCAATTCTTTTCTCCCTAAGGAAGCAGAACCCTATCTATCCCAACTCATCCCAAGTATTCTGTTAAGGGCATTGATGGATGTGATTGGCCAACTTCCAAATAGAACAAGAGCTGGCCTTGCCAACCCATGGCTCTGGAAGGAAGACATCAGAAGGAAAGGAAGGAGAGGGATGTAAAGGGAAGATTGACTCTGCAGGATGGCAGCCTCAAATCACCTGTGCTTCCATCCAGCACAGGCTGGAGAGTTCTTAATATAGCCTAGAGCAGCATTGACATGACCAGGTCCCTTGCATCTTGCTACCTTAATGATGCTCACAGGCCTATCTGTACTCAGGCTTTCCTGCCCCCCCCCCCCTTACCTGCATGCTTGGACACTGGAACATGCCATGCTGTTGCTCCCTCACAAATGCTCCAAACTGGGCTCAGGGATTATTTTCTCCAGGAAGCTCTCCCTGCCTCCTCTTTATTGGTGCTGCTGCCCCAATTCCTGGCCACACCTTTGATAAGTCAATCAGTGCCATTGTCCTTTAAGACCCTTGAAGTCCAGAGCCTTGTTACTCATTTTTAAATCCTTAGGACAGCAGAGTAGCTGTTCAGTATTGAAGTGAATGTGGTATGGTATAACTACATGCTTACCCTCTTAGATCCATTGCGGGGGCGGGGGGGGGGTGGGGAGGGGGGAGGGAGGGCGAGTTCACAAAATGGAGAAGTATTAGGACTAAAACTTTGAAAAGTTCATGTTGCAGGTCCCAAGAAGAATTTTTTTTACCATACCATTCTTCCTACTAGATCATGAGGTGGGAGAATGGGGAGAGAGGCAAGGCAGTACGACTTATCCCTCTTGGTATCTCTGAGCACAAGGAGGCATTTGCCAAAAGAGTAAACATTCATCTAATGATTTCTATGTACTTGATTCCGTAAAACGGGTACAAAGATAATTTAATGCTGTTCAACTTCTGCATTTCATACACTCCATTTTCCAAAGTAATATTTTCAGTGTCATTTTAAGGTTCAAAGTTTGAAAAAAATTAAAGCCCTTTAAGTACAGTTAGGTGAGCCACTGAAATCAGACAGCACAAACCTCGATGGTACGTTTCTTCATTGCTTTAATAGTTGTGAGAAAACAATGTGTCCTGTCTGAGCAACATGAAGCTACTTTTTGGAGGGGAAGAATGTCTACTCTGAGTGCTAGGGATTCTCGGGTTTGGCCCAGTTCTTGGTGAAGACAGGGTTCTTTGAAGTATTGAGGTGAAAGAGAAGGAAGGTGGGAGGCATGCAGAAAGATGCATTACACTAGCATGGAGAAACTTATTTCCAACCTCAGCTGCGCTGTCTCTGGGCCTTTGGGGACATCCGTTCCCTCGGTTTGGAAAAATATGTAAACCTGTGGATTAAATGTTTATTAATCAATTTAATAACCACCTGTGGGGTTTTAGACACCCTAGGTGCTAACCCTAAGGGCCTACGTGTAGTTAACAAAAATACCTACAGAGGTCGCTGTTGCTAACCCGCCGCGCTACGCGCGCGCTCCCGCGCAGGCGTACCTTAGAGCCAGCCGAGCGCGCCCACGTGACAGGGCCGCGGGGCCGCGCTGAGTGCCATGGAGCCCGGAGATCCCGGATTGGGGACCAAAGGGGCCCCCAGGTTCTTCTGCACCGCAGGCCGCGGCCTGGAGCCGTTCCTGATGCGGGAGGTGCGGGAGCGGCTGGCGGCCACGCAGGTGAGTTGCGCGGGCGGCCCGGTCCCCGCCAGGGTCCGCCTCCGGGTCTCGGGCCCCAGAAACCGCCGGGGCCCCGGACCCCAGACCCACTCCGGCCTCGATCCCGCCCTCGTTGCGGGGCGGTCCCGTCCTTCATGGCCGCCGGGAAGCTCGGGGGTCCCGATGGGGTCCCCGGGAGGGGGAGTTCCCGCACCCCTCCCCACTCCCACCCCCACCCGGCGGCTTCCCGCGCGTCCGTCCGTCACTGCCGGGCCCCGCCGGACACGTCCAGGATTCTCCCACGGAAAACCTTGAGTGGGACCGGGATTGAATGCGGACAGCCTTCGGGTTGAGTTGCTTGAGTGGCTCGGGAGCGATCGGTTTTACCTGGTGGGGTGTTGGGGGTGTTTTTCTTGGGGTGGGTAGTGGGGTGCGGTGGTGAGATGGGGTGTAAAGTCCATCAGAAACAGGTGTGATGGGAGCTAGAAAGGGAGCGCACTCCCGCGGGCCTCGTGGTGTCTGTCGTGAGTTTCAGCGACGTGGACGAGCTGGAAAACTCTGATGAGGTGCTGGAGCTGGAAGTGGGCTGAGCTGGTTGTTGCAAGCGAGCGGGGGTGGGGGCGGGGGGGAACAGGTATTGTAGGAAATCTGGTATTTAAAAACAAACTAATGAATTTATGGCTTATCTTTGGGAACTCCTACAGTGTTGGAAGTCGGACAGGAGAGTCACGAAGAATAACATGGGGGCAGAGTAGCTGTCACCTTAACTATTGGGAGGGTAGAGGAAGGAGGATTGTAGTTTGAGGCCAGGCCAGGCCACGTTAACATGAGAACTTATCTTAAAAAAGCAAACAAACAAACAAAAAGACTTGGGGATGTGATTTAAGTGGTAAAGCAATTGGGTAACAAAACTCAGTACTCAAGTATCAGTCATATTAGGCTATCTGCCATATGTAGTCTGGGACACGGAATCAAACAAAGCGTTCAGTGTAGCTACTCAAATAATGACTACGTAATAACAAGTGCTGATGTTTGTCGGCAACACCTTGTTAGGTCCTACTTCTGTTTATGTTCTTAATCTTCACAACCCTATGAAGGAGGTGCTCCACACCACCTAAAAGCACCAGCAAATCCAATTATTTTATTCAAGGCATGCAACCAGGAAACAGCCAAGGTGAGATTCAGACTAAATTACATCATAAATATATAATCATGTTCAACCTAGGCTAATGATATGGCCAGACATAGTGCCACACTGGTTTTTGTTTGTTTGTTTGCTGCAAATGATGGAAATTATTCTTTATGGCTAAATAATACTTCATTGTGTATATATACCACTTTTTTTAAAAAACCTGTTCATTTTGGCTGCTTCCATAGTTGGGCTCTATGAATAGTGCTCTTGTAAATAACACTCTTTTATGCTGTCTTATTAGAGTAGTACTCAGGATCATGTGGGATAAGACTTAAAGGATTAATCCAATCCTTAAAGATTGATAGCACACTATAAATCTACAAGTAAACACACTGGAGGGTAAAAGACAGAAACTATACCCCAGGACATGGTAAATTATATAGGTGTCTAAGGTGTCTAGACATTTACATGGTGAGAACAAAGGAGGATATTCTTAGGAGAGGATCACAAAGGCTCAATAGCTATGTGCATCTGATTCTCTAAAGTAATATTTGTTGAACTCCAAGAAATGGAAACAAGAGGGGTATTTTTTTCCTCTTTCTGCTGTCTTTGTTTACTTTACTTTTTGTCTTGTTTGTAAGTTTATCTGTTTTAAGGAGGAGGAAGTAGGGGCACAGAAAGGGTGGGCCAAAGGGTAAACAAATACACCAGTGATTCTATGTTGAAAATGAACTATACTACTTGTGGGTAGGGACAGGAGGGAAAAACTGGGAGAAAGTGAGGGGAGGGGTGACCTTATTCAAAAAGAAATATATTCCTGGGTGCTGGTGACTCACACTTGTAATCCTAGCTGTTCAGGAGGCTGAGATCTGAGGATTGCAATTCAAAGACCATGGGGCAGGAAAATCTGTGGGACTCTTTATCGCCAATTAACCTTTAGAAAACTGGAAGTGGCTCTGTGGCTCAAAGTGGTAGAATTGCTAGCCTTGAGCAAAAGAGCTCAGGGGTAGTTCCCAGGCCCTGATTTCAAGCCTTACAACTTACCAAAAGAAGGAGGAGAAGAAGAAGAAATGTACTCTTCATCTGACTTATATAACTGCAACCCCTCTGTACATCATCTTTACAATAGATAATAGGTAGGTAGATACATAGGTAAGTAGATAGATAGATAGATAGCACACATTGTAAGGTGTATGGCAAATAATTGGTGTTCAGTGTTAGTTCCTGTAGAATGGCTTGCACAGGAATGCTTAAAATCAGCCTTACGATAAGAGAAACTGTTAACTTCAGTTTGCTTCAAGATTAATATTCAAACATCTGAATATACAAAACAGATTAATTCAGAAGTGATTGTTTACTTGAATCACTCAGTTATAATCAGTGCTTTTCCAATTTTCATGAACGTAAGAACCACCCCTGGAAAAACATACCCTTGGGTACCAGTGCCAAAAGGTTTCTTTCCATTCAGGGCACTATTGAGCCCAGGTGTTTGCATTTGAACATGAACACATTTTCCCTCCCGTGTGACACTCATGTGGCACTTCCTCCAACACACAGCTTGTAGTAGAAAATTTCCTGTGTATTCTTCACATCCGTTTTTCCCCTATGGAGACTTTCATACACATCTAAAAGTCATCTGAATAGGGCGAATTCTACATAGTTCTCACCCAGCTGCAGCAAAGACCAACCACTGTGCATTCTCTTCCATTCCTACCTCCTGCCATTTCTCAATCCAGGTTGTTTTGAAACAAACTGTAGGAGTCATTTCATCTGTAAATATTTGTCTGTCGTTTACTTAATCCTCAAATGAGTAATAAAAGATAAAATCTTTGTATAGTTAAAATTAATATCTAGATTAATTAATATCTAGTGTTGGTTTCAGTTTTATGTTTAGGATTTGTGGGTGTTTTGCTTTTTTCCTGAAAATAGTGCGATTTGAACTCATGACCTCATACTTGCTACCTCACTCTAGTCACATTCTTACCTCTTTTTTGCTTTAGCCTATTTCTTAGGTGTAAAGTTTGCCTGAAAGGAAACTGGCCACATGGTTCAGGCAGAGAAGAGTTTATTGGGGAGAGCCAACTGGCCCACACAAGATGGAGATGTGGGAAGACAGAGGGAAGGAAGAAGAGAAAAGGAGCAAGAGAGAGTAAGAGAGAAAGGGAAAGAGAAGAGTGGACTTGTGTTGAGCTGGTTGTATAGGGAAAGGTGGGAGGGTATGGCCAGGTGGACTGGATATGACCCCAGGGAAGGGGAGGTAACTGCCTCCAAGTGTGCCAGTTACCTAGGTAATGCAGGTACTGGGTGCAGAATTAAACTGGCAGGGGGGGGGCATCTGCACAGAGCCCTCCCATGGTGGACCTTACATTAGATAGTCCCATGCTTTTGCCTGAACCACTTCCACCTATGCATTCCCCAAACTGAAATTATAAGCATATACCACCAGGCTCAGTTTATTTTCTTTGTTTTGTTTTGTTTTTTGTTTTTGGCCAGTCCTGGGCCTTGGACTCAGGGCCTGAGCACTGTCCCTGGCTTCCTTTTGCTCAAAGCTAGCACTCTGCCACTTGAGCCACAGCGCCACTTCTGGCCGTTTTCTGTATATGTGGTGCTGGGGAATCGAACCCAGGGCCTCATGTATACGAGGCAAGCTCTCTTGCCACTAGGCCATATCCCCAGCCCTCAGTTTATTTTCTTAAGGTGGGAATCTTTCTAACTTTTTTACCAGGCTATTCTTGAACTTCAGTCCTGTGGCTCTCTACCTCCTAAGAAGCTGTGATGATGGGTATGAGCCACTACACCTGGCTTGCTTTTATGAATATTTATATTCATTGTAGTTTTACTTGTGTATATCATCCAAAATAATGAGTCTCATCATGAATTTTCATTAGAGCATCAATCTGCTTAAACATTTTCAGCAAAATACCAAGCTCAAAGAATGAACTCAGAGACAGGAGGTGTGAGACTTTAATTGTGGTCTTGCGAGGTTGGGTATTAGTAGGCAGGCACCTCTTGAGCAGTCCTGCTGTTCAAGTTCCCTCCCCTTTTCCTCATTGGCTGAATACTGTGACTTTCACATTTATCCCAGTTGTCACCTGTTATATTACTTTCTATTGGGTAATTCAAATACATTCACCTCTTGAGATTTGAATTTTAGGAGCAGGTTCGGGCTGTCTTCACCCCTCCTTCCCATCCCCTGCTTGTTCTTGCTTTTCATAGGAAGACTTTTTCTGGATATATGCTTTCAGATACATACACAGAGCCTACCCATTTTTCTTATCTTATTGTAGACCATTCTTCCCCTTGCTAATCTGCCCCCTCCTTATGTTCCGATTGTCCTGGGCTGGCTTTGAACTGGGTTTCTCAGATCTCAAGCCTCCTGAGTAGCTAGGATTCCAAGTGTGGGCTTGGGAAATTGTTCTTTGATGTGTAAATCTTGCTTATCTCCATTATCCAGGTCCACTAGCCCCCAGGCTCCTTTTTTTTTCTACCTCAGTAATCTTCTCCCTCCAGCACCACATCAGTGCTGTCACTATTAAGATTCTTCAGTGGCTGGCCATAGCTATCTAGGGTACTCAGAATTTCATAGCTCTATCAAGCTAGACGAATCTCCATCCACCTGGCATTATCATCAGCATAATTCAGCAAATGTTGCCAGGCTAGCTTACAGTTTGCTTCAACCAAGTTTTCACTCCTATTCCTGCATCCTATGTGTTCTTTTATTAGAACCCTCTTGCTGATCACTTACAAGATTCTTCTGCAAGACTTTCAGGCATACTGCTTTCCAATTCACCACTAACTTACTGGCTGTATCGGTGTATCATAGTGTTCATTTTTTAAAAATTTTTCTTCCGGGTTTAATTCAAAGTAGTGTCTCAAACTTTTATATCTTGATTCATAATCCTGTGTGTACATGTGTGTGTGAGAATGTGAGAGGGAATGGGAATTGAACTCAGGGCCTCATGCCTGCTAAACAGCCACTCTATTACATGAGCCACCCCTCCAGCCCCTTTGTGCATTGGCTGTTTTAGAGATTTGGACTCTCCTGATGCAGGGGCTTGGCCCTGTCAATAAGGGTGACATCTACACATCACTCAGCCACTGTGCTTCTTCAATAACAGACATGAACCACTGTGCCTAGTCACCAGTTGAGATGGAGTTTCATGAACTTCTCTTTTGCCTGGGCTGGCCTTGAACCATGATCCTCTGGTAGTTAGGATTACAGACTTGAGCCGCCACTCCCAACTCAGGAATGATCCTCTTTATTGTTACTTTAGAGACTGTATCTTCATTGATTAAGGGGAATGGAAATGGTTCTTTACACTGACACTGAACTAACATCTGTCTTTCTTCCTGTCTCTAGGTTGAATATATGTCAGGAAAGGTTTTCTTCATCACCTGTTCTAATTTGAGTATGATGAAGAAATTAAAATCTGCAGAAAGAGTGTTTTTGCTGATTAAGAAGCAATTTCCACTTACTGCTTCATCGCCAAGTAAAGGTACAGTGTGTGCATATTGCTTGTACCCAGAAAATAGAGTATGCTCCAGGATACTCTGCTTAATGATTACAATGCAGCCAATTCACATTTTTAAGATTCTCTCATACCATGTGCCAGCATAATTATATGTCTTCCTGAATATTATCACATAATTGTAGTAGAATCTATCTATTCTTACTGTAATCTACTGCCTGTAGATTACAGATATTACCACCCTAAGCAACATATTTTTCTTTGTGAATTATAATCAGGCAGTTTCTTTACCAAATAACTAGCCAGTTGCAGTTATTTGTATTGAGAAACATTTAATAACTAAATGCTTTTAGTAATAATAAACTGGTGAAAACTATCACCTTGCAAATTTTAACCAAGTGATATAATTGGGAAAATACTACATATTTTCAACAGACTTATTTCATTTATAAAAAGGGAGTTTAGGGCTGGGAATGTGGCTTAGTGGTAGAGTACTTGCCTAGCAAGCATGAAGCCCTGGGTTCAATTCCTCAGTACCACATAAACAGAAAAGGCCAGATGTGGTACTGTGACTCAAGTGGTAGAGTGCTAGCCTTGAGCAAAAGAAGCTCAAGCCCCGAGACTGGCAAAAAAAAAAAAAAGTGCGGAGAAGTTTAAAAGATTCCTTGTACCTCCCAATTTCATAAAAGCCGCATAAATGGGTTAGATACCACAGCATCCAATGCTGCCTTAAGTTTGTTTGGTTGTACACAAAGACATAATTAATAATTACATAGTCTAGGATAAATATTTTAAGAAAAATACAACTGATGAGAAATCATGGCCAGTCAGGAAAAAATTATTTCAGAGCAAATCTCCTGGCATTACCTTGTGGGATCAATATAATTTTATCTGTCTTTGCTTCCCACCCAGGAATTACTTTTGTATATCTTCATGACTCTTGTTCAGAAGGAAAAGATGAAAATTTACTGCATGTTGGCAGTAAAATTGTGTCTTTTGTGGATCTAAAGTTATACCCTATGGAAATTAGTTTTAAATGATATTACTTGAAATGAAATGGGCTTAAGAATCAATTGCTATGTTTCTGAGCTCCATTTTACAATTTGTTCTTTTTTTATCTTAATTTTTGCAAGCAAGATTGCCATTGTTCCAAAAGTCCATAAACACTCTAAATTTTTGCATATGTTCATGAATTACCATAGCATAAATTATTTTAATAAATAGTACATGATGTTTTTATAGTAATGTAAATGACAACATTTTATGCTGTGTATGTAAGAATGAACTATATTCTATACAATATTCCTAAGATAAATAGTACAAATTCCAAAACAAAGCCTCATGTAACAATTCAGTTAAACTTATCTTAAAGAAATAAAGGTAATAATTTTAAAATTATGCACAGTTACAGCCTGGAAAACTTAAGGTGGCGCCTTATAGTATCAATTTTAGGAGCTTTATTTGGTGCATTTAACACAACTGGTAATTGCAAAATTCACTTGGCCTGAGTAAGGGAAAATAGACTTGTCTTGTTGGCCCTATGAAATTCTGCACTTGTACTCTACTCTCATGACCTCTGGCACGCTGTTGGCCTTGGCACTCAGTTACATTCTTTTCTTTCCTGTTCCTTTAACTCTGAGGACCCTAATGAGGGTAGAATATATTACCTTTTAAAATTGCAAAAAAAATTCTATAGCAACCCATTTTCTTAATTGGCCAAATGTTAAATGGCCATATGTTAAAAATGTTATTTTTCGGGGCTGGGGATATGGCCTAGTGGCAAGAGTGCTTGCCTCGTATACATGAGGCCCTAGGTTCAATTCCCCAGCACCACATATACAGAAAATGGCCAGAAGTGGCGCTGTGGCTCAAGTGGCAGAGTGCTAGCCTTGAGCAAAAAGAAGCCAGGGACAGTGCTCAGGCCCTGAGTCCAAGCCCCAGGACTGGCCAAAAAAAAAAAAAAAAAAAAAATCAAAAATGTTATTTTTCATATCATTTATAATCTTGTCACAATCCATTTAACAAAGTTTGATTAGATTTCAGTGAAAATTATCTTCCAGAATAGGTCCCTCCCACCCCGAGATTGGGGTTAAATAACTTTACTACAATTAGTATATATGGTGCAGAATTTCATGCAAATAAAAGTGTGCCAGCAGTGTGATAATATAAACATATATAAACAAAAAAAAAGGACAAATGCACAAAGTTGCTGCTGCTTTGGTCACTGCAGCTTCTAGAGCCGATTCTTTTACTGATTTAAAAACAAAACGGAAAAAAAAAATAATAAAAAAAGTTGTGCCTGAAAAAAAAAAAGAAATAAAGGTAACAGAATTTAGGAGTTTTGATTATATACTTTTCTTTTCTTTTTTTTTTTTTTTTGGCCAGTCCTGGGGCTTGAACTCAGGGCCTGAGCACTGTCCCTGGCTTCTTTTTGCTCAAGGCTAGCACTCTGCCACTTGAGCCACAGCGCCACTTCTAGCCATTTTCTATATATGTGGTGCTGAGGAATCGAAGCCAGGGCTTCAAGTATACAAGGCAAGCTCTCTTGCCACTAGGCCATATTCCCAGCCCTTGAGTTTTGAATATAATACAGTTAGTCCTTACAGCTTCAAGATAAGATAAAACTGAGCTTACGTTTACTTAGGCAAAATACTTCATGACCTAAGAAGACTTATAAGTGATGATCCGGGAAGTTGGTTGAATGCCATTTCATTTTGGAAAAATCTTCTTGAAACTGATGCACAAAAAGAAAAACCTTCTCAAAGGGCTAGTAACCCTCTCAAAAGAAAAGCAGAAGAAAATGAAATAGTTTTTGCTAAGAAATTAAAACTAGAAGTACAAAAGAATGAAGAGATTCAACAGGAATGGCCACTGGAAAAACAAGTAGAAGAAAGTGCACTGGAACAAGGAGATTCTAACACTGGAAGAGAAAACCTTCAAGAGAAGGAACTGCAGCCTGCGGTAGAGGAAGCAGCTGGTGCTCCCAGCCCGGACTTCACTTTCAGGGTATCTTGTCGCTGCAGTGGGACTGTTGCAAAGATCTTTACTGCACAGGTATGCTTGCTTTTCTGAATGAAGTCCCATTTTCTAACAATTAATTACCCTTCAGATTTAAGTGAAGTGCAGCCCTCTCACAGAACAGTTAATCTCATAAGGTTAAGTCTATTTTAAAATACATTTCTCTTTTTAACTTAGGCTCAGTGTGTAAGAGGGATGGCTTGCCATTTTTTTTACTTTCTGCCTCAAAGTTTCCTTTAATTCATAATGTCCTATGCATTGGTAAATCCTAGTATAATATCATGGTCTCTCTGTCTTTATTGTTGGTGGTGGTCGTGGGCTTGTACACTGTCCCTGTGCTCTTTTGCGCAAGGCTAGCACTCTACCACTTTGAGCCACAGCGCCACTTCTGGTTTTCTGGTGGTTAACTGGAGATAAGAGCCTTGTGGATTTTCCTGCCCAGGCTGGCTTCAAACTGCAATCCTCAGATCCCAGCCTTCTGAGTAGCCAGAATTACAAGTGTGAGCTACCAGCGCTGGGCCTATCATGGTCTCTTCATTACTCTTCTGTGTTTCTTTTTTGTTTTTTCCTGGTGGGGGTGAGGCAGTACTAGGGCTTGAACTCAAAGCCTGGGAGAGAGCCCTTAACTTTTTCACTGAAGGCTGGCACTCTACTATTTGAGCCGTGGCTCAACTTCTGCCATTTTTGGTTACTGGGAAATAAAGTCCCACAGACTTTGCTGCCTTGACTAATGTCCATCCTCAAATCTCAGCTTCCTGAGTAGCTAGGATTACAGGTATGAACTACTGGTGCCATGCTCACTTCTGTATTTTCTGAGTGATTACTCTGCACCAGGTGCTGAATATAGGATGGTCACAGAATTTAGACTGTGAGCACACAATACAGGTGAGGTCCTACTAGACTAGAGAAGGGTGGACAGTGCTGTTTCCATCATGGACCCTCATTGGCTGGCCCCTATAAAGTTCAGTGGTGCTTTAGTCAACCTTAGAACCAAACAGCCTTAGAAGAATGAGTCTAGTAATTCTGAATTGGTCTTTTTAAACATAGAGGATTACAATAGCTAAAATGGTTGATCTTTTAGCTTGCATTCATTTTCTACAACTTAGAGTAACTATATTTATTAGGTCATGATCTTGTTATTTATGTATATAAAAACAACAAGAATAGAGATTATCAGGCTGGGAATATGGCCTAGTGGTAGAGTGTTTGCCTCATATACATGAAGCCCTGGGTTCAATTGCCTAGCACCACATATATAGAAAAAGCCAGAAGTGGTGCTGTGGCTAAAGTGGTAGAGTGCTAGCCATGAGGAAAAAGAAGCCAGGGACAGTGCTCAGGCCCTGAGTTCAAGCCCCAGGACTGACAAAAAAAAAAAGGGATATATTGGGGGAATAGTGAATGTAAACTATAACCCTACTGTCTAGAGTAGAAGATGCTTTAGAATAACCAGGTGTGGTTAAACATACCTGTAACCCCAGCAACTCTGGAGGCTCTAGCAGGAGGAGAATTGTGAGTTCCAGGCCAGCCTGGGATACATAAGAGACCTTGTCTAAAAACAAAGAAGGAAAAGAGGAGGAAAAAGTCCTTTAGGGTAATAATTGGTGGGGGGAGGAGAATCCTGGGGCTTGAAATCAAGGCCTGGGCACTGACCCTGAGCTTTTGTGCTCCAAGCTAGCACTCTACCACTTAAGCCACAGCTCTACTTCTGACTTTTTAGTGGTTAATTAGAGATAAGAATCTCTCAGATTTTCTTGCCCGGGCTGTCTTTGAACCATGATCTTCAGATCTCAGCATCCTGAGTAGCTTGGATTACCAGTGTGAGCCACCAGAACCCAACTTAGTATAAAATTTAACTACTGGAAGACGGAATTATCATCAGAGTTATCAGATGATATGACTTAATTTTTCTACAGTGCTATTAGTTTTTCTCATGTTTAATCTTAATTTTTTCATATTGTTAAATGTTCCAGGAAGTAGGAAAAATCATTGGAATTGCTCTTATGAAACAGTTTGGATGGAAAGCAGATTTAAGGACTCCAAATTTAGAGGTAATGAATAGTCATTTCAATGTATATGCATGTGACCTTTAAAGACAGTCATCTATTCTCACACTTTTTAATTTTGCTTTAGTTTCCACGTTTTGCTTTTGTTTTCTATGTGAAAACCACTTGTCCAAACTAAAAAAGACCTTTAAAACAATTTCTAAATTATCTTTAAGTAGTTGTACAAATGGGTTCAATTCAACATAACAGTTTATGACAAAATGCATCTTGATCAAGGTTACTCTTTTCATCATTTTCCCCATCTCTCAACCCCACCCATCCCCTCAAGTTACCTGGTTCTGTTTTCACATATGTACAATTGAACATTTGAATTGTAATTGCCCATCCTTCCCCTCTCCATTCATCCACTGCCTTCCCCATGATCCCCCACACACACCCCAGTAAACATTCTAAAAATACACTTTTAGAATGGAGTCATTTAGTCACAGCTAAATAAGACATTTATTGTCAGTTTGTAGAGGCATGGCTCACTACGAAGTCTCTTTAATAAGAAATTATGTCTAGCACCAAAACAGAATCGATCAATTATAGGTAATATAAGCTCAGAGTAATTTGGCATACTCTTTGTTCTTTGTAACTTCTGTACTTGTTCCCTCAGATCTTCATACATCTCAATGACGTGTACTCTGTCCTGGGGATTCCTTTGTTCAGGTGACTATTGTGTATTCTCTCTAAGCTTTAGGTTTGCCCCTTAAAATTTTACAAAATTAAGAACTTTTTTCTTTTCACTTATAGCATGAAATACATAACAAAGGGAGCTAAAGGCAAAGCATTTGTGTTCTTAGCCAGTGAAATGTTTTTGTGGAACTAAGTGGGTCTGATCTGACCCAGTTCGAGCCATAGAACAGTCACTCACAATCATTGACTGACTACATGATTAATGCTGAAAATTGCATCTCATTATTTCTATTATGAAGTGATTTTCACAGCACCATGTTTAAACCAAAATGTTTTGTCTGTTGGCATTTTGGAAACTTAAGTAAAAAAAGAAAAACTTACTTTAAAAAGAAAATTGAGCATCGATTCATTATAAGCATTCTCCAGATTCTAATGCCACTGTTTTTTCATTGGGAGAGGTCATTGCTAGTTTTTAAAATCTATTCCCAGTGTCTCCCTTGCCATACAGACAACTAGGTAAAAATGGTTATAATAAATGCAAATGATGTGTTATTTTTGAAATATCTATTGAACTTTACTATGCAACAGAACTTTCTCTAGGTACTTTGGAGATAAAGCTGGTTGGATGAATGGTGATTTCCAACCTCTTAGGAATACCTTTCACATTTTATTTGTACAGCACTGCTACATAGTATCATAATGTGTAGGTATCTTTTTTTCTAGGTGACTCTAGACAACAAAACATTTTATGATCAGACCAGTGATTTGTTTTAAGCTTCCACTATGCAGCATCAGTGTTAAATTAAGTTGTATTTTTCAGTGCTTAAGATTAGGAACAGAAGAGTATACAGAATGACAGAGCATTATAGAATAGCCAAGACGTTTGAAGGTCATAGTTCCATAATTCCTTAAAATATGGTTCATGATAGGGTTCTACTGCCTTTAAATCAAAACAGCTCTTTACCTGTGAGAAGCCCCATCAGGCAGCCACTGCAGGAAGCCTCACATCTACCCTTACCTTGGTGTGGTATAATGGATAAGAACGATGGATTGACAGCGCCCTTCTCTCTCCATTTGCTCTGTCAACTTGACCCAGTTATCACTTCTCTGCTGTCAAACCAGGAAACAAATGTTTCCTATTTTATAGCTTTGTGGTTGGAATTCAGTGAAATAACCACACAGAAATCCCTGGCCATTTAATAAAGTACTATTACAATGGGAAGATTTATTTCCGAAAAAGGAAAATACTTTATTAAGATGCCCAATTCTGATGAGTTTACTGTGCAGAACTATCTCATTAGAACAGTAAGTTTGCAATCACACGTTTGTATTTGAAAGTATCTAAGGGATATACAAATTTGAAGAGTTTGAGGATCCCGCCGTAAATATAAACAAAACAGGCTTATGTAAAGTCAGAGAAGGATGATGAAAGAAATGAATGTAAAATGTATATACTGGGATGCGTTGAACATTTTTTAAGAGTGGAGAGCAATATGGCCTGGTATAATGTTTACAGAAGAACCCTCTTAGTGGGTTTGAACTTGTTTACCCCCAATCAAAGCAGGACCAATGCTTGAAGTACTTCTTACCCATAAATTGTAAATATGTGCTGAAAGCACATGGCCATTTCTAAGATTTTGCTTGCCCATTCAGTAGAAAGCTAGGAATAATAAATCTTATTTTGATTGGGCCATATTTTGATATTTTCTATTCAATGTGGAAAACAGAGTAGCAAAGAAACAGAGGGTAGAGTGTAAAAAGCAATGCAGAGAACACAGTTGGGCAAAGTCTGTTTCCTCTCTCCAGTCTATAAATTAGGTTAGACTTCATTCAGGTTGTGCTTTATTTCATCTTTCGAGAAGCTTCCAAAAGAGGCTTTCATAGGAAGCAGATTTGAGGGTTAGCATCCACGCCACTGTACTGCCTTTCTACAGCTAGATCAGAGGATGTTCTTCTTGCTGCCTCCAGACAGCGAGAAAAGGTCTGTTTCATATAGAAAGACAGGAAAGAACTAGAGATTTCCCTCTGTGTGGTTAAAGTTTTATAAATTGAGCCTAATACAATAAAATTTCCACTGTCTCAAAAAGTTTCCTTTCTGAAAGATCAAAATTGCCCTTTTAGACAAAGTACCCATTACAGAAAGTAATTTGTAATAAGGGTAAAATATTTTCTAATTTAAAAGAATACTTTGAGCTGGGTGCCCTTGGCTCACGCCTGTAATCAATACTACCTACTCGGGAGGCTGAGATCCTGAGGCTCACTGTTTGAAGCCAGTCTAGACAGAGAAGACCCTGTGAGACTCTTATCTCCAATTAGCCATTCAAAAGCCAGAAGTGGAGCTGTGGCTCAAAATGCAGAGCACTAGCCTTGAGCAAAAGAGCTCAGGGACAGTGACTAGGACCTGAGTTCAAGCTCCACAAAGGACAAAAAAGAATACTTGGTATCAGATGAATAGTTTTAAATGCTTCCCAGGTACAGATTAATGGTTCTTCTTATATCCTGTTTTTTTTTTGATACATAGTACAAAAGAAACTAATCCATTTCTCTTCTCTGTAGAGTTCCTCTAGCCAGCAGAACTTACATCCAGACCACTGGACTCCGATCTACCATAGCGTGGGCAATGGCATCGCTAGCAGAAATTAAGGTGAGAAAAATTCTTATTGCTGTTCATGTTGTTAATAACATGGCTCTTTCTACTTCATTCCCTTACTGGTCGACATCATGGTTTTCGTGTCTTGTTTTTTTTCAGTTTGGTATTTCGGTTGTTGTTATTGCCATAACACTTAAAAAAACTGTTAAAAGTGAAGGGTCAGTGGGGCTGGGGATATAGCCTAGTGGCAAGTATCTGCCTCAGATACACGAGGCCCTAGGTTCGATTCCCCAGCACCACATATACAGAAAACGGCCAGAAGCGGCGCTGTGGCTCAAGTGGCAGAGTGCTAGCCTTGAGCGGGAAGAAGCCAGGGACAGTGCTCAGGCCCTGAGGTCCAAGGCCCAGGACTGGCCAAAAAAAAAAAAAAGTGAAGGGTCAGTGAGGTGATATATGCCTGTAATCCCAGCCAGAACTGTGGCAAAAAAAAAAGGAACAGAGTTAATAAGATCCTATCTCCAAACCAAGCATGGTGTCTTATACCAGTAATCCCAGTTACTAAAGAGGCAGAAGTACAGGATCATGTAAAGCTAGCTTTAACCAAAACATGAGACTATCTGAAAAACAAGGCAGAAAGAGACTGGGGATGTGGTTCAAGTACAGCACTTCCTAGCAAGTATGGGGTTCTGAATTCAGTCTCCAGTGCCTCTTTCCCTACCTCCCCACCCCCCCAAAACCCACTAGAATGATACTGTATTTTAGCTGTGATAAAGGCTGAGTCCAAGACACATTTTCTCATTTCTAATGTTGTGGGTCGTAACCCAAAATTGTTGCCTATAAAAAGCCTCTACATCTTAATGTTTATTTTTCTCTGGAAACAATATCTTGCTCCATTTTTGTAAATATGCTATGAACAGAAGAAAATATTATTTGCTGGTTACAAAACATTCTCTGTTATCTTTACTTGCTATGTTACTATCTGTTCCATTCTGAAAGAGCTATTTTGAAATTACATGTTACTGTAGTTTTTTATTAAGTTCCTGCAATTTGAGTAGTTTATTGCATTACTCAGCTTCAGTAAGGTTTGGTATGTACAAATTATTGTTTCATTATAAACTGCCTATTGTTATATAAAGTCTATCTTGATTGGTGAGTTTAGACTGAATTCTCACCACATCTTATTAATATTTTTGCTCCTTTCTTTTTGTTTGCATTTGCTCAAAATTTTTTTCCTCTACTATATTTCCAAGTTCAAGTTCTTACAAATACATGAAATTTTTATCTTTTCTACCCCCCATTAGGGTCTTTCAGTGAGAAAATTCAGGAAGCAGCTAGACACATATGCTTGATTCAATTCTTCCTGCTTTACTCTGTAACTTCCCACTCTCCTTTAAAAATTTTGCTAGTTTGATCAAGTTCCCTGTTGATCACCCATCCACCCTTTTTGAGGCTGGAAGATTTTGTTCTGTTCATTAAGGTCCTTTCTTGTCTTTGCTAATGGCACACATTCAACACTTCTGTTTTCCTCTGCAAGATAAGCTGTTTACACTACCCCAGTCCTCATTTTCCCTAGTTGGTCCCCTGCCCCATGGTGAGTCCTTTCTCTTCTCTTCTTTACAAGGAGACCTTTGAAACATTCTCACCACCCTCCTCTCCCAGCTATCAGATTGAAGGAAAGTATGCATTCTGTGCCAGTCATCTCTGCTGCTCCCAAAGCTCTTACTGGGCTGCACGTGCCACAGCCCTGCCCTGAAGTAGGATTGTTACTAAACATTGTCGTGTGCCTGTAAGAGTATTTACTGCAGAATGGCTTGTGCACACCAATTCTGTTCTCTTTACATTTCCCCATTCAAAGCTTCGGCTCTCATTTGTTTTTCTGTTACAATATTCTCCTAGGTGTGTCCCTCAGATGTGTGTTAAATAAGATTCTCTCAGAATTCCTTTCTGTCCTCAAATTGCTCTTTCATCCTGGCAACTAGAAGGTTTTTTTGTTTGTTTGTTTTTGCCAGTCCTGGACCTTGGACTCAGGGCCTGAGCACTATCCCTGGCTTCTTTTTGCTCAAGGCTAGCACTCTGCCACTTGAGCCACAGCGCCACTTCTGGCTATTTTCTATATTTGTGGTGTTGGGGAATCGAACCCAAGGCTTCATGTATACGAGGCAAGCACTCTTGCCACTAGGCCATATTCCCAGCCCGCTAGAAGGTTCTTGAGTTGCCCTTCTTCCCTTTCTTGTCTGAGGTGATCTTCCATTGCCTCTTAGCTGGTGGCGTTACAGACAAGCAGGCCCTGTCAGGTGGTTTTTCTTCTCCTTTACAGGTATTTGGTTCTTTGTGCTTAGAAACTTCTCTGAGTTTTCTCTTTAAACCTGGGGAGTATTGCTAGAATGTCCTTGAGCATGATTCTTTTCTGTTCAGCCCAGAGCTTCCTGAATCGGACTGCCTGGGTTCCAATTCCAACTTTAGCTCCTACTGTATGGGAAGTTTGTGGCAAAATTCTTCACAACTCTGTTTCCTCGGGATGAAAATAGTATCTCTTAGGAATATATCAAGATGAAATGAATTAACATTCATAAAGGAATTAGAACAATACCTAGCATATGGAAAATACATCAGTAGTAGTTGCTATGATATTTAAAATTGTAATTACTACATGGAGTATATAATTCATATTTTTTTCATAATTGTGAATATTATTGCTCCAGCCAGGAACTCTTCTTTGCATTATTTATGTGATTATTATTGCTTCAGCTATTTAGCAGATTTCACTTTAAGCTCTTCCTCTTTTTCTACTTCTGAAATTCCTGTAATGAGCACATTAGTTTTCCTAGCTCTGCCCTCCAAGGTGCATATCCTTTATCACACAGTTCCCATCTCTTGATTGTTGGCTCTACATTTTGAGTTATCCTTGAACATTTTCCCAAGTTTTAGCAAGTGTAATGGAGATGTATTCCACTTCAATTCATTTAGTGATATTTTTAGTTTAAAAACCATGGCTTTGTGTCAGAAAGGTGGGTATACCACCTTTGAATACCAGTTATTCACATAAGTATTGTCTTTCCTATAGTTAATGGCCATGGTTTACAAGGGAAGGACCCTCTTTCCCATACATGTGTCAATATCCTTCTTGGCTGGCAAGCATCAAAACATGGTAATTATAATATTTTGAATGGTCTGAATCCTCCAAGTGGTAAAAAGCATAAGCAGATCTGTGGCCCCATTGGCTCAATAGCAGTGTAAGGAGAATCTGCCAGCCCTGCTGAGACCCATGGAGGAAGGCCTCTTCTCTGGTTGCCCTGGAAAACAGATCTCTGAAGACCAGGCTCTTCTTTGGTCCCACTAGTTGTCCCTTTTGGTCCCAGTGCTGTTCCCTAGTCACTCAACCCCTAGCAACGTAGCCCATAGCCATCCTTCTGGGACCCCCACACCCTGGACTTCGCTTATTAGTACCAGGGGCATCCAGCCTGAGCATCACTTGGCTCAGCCAAAATAATAAATAGATGTGAGCTGGAAGTAGAAGGGATACTAACTTTCAGGCCACAATGTTCTCACAACCCTTGCTTTTCTTATTTGACTGAAATATTCATACCAGATTTTTTTAGTATAAAAAAAAGTGGTAGGATTAGAGTTTCTTTTCCAAATTGCCAGTGGTTTCAACAGTTTATATTTAAATGTAAGCGTATATAACCACACTTAAATTTGAAACATGACCTTTGTCTTGATATATAAACATCTTTTTTGGGGAAATGTGCTTACACACACACACACACACGCGTGTGCGCATACACACACAAATGATCAAAAATATGTGAAGGTAATGTTTGATCAAATGTATGAGAGTATGTTTGCATACTCTCTCTTTGCCCTGTCTCTCTGAGCGTGATTTCCAGCACAGCTCAGTGAAAGCAAGTAAGCAGCAGTAGAGACCTGCAGGAAGGCAGCCAGGACCCAGGATGGTCGCAGCTTGACCCAGTGCACAGGAAAAAACACACAGCTCATCCTTGGGTAGGCCAGCAACACTAAAAGTTAAATTACAAAATGGGGATATCCAATGTTTTTCACATTTCCACAAGCATATCTCCCTCCTACGTACCATAATCAGTAAGGGAAAAACCAAGTTTCATAAGTCTTAGCTGTTAGTGTGAACATGCAGAAACATTTCTCTACTCGATGGGAGTGTTCTGCAGCTGCATATGTTGTAGCTAGAAAAGATCTTAAGGCACACAAAAGTCTATGTATAAATACACCAGGTCAGAGGACCTCATTGAACACAGAGCTTAGGGGAGGAAAAAAATAAAAGCATAATGTTTGTCACATTTAAAAAATCTTAATGAAATTAGTTATGAACAAATCATTTGCTGTTTTTATTAATTTTAAATGAATTGCTATTTGAATCATTAAGCCTTTTTTTTTTTTTTTTTTTTTTTAATTCAGGGCCTGGCCGCTGTCCTGAGCTCTTTTTGCTCAAGGCTACCACTCTTATCTCTTGAGCCACAGGTTTGTTGAGGGCTTTTTGGTAGCTAATTGAATATGAGTGTCTCACAACTTTCCTGCCTAGGCTGGCTTTGAACTGTAGTCCTCCTGAATAGCTCAGATTTCAGGCCTTGCATGATGCGCCTGGCATCATTATTCCTTTTGCTGCTCACTGCCCTCTAATGGGAGATTCATATTCAGCCCTCCTTAGGATGAGCACTAGGAAGAAGTTGCTCTCTCCTGAAGAGCATTTTGCTTCTTTCCATTAGGTGCCTCTGGTTCTGACACTGGCTGTGCACAAAGGACCTGTTTCTCCTGCAGACATACCAAGTGATGGATGCATTTCTGCTGCAGCTGGGTTCCACTAGGCCTGGAGTTGGGGTAGGTGTCCTGCTTGCTTCTCATTGCCCTTCCTGAGTAATCCATTCTCCTCTTCTTCCCAGAGCCTCTCAATGCTCTTAAAGCACATGACATCAGATAATGCCAGTCTAGAACCCATCTCTTTTACTATCATTCCTGTTAGACTATAGATCATTGATACAGCTGTTAGACAATAACCTGTCTCTTAAGTTTTTTGTTTCCCTTCTTCTAATGATCCTCCCTAATCACATCCTAGACCTTGTCACATACAGAAGACTGTCCCTTCCAGATTTCTCAGTTTCCATAGTTTTGTTTGTTGCCAGGCATAGTAACACATGCCTATAATCCAATCTACTCTGGAGGTCAAAGAAGGAGGACCATTTGGGCCCAGAAGTTCAAAGTGACATTGTGATATGCTGTTCTTTTAACAAGAGGGGGAGGAGGGGTGAGAAGGAGAAGGAGTGATGAAGGAAGGAAGGAAGGAAGGAAGGAAGGAAAGAGGAAAGAAGGAAAGAAGATGGAAGGAGGAGAAAAGGAAGGAAGGAAGTATCCATCCTGTTCTTTCCCACTTTCTCTTTCTCATTTGCATCTTCCAGTCCCTATTCCAGTTCATGTGCCCTGCCCTCACTACCTGCCCTCATCCCTTCTTAACAGCTTGGACTTTATGGTCTATCATTACAGACATGTCTATGTCCTCTACCTTCTTACCTGACTGAACTATTGGACTCAGAACTTTGACATATTTTCCCCGCCAACCTTCAGAATGCATGCCCACAGGTGCTGCCATATTAATGTTGTCCTAGTGGACTGTTTGTTCCACCCTCATACTTGAGTACTGGATTCTGCCTCCTCTTGCTTCCTCCAGTGGCCCAGTCAGCATCCGAGGGCTCACCTATTCAGCCATCTTGAAACTTGAAGGAATAAAGCCCTCTCCCAAGCCTACGTGTTTCTTCAGCTACCATATCTTTTCCTGTTCCCTTTCAAATAGTTGTCTGTATCATCTGCTTCTGCTTCCTTTCCTCCCATTCTCCTGTGTGCCCGCATCCGCCAGGCTCTCATCCTCGGTACCCCCCACATCTCACCTTCTTTTCCAGCACTTGCACACTGATCACTCTCCTTGAACCAGTTTTTCTACTTTGTCTCCCCCATGCTGGGTTCACCTCCCACCTTCTGCGTGACAAGATCTTCATCTTCCAAGCATCTATATTTACAGATCACTTACGTGCGTGACAAGATCTTCATCTTCCAAGCAGCTATATTTAACAGATCACTTCTGTGCATGACGAGATCTTCATCTTCCAAATGTCTATATTTAGGAGATCACCAGGGTCCAATCTACAGGCTTCCTTTTTTAACTTCCCTTGCTTCCTGGATGATCTCAGCTCGTTCTGATCTTTAAATACCATTTCTAAATGGATTCACACTGATTCTTCCTAAACCTCGAATCTTTAAAGTCTAGACTCACCTGGCAGCTGCCCTTGGAGATCTAAGAGATGTCTCCAAAACGTTTAGAAGTTGCTCTCTTGTCTCCTCCAGATCTCTTCCTCCCCACCATTTTTCCAACTTCAGTAATAGGCAAAAATAAAATAAAATAAAAATCCTAGGTCACTCCAGACTTTCTTTCAGTGATATCTCAAAGCCAGTCTTTGTTTGCTCGCCTTTAAAAAGTATAAAGAAAGTCCATCTGCTTGTACAATAACAATCTTAATTCAAGCCCCACTGTCTCTGCTTGGACTCTCTAACCAGCCTCCTTGTCAACAATCATACCCCTCGAGTGTGTGCTGGCCAGGGTAGCCAGCCTGTGCCCTCAAGGGTAATGTCACATGGTTCCTTACTCAGACCCCCCAGTAGTTGTCCATCCTTCAGAATAGAACCAGAAGCCTCACCGTACCTAGACCTGATACAATTCCCAGACATGATACAATCCCCAGAAGACTAAGGGGTTTCCCTCCACAAATTACTATTTGCTCCCTAAGCACAGGTAGTGTCATGCTGTCCTGCACCCATGAAACTGTGCCACATCATAAACATCCTTTAGCCAGTACAACTCCCGTGGAAGTAATGTGTGCCACCTTTCAGAGAAGTGCACAATTTGTCACAGTGGTGATGGCATTGAGTGGTGACTTCTTCATCACCCTGAGTTCCAGAGTGAGGAACAGAGCCTTAGCTGCCTGCCCTATTGTAGACTCAGAACATAAGCTACCTATTACTACCATTAAGATTGTAGGGGTCATCGGGGTCATTGTACGTGCAGTATCCCACCTTGTCCCTTTTGTTCACTCAGCCTCAGTGGCCTTCACGTGGCAAGCGCAGTCCTGCCTTACGGCTTGGATATGGGAAGTTTCTACTTAAGTATTAGAACGAGTCTTTACTCTTAAAATAGGTGACTGCTCTAGTTTAGGTTTCCTTTATGGTAGAGCTGTTAGGACAGACTTAATACCAGATTCCTATTTCTGTCTCTAGGCTGGTACATTGGTGTTAGATCCCATGTGTGGACTTGGAACAATACTTTTGGAGGCTGCTAAAGAATGGCCAGTAAGTTGTAACATTGTGTATAAACCAAGCAGTGGGTCTGCTTTAAATCCGGGTATACAGTCCCTTATCCATTATATAGAAGTACATATTCAGTTTGGAGACTCTTATTTGTAATTATATGAATTAATGTTCATGTTAGATAAGATACATTATGATGGGTTATTTAAACTGCTATGTCATTCCTTGAAGTATTGTGAAAAGTTGAGGAACATGACAATTCCAAAACTAGCTATGACCTAGATTAAACTAATTCTAAATTCCTTAGGGTTAGCTTAATTTGTATAGTGAAATATTAACAGACTTTTTTTTAACATTTTCACAAAAGTTTTTAAATCTTGCTATGAAATATTTTTAAAGAATTCTCTAAATTTATTTTCACTTGAATTTAAAATTACTTGTTAGTGGCAGGCATGGTGGTGCTATAATCCCAGCATTCAGCAGGAAGAGACAAGAGGATCCCAAGTTCAAGGCCAGCCTGATGCCCTGTCTCAAAAAAAAAAAACTGTTTCACTTTTACCACTTAGGAAAATGCAAGTAGATAGTCTTAACTACTAAGCTAGCTAGTAGTTTTATTTTTACATAAAATATGAAATTTCTTTCTCCATAGAATGTTTATTATGTGGGAACTGATATCAGTGACTCACAATTACTTGGTGCCCAGGACAATGTGAAAGCTGCAAACCTTCAAGACAAAATTGAGTTGCTTAAAGTCTCTGTTGTAGGTAAGATACTAAAGCAAGAATAAATTTGATTATTCCCTGTAATATATCTGTGGGGCTAATACTCCATTTCCTTCCAATATTGTATCATTTTTATTTTTAAAAGATTCATGATTGGTGGGCTGGGAATATAGTTTAGCAGTAGAGTGCTTGCCTTGCATGCATCAAGCCCTGGGTTCGATTCCTCAGCACCATATAAACAGAAAAACCCCTAAGTGGTGCTGTGGCTCAATCGGTAGAGGGTTAGCCTTGAGTAAAAAGAAGCCAGGGACAGTGCTCAGGCCCTGAACCCCAGAACTAGCTAAATAAATAAATAAATATCCGTGATTGAGTACTGGAGGCATGTCAAGTGGTCCAGAGATAGTGAAAAGGCCCTGAGTTCAACATTTATAAGCAGGTCTCCATATACATTTAAGTAAAAACTTGTTACCGTGTGTTGGGATGTATTTGTTATTATTCATAACCAGGGATCACATAATATGGGCACAAAATAGAGCAGTGGGATAATGTTTGGTGTACTCTATGCAGTTGAGTCATGTGTATGTGTGTGTATACACACATATATACATACATATACACGTGTACACATATATATGTATATATATACCTTACAGCACCAATGTTTACTCCTTAATAATTAACCATTTGTTGCATATCTCCACTTCAGAGGTATATATCCTGGTTAAAATGTGTATTGTCTTTATTAATTTGTTTTTACCTTTAAGAGCTCTAATCATAAAGCTAATTCATAATAGTGATACCGATGAATTCCTTTCCAACACTGACTGATTAGAGGGTCCCATGCCTTTTACCATAGTAATGGAAGATCATGCATAAGACTGCAAAGGCCAACAGTCCAAATGTAAATTCTGAGTTTAACATGGTTTCTTCGATGCGTGGCCCTCAGCAAAGAACTGAACCTCTCTGTAATTTTTTTCTCTGTAAGATGAAGATAATAATGCCCACCTCAGGGTTTAACCAACAACATGGATTGAAGACCTCTGTAAGCATAGATATGACTAGAAAGCTAGTAGTATCCTAGTGACAACTTATATTTCTACAAACTCATAATCTTAGTCTTTTTACTATGCTTTAATGACTTTATTATTTTTTTTTTTTTTGGCCAGTCCTGGGCCTTGGACTCAGGGCCCGAGCACCGTCCCTGGCTTCTTCCCACTCAAGGCTAGCACTCCGCCACTTGAGCCACAGCGCCGCTTCTGGCCGTTTTCTGTATATGTGGTGCTGGGGAATCGAACCTAGGGCCTCGTGTATCCGAGGCAGGCACTCTTGCCACTAGGCTATATCCCCAGCCCAATGACTTTATTTTTGACAACATTTACTTGACCTTATTACCTCTACTAAGGTCAAGAGATGATCATGCAGATGATTAACATGCAGAAATTGTATGCATTTACTTCTGAGATCAAATCATCATAAAAATATGGGGTAAAATATTGTATTACAAATTATCTTAGGAAATAATAATTTGTCACTGTTTAGGCTTTTTTTTAATCTACAGATGTATTTACATTCTTAGTACTGTATGGAAGTTTGCTAGACTAAGAGAAATACATTTGTATGCTCTCATTACCAAGATTCAATGATTTATTAATGGCATCATTTATTGTCTACTGTATGGTTATGTGGTATTATTTTGTTGTTTGTGCTGGTTATGAGGCTTAACCTCAAGGCCCAAGCACTGTCCTTAAGCTTTTTTGTACCAGGCTAGCACTCTACCACTTGAGCCATCGATCCATTTCCAGCTTTTTTTTTTTCTTCTTCTTCTTTTTTGGCCAGTCCTGGGCCTTGGACTCA